>NW_027441819.1:0-300000 GCF_048569485.1 Anomaloglossus baeobatrachus
GGAACAATTTTGCCTCAAAATGGCCAAAAATTGCAATACCCCCCCAAAGGAACAATTGCGCTTCAAAATGTCCAAAAGTTGCAATACCCCCCCAAAGGAACAATTTCACGTCAAAATGGCCAAAAATTACAATACCCCCCCAAAGAAACAATTTCGCCTCAAAATGACGAAAAGTTGCAATACCCACCCTAAGGAACAATTTCGCTTTTAAAATGAGCAAAAGTTGCAATACCCCTCAAAGGAACAAATTCGCCTCAAAATATCCATAAGTTGCAATACCCCCCCAAGGAACAATTTCACTTCAAAATGACGAAAAGTTGCAATACCCCCCGAAAGGAACAATTTCGCCTCAAAATGGCCAAAAGTTGCAATACCCCCCCAAAGGAACAATTTCGCCTCAAAATGGAAAAAAATTGCAATACCCCCCCAAAGGAACAATTTCGCCTCAAAATGGAAAAAAAATTGCAATACCCCCCAAAGGAACAATTTCGCCTCAAAGTGCCGAAAAGTTTAAATACCCCCCCAAAGGAACAATTTCGCTTCAAAATGGGCAAAAGTTGCAATATCCCCCCAAAGGAACAATTTCGCCTCAAAATGGAAAAAAAATTGCAATACCCCCCCAAAGGAACAATTTCGCCTCAAAATGCCGAAAAGTTTAAATACCCTCCGAAAGGAACAATTTCGCTTCAAAATGGCCAAAAGTTGCAATACCCCCCCAAAGGAACAATTTCGCCTCAAAATGGCAAGAAATTGCAATACCCCCCCAAAGGAACAATTTCGCCTCAAAATGCCGAAAAGTTGCAATACCCCCCCAAAGGAACAATTTCGCTTCAAAATGGCCAAAAGTTGCAATACTCCCAAAGGAACAATTTCGCCTCAAAATGGAAAAAAAATTGCAATACCCCCCAAAGGAACAATTTCGCTTCAAAATGCCGAAAAGTTGCAATACCCCCCCCAAAGGAACAATTTCGCTTCAAAATGGCCAAAAGTTAGTTGCAATACCCACCCCCAAAGGAACAATTTTGCCTCAAAATGCCGGAAAGTTGCAATACCCCCCCAAAGGAACAATTTCGCCTCAAAATGGCCAAAAATTGTAATACCCCCCAAAGGAACAATTTCGCTTCAATATGGCGAAAAGTTGCAATACCCCCCCCAAAGGAACAATTTCGTCTCAAAATGGCAAAAAATTGCAATACCCCCCCAAAGGAACAATTTCGCCTCAAAATGGCAAAAAATTGCAATACCCCACAAAGGAACAATTTCGCCTCAAAATGCCGAAAAGTTGCAATACCCCCCAAAGGAACATGTTCGCTTCAAAATGCCGAAAAGTTGCAATACCCCACCAAAGGAACAATTTCGCTTCAAAATGCCGAAAAGTTGCAATACCCCCCGAAAGGAACAATTTCGCTTCAAAATGGCCAAAAGTTGCAATACCCCCCCAAAGGAACAATTTCGCCTCAAAATGCCGAAAAGTTGCAATACCCCCCGAAAGGAACAATTTCGCTTCAAAATGGCCAAAAGTTGCAATACCCCCCAAAGGAACAATTTCGCCTCAAAATGGAAAAAAGTTGCAATACCCCCCCAAAGGAACAATTTCGCCTCAAAATGGAAAAAAATTGCAATACCCCCCAAAGGAACAATTTCGCTTCAAAATGCCGAAAAGTTGCAATACCCCCCGAAAGGAACAATTTCGAATCAAAATGGCAAAAAATTGCAATACCCCCCAAAGGAACAATTTTGCCTCAAAATGCCGAAAAGTTACAATACCCCCCAAAAAGGAACAATTTCGCTTCAAAATGGCCAAAAGTTGCAATACCCCCCAAAGGAACAATTTCGAATCAAAATGGCAAAAAATTGCAATACCCCCCAAAGGAACAATATCGCTTCAAAATGGCCAAAAGTTGCAATACCCTCCCAAAGGAACAATTTCGCTTCAAAATAGCCAAGAGTTGCAATACCCCCACAAAGGAACAATTTCGCTTCAAAATGGCCAAAAGTTGTAATACCCCCACAAAGGAACAATTTCAATTCAGAATGCCCAAAAGTTGCAATAACCCTCAAAGGAACAACTTCGCTTCAAAATATCAAAAAGTTGCAATACCTCCCTAAAGAAACAATTTCGCCTTAAAAATGGCCAAAAGTTGCAATACCCCCCCAAGTAACAATTTTGCTTCAAAATGGCACAAAGTTGCAATACCTCCCCAAATGAACAATATTGCTTCAAAATGGCCAAAAAATGCAATACCCTCCCAAAGGAACAATTTCGTTTCAAAATGGCCAAAAGATGCAATACCCTCCCAAAGGAACAATTTCGCCTCAAAATGCCGAAAAGTTGCAATACCCCCCAAAGGAACAATTTCGCTTCAAAATGGCCAAAAGTTGCAATACCCCCCCCTAAAGGAACAATTTCGCCTCAAAATGGCAAAAAATTGCAATACCCCCCCAAAGGAACAATTTCGCTTCAAAATGTCCAAAAGTTGCAATACCCCCCCAAAGGAACAATTTCACCTCAAAATGGCCAAAAATTTCAATACCTCCCCAAAGGAACAATTTCGCCTCAAAATGGACAAAAATTGCAATACCCCCCCAAAGGAACAATTTCGCCTCAAAATGGCCAAAAATTGTAATACCCCCCCAAAGGAACAATTTCGCTTCAAAATGGGCAAAAGTTGCAATATCCCCCCAAAGGAACAATTTTGCCTCAAAATGGAAAAAAAATTGCAATACCCCCCAAAGGAACAATTTCGCCTCAAAATGCCGAAAAGTTTAAATACCCTCCGAAAGGAACAATTTCGCTTCAAAATGGCCAAAAGTTGCAATACCCCCCCAAAGGAACAATTTCGCCTCAAAATGGCAAGAAATTGCAATACCCCCCCAAAGGAACAATTTCGCCTCAAAATGCCGAAAAGTTGCAATACCCCCCCAAAGGAACAATTTCGCTTCAAAATGGCCAAAAGTTGCAATACCCCCCAAAGGAACAATTTCGCCTCAAAATGGAAAAAAAATTGCAATACCCCCCAAAGGAACAATTTCGCTTCAAAATGCCGAAAAGTTGCAATACCCCCCCCAAAGGAACAATTTCGCTTCAAAATGGCCAAAAGTTGCAATACCCACCCCCAAAGGAACAATTTTGCCTCAAAATGCCGGAAAGTTGCAATACCCCCCCAAAGGAACAATTTCGCCTCAAAATGGCCAAAAATTGTAATACCCCCCAAAGGAACAATTTCGCTTCAATATGGCGAAAAGTTGCAATACCCCCCCAAAGGAACAATTTCGTCTCAAAATGGCAAAAAATTGCAATACCCCCCCAAAGGAACAATTTCGCTTCAAAAAGGCTAAAAGTTGCAATACCCCCCCAAAGGAACAATTTCGCCTCAAAATGGCAAAAAATTGCAATACCCCACAAAGGAACAATTTCGCCTCAAAATGCCGAAAAGTTGCAATACCCCCCAAAGGAACATGTTCGCTTCAAAATGCCGAAAAGTTGCAATACCCCACCAAAGGAACAATTTCGCTTCAAAGTGCCGAAAAGTTGCAATACCCCCCGAAAGGAACAATTTCGCTTCAAAATGGCCAAAAGTTGCAATACCCCCCCAAAGGAACAATTTCGCCTCAAAATGCCGAAAAGTTGCAATACCCCCCGAAAGGAACAATTTCGCTTCAAAATGGCCAAAAGTTGCAATACCCCCCAAAGGAACAATTTCGCCTCAAAATGGCAAAAAATTGCAATACCCCACAAAGGAACAATTTCGCCTCAAAATGCCGAAAAGTTGCAATACCCCCCAAAGGAACATGTTCGCTTCAAAATGCCGAAAAGTTGCAATACCCCACCAAAGGAACAATTTCGCTTCAAAATGCCGAAAAGTTGCAATACCCCCCGAAAGGAACAATTTCGCTTCAAAATGGCCAAAAGTTGCAATACCCCCCCAAAGGAACAATTTCGCCTCAAAATGCCGAAAAGTTGCAATACCCCCCGAAAGGAACAATTTCGCTTCAAAATGGCCAAAAGTTGCAATACCCCCCAAAGGAACAATTTCGCCTCAAAATGGAAAAAAGTTGCAATATCCCCCCCAAAGGAACAATTTCGCCTCAAAATGGAAAAAAATTGCAATACCCCCCAAAGGAACAATTTCGCTTCAAAATGCCGAAAATTTGCAATACCCCCCAAAGGAACAATTTCGAATCAAAATGGCAAAAAATTGCAATACCCCCCAAAGGAACAATTTTGCCTCAAAATGCCGAAAAGTTACAATACCCCCCAAAAAGGAACAATTTCGCTTCAAAATGGCCAAAAGTTGCAATACCCCCCAAAGGAACAATTTCGAATCAAAATGGCAAAAAATTGCAATACCCCCCAAAGGAACAATATCGCTTCAAAATGGCCAAAAGTTGCAATACCCTCCCAAAAGAACAATTTCGCTTCAAAATAGCCAAGAGTTGCAATACCCCCACAAAGGAACAATTTCGCTTCAAAATGGCCAAAAGTTGTAATACCCCCACAAAGGAACAATTTCAATTCAGAATGCCCAAAAGTTGCAATAACCCTCAAAGGAACAACTTCGCTTCAAAATATCAAAAAGTTGCAATACCTCCCTAAAGAAACAATTTCGCCTTAAAAATGGCCAAAAGTTGCAATACCCCCCCAAGTAACAATTTTGCTTCAAAATGGCACAAAGTTGCAATACCTCCCCAAATGAACAATATTGCTTCAAAATGGCCAAAAAATGCAATACCCTCCCAAAGGAACAATTTCGTTTCAAAATGGCCAAAAGATGCAATACCCTCCCAAAGGAACAATTTCGCCTCAAAATGCCGAAAAGTTGCAATACCCCCCAAAGGAACAATTTCGCTTCAAAATGGCCAAAAGTTGCAATACCCCCCCTAAAGGAACAATTTCGCCTCAAAATGGCAAAAAATTGCAATACCCCCCCAAAGGAACAATTTCGCTTCAAAATGTCCAAAAGTTGCAATACCCCCCAAAGGAACAATTTCACCTCAAAATGGCCAAAAATGTCAATACCTCCCCAAAGGAACAATTTCGCCTCAAAATGGACAAAAATTGCAATACCCCCCCAAAGGAACAATTTCGCCTCAAAATGGCCAAAAATTGTAATACCCCCCCAAAGGAACAATTTCGCTTCAAAATGGGCAAAAGTTGCAATATCCCCCCAAAGGAACAATTTTGCCTCAAAATGGAAAAAAAATTGCAATACCCCCCCAAAGGAACAATTTCGCCTCAAAATGCCGAAAAGTTTAAATACCCTCCGAAAGGAACAATTTCGCTTCAAAATGGCCAAAAGTTGCAATACCCCCCCAAAGGAACAATTTCGCCTCAAAATGGCAAGAAATTGCAATACCCCCCCAAAGGAACAATTTCGCCTCAAAATGCCGAAAAGTTGCAATACCCCCCCAAAGGAACAATTTCGCTTCAAAATGGCCAAAAGTTGCAATACCCCCCCTAAAGGAACAATTTCGCCTCAAAATGGCAAAAAATTGCAATACCCCCCCAAAGGAACAATTTCGCTTCAAAATGTCCAAAAGTTGCAATACCCCCCCAAAGGAACAATTTCACCTCAAAATGGCCAAAAATGTCAATACCTCCCCAAAGGAACAATTTCGCCTCAAAATGGACAAAAATTGCAATACCCCCCCAAAGGAACAATTTCGCCTCAAAATGGCCAAAAATTGTAATACCCCCCCAAAGGAACAATTTCGCTTCAAAATGGGCAAAAGTTGCAATATCCCCCCAAAGGAACAATTTTGCCTCAAAATGGAAAAAAAATTGCAATACCCCCCCAAAGGAACAATTTCGCCTCAAAATGCCGAAAAGTTTAAATACCCTCCGAAAGGAACAATTTCGCTTCAAAATGGCCAAAAGTTGCAATACCCCCCCAAAGGAACAATTTCGCCTCAAAATGGCCAAAAATTGTAATACCCCCCAAAGGAACAATTTCGCTTCAAAATGCCGAAAAGTTGCAATACCCCCCCAAAGGAACAATTTCGCTTCAAAATGGCCAAAAGTTGCAATACCCACCCCCAAAGGAACAATTTTGCCTCAAAATGCCGGAAAGTTGCAATACCCCCCCAAAGGAACAATTTCGCCTCAAAATGGCCAAAAATTGTAATACCCCCCAAAGGAACAATTTCGCTTCAATATGGCGAAAAGTTGCAATACCCCCCCAAAGGAACAATTTCGTCTCAAAATGGCAAAAAATTGCAATACCCCCCCAAAGGAACAATTTCGCTTCAAAAAGGCTAAAAGTTGCAATACCCCCCCAAAGGAACAATTTCGCCTCGAAATGGCAAAAAATTGCAATACCCCACAAAGGAACAATTTCGCCTCAAAATGCCGAAAAGTTGCAATACCCCCCAAAGGAACATGTTCGCTTCAAAATGCCGAAAAGTTGCAATACCCCACCAAAGGAACAATTTCGCTTCAAAATGCCGAAAAGTTGCAATACCCCCCGAAAGGAACAATTTCGCTTCAAAATGGCCAAAAGTTGCAATACCCCCCCAAAGGAACAATTTCGCCTCAAAATGCCGAAAAGTTGCAATACCCCCCGAAAGGAACAATTTCGCTTCAAAATGGCCAAAAGTTGCAATACCCCCCAAAGGAACAATTTCGCCTCAAAATGGAAAAAAGTTGCAATACCCCCCCCAAAGGAACAATTTCGCCTCAAAATGGAAAAAAATTGCAATACCCCCAAAGGAACAATTTCGCTTCAAAATGCCGAAAATTTGCAATACCCCCCAAAGGAACAATTTCGAATCAAAATGGCAAAAAATTGCAATACCCCCCAAAGGAACAATTTTGCCTCAAAATGCCGAAAAGTTACAATACCCCCCAAAAAGGAACAATTTCGCTTCAAAATGGCCAAAAGTTGCAATACCCCCCAAAGGAACAATTTCGAATCAAAATGGCAAAAAATTGCAATACCCCCCAAAGGAACAATATCGCTTCAAAATGGCCAAAAGTTGCAATACCCTCCCAAAGGAACAATTTCGCTTCAAAATGGCCAAAAGTTGTAATACCCCCACAAAGGAACAATTTCAATTCAGAATGCCGAAAAGTTGCAATAACCCTCAAAGGAACAACTTCGCTTCAAAATATCAAAAAGTTGCAATACCTCCCTAAAGAAACAATTTCGCCTTAAAAATGGCCAAAAGTTGCAATACCCCCCAAGTAACAATTTTGCTTCAAAATGGCACAAAGTTGCAATACCTCCCCAAATGAACAATATTGCTTCAAAATGGCCAAAAAATGCAATACCCTCCCAAAGGAACAATTTCGTTTCAAAATGGCCAAAAGATGCAATACCCTCCCAAAGGAACAATTTCGCCTCAAAATGCCGAAAAGTTGCAATACCCCCCAAAGGAACAATTTCGCTTCAAAATGGCCAAAAGTTGCAATACCCCCCCTAAAGGAACAATTTCGCCTCAAAATGGGAAAAAATTGCAATACCCCCCCAAAGGAACAATTTCGCTTCAAAATGTCCAAAAGTTGCAATACCCCCCCAAAGGAACAATTTCACCTCAAAATGGCCAAAAATTTCAATACCTCCCCAAAGGAACAATTTCGCCTCAAAATAGACAAAAATTGCAATACCCCCCCAAAGGAACAATTTCGCCTCAAAATGGCCAAAAATTGTAATACCCCCCCAAAAGATCAATTTCGCCTCAAAATGGCCAAAAGTTGAAATACCCCCAAAGGAACAATTTCGCCTCAAAATGCCCCATAGTTGCAATACCCCCCAAAGGAACAATTTCGCTTAAAAATGGCCAAATATTGCAATACCCCCCAAAGCAACAATTTCGCCTCAAAATTGCCAAAAATTGCAATACCCCCCCAAAGGAACAATTTCGCCTCAAAATGACAACAAATTGCAATACCCCCCAAAGAAACAATTTCGCCTTAAAAATGGCCAAAAGTTGCAATACCCCCCCAAAGGAACAATTTCGCTTCAAAATGGCCAAAAGTTGCAATACCCCCCCAAAGGAACAATTTCTCCTCAAAATGGCCAAAAGTTGCAATACCTCCCTAAAGAAACAATTTCGCCTTAAAAATGGCCAAAAGTTGCAAAACCCCCCCAAAGGAACAATTTCGCCTCAAAATGGCAAAAAGTTGCAATACCCCGCCCCCCCAAGGAACAATTTCGCCTTAAAAATAGCCAAAAGTTGCAATACCCCCCAAGAAACAATTTCGCCTCAAAATGACGAAAAGTTGCAATACCCACCCTAAGTAACAATTTCGCTTTTAAAATGAGCAAAAGTTGCAATACCCCTCAAAGGAACAAATTCGCCTCAAAATATCCATAAGTTGCAATACCCCCCCAAGGAACAATTTCACTTCAAAATGACGAAAAGTTGCAATACCCCCCGAAAGGAACAATTTCGCCTCAAAATGGCCAAAAGTTGCAATACCCCCCGAAAGGAACAATTTCGCCTCAAAATGGAAAAAAAATTGCAATACCCCCCAAAGGAACAATTTCGCCTCAAAATGCCGAAAAGTTTAAATACCCTCCGAAAGGAACAATTTCGCTTCAAAATGGCCAAAAGTTGCAATACCCCCCCAAAGGAACAATTTCGCCTCAAAATGGCAAGAAATTGCAATACCCCCCCAAAGGAACAATTTCGCCTCAAAATGCCGAAAAGTTGCAATACCCCCCCAAAGGAACAATTTCGCTTCAAAATGGCCAAAAGTTGCAATACCCCCCAAAGGAACAATTTCGCCTCAAAATGGAAAAAAAATTGCAATACCCCCCAAAGGAACAATTTCGCTTCAAAATGCCGAAAAGTTGCAATACCCCCCCCAAAGGAACAATTTCGCTTCAAAATGGCCAAAAGTTGCAATACCCACCCCCAAAGGAACAATTTTGCCTCAAAATGCCGGAAAGTTGCAATACCCCCCCAAAGGAACAATTTCGCCTCAAAATGGCCAAAAATTGTAATACCCCCCAAAGGAACAATTTCGCTTCAATATGGCGAAAAGTTGCAATACCCCCCCAAAGGAACAATTTCGTCTCAAAATGGCAAAAAATTGCAAGACCCCCCCAAAGGAACAATTTCGCTTCAAAAAGGCTAAAAGTTGCAATACCCCCCCAAAGGAACAATTTCGCCTCAAAATGGCAAAAAATTGCAATACCCCACAAAGGAACAATTTCGCCTCAAAATGCCGAAAAGTTGCAATACCCCCCAAAGGAACATGTTCGCTTCAAAATGCCGAAAAGTTGCAATACCCCACCAAAGGAACAATTTCGCTTCAAAATGCCGAAAAGTTGCAATACCCCCCGAAAGGAACAATTTCGCTTCAAAATGGCCAAAAGTTGCAATACCCCCCCAAAGGAACAATTTCGCCTCAAAATGCCGAAAAGTTGCAATACCCCCCGAAAGGAACAATTTCGCTTCAAAATGGCCAAAAGTTGCAATACCCCCCAAAGGAACAATTTCGCCTCAAAATGGCAAAAAATTGCAATACCCCACAAAGGAACAATTTCGCCTCAAAATGCCGAAAAGTTGCAATACCCCCCAAAGGAACATGTTCGCTTCAAAATGCCGAAAAGTTGCAATACCCCACCAAAGGAACAATTTCGCTTCAAAATGCCGAAAAGTTGCAATACCCCCCGAAAGGAACAATTTCGCTTCAAAATGGCCAAAAGTTGCAATACCCCCCCAAAGGAACAATTTCGCCTCAAAATGCCGAAAAGTTGCAATACCCCCCGAAAGGAACAATTTCGCTTCAAAATGGCCAAAAGTTGCAATACCCCCCAAAGGAACAATTTCGCCTCAAAATGGAAAAAAGTTGCAATACCCCCCCCAAAGGAACAATTTCGCCTCAAAATGGAAAAAAATTGCAATACCCCCCAAAGGAACAATTTCGCTTCAAAATGCCGAAAATTTGCAATACCCCCCAAAGGAACAATTTCGAATCAAAATGGCAAAAAATTGCAATACCCCCCAAAGGAACAATTTTGCCTCAAAATGCCGAAAAGTTACAATACCCCCCAAAAAGGAACAATTTCGCTTCAAAATGGCCAAAAGTTGCAATACCCCCCAAAGGAACAATTTCGAATCAAAATGGCAAAAAATTGCAATACCCCCCAAAGGAACAATATCGCTTCAAAATGGCCAAAAGTTGCAATACCCTCCCAAAAGAACAATTTCGCTTCAAAATAGCCAAGAGTTGCAATACCCCCACAAAGGAACAATTTCGCTTCAAAATGGCCAAAAGTTGTAATACCCCCACAAAGGAACAATTTCAATTCAGAATGCCCAAAAGTTGCAATAACCCTCAAAGGAACAACTTCGCTTCAAAATATCAAAAAGTTGCAATACCTCCCTAAAGAAACAATTTCGCCTTAAAAATGGCCAAAAGTTGCAATACCCCCCCAAGTAACAATTTTGCTTCAAAATGGCACAAAGTTGCAATACCTCCCCAAATGAACAATATTGCTTCAAAATGGCCAAAAAATGCAATACCCTCCCAAAGGAACAATTTCGTTTCAAAATGGCCAAAAGATGCAATACCCTCCCAAAGGAACAATTTCGCCTCAAAATGCCGAAAAGTTGCAATACCCCCCAAAGGAACAATTTCGCTTCAAAATGGCCAAAAGTTGCAATACCCCCCCTAAAGGAACAATTTCGCCTCAAAATGGCAAAAAATTGCAATACCCCCCCAAAGGAACAATTTCGCTTCAAAATGTCCAAAAGTTGCAATACCCCCCCAAAGGAACAATTTCACCTCAAAATGGCCAAAAATGTCAATACCTCCCCAAAGGAACAATTTCGCCTCAAAATGGACAAAAATTGCAATACCCCCCCAAAGGAACAATTTCGCCTCAAAATGGCCAAAAATTGTAATACCCCCCCAAAGGAACAATTTCGCTTCAAAATGGGCAAAAGTTGCAATATCCCCCCAAAGGAACAATTTTGCCTCAAAATGGGAAAAAAATTGCAATACCTCCCCAAAGGAACAATTTCGCCTCAAAATGCCGAAAAGTTTAAATACCCTCCGAAAGGAACAATTTCGCTTCAAAATGGCCAAAAGTTGCAATACCCCCCCAAAGGAACAATTTCGCCTCAAAATGGCAAGAAATTGCAATACCCCCCCAAAGGAACAATTTCGCCTCAAAATGCCGAAAAGTTGCAATACCCCCCCAAAGGAACAATTTCGCTTCAAAATGGCCAAAAGTTGCAATACCCCCCAAAGGAACAATTTCGCCTCAAAATGGAAAAAAAATTGCAATACCCCCCAAAGGAACAATTTCGCTTCAAAATGCCGAAAAGTTGCAATACCCCCCCAAAGGAACAATTTCGCTTCAAAATGGCCAAAAGTTGCAATACCCACCCCCAAAGGAACAATTTTGCCTCAAAATGCCGGAAAGTTGCAATACCCCCCCAAAGGAACAATTTCGCCTCAAAATGGCCAAAAATTGTAATACCCCCCAAAGGAACAATTTCGCTTCAATATGGCGAAAAGTTGCAATACCCCCCCAAAGGAACAATTTCGTCTCAAAATGGCAAAAAATTGCAATACCCCCCCAAAGGAACAATTTCGCTTCAAAAAGGCTAAAAGTTGCAATACCCCCCCAAAGGAACAATTTCGCCTCAAAATGGCAAAAAATTGCAATACCCCACAAAGGAACAATTTCGCCTCAAAATGCCGAAAAGTTGCAATACCCCCCAAAGGAACATGTTCGCTTCAAAATGCCGAAAAGTTGCAATACCCCACCAAAGGAACAATTTCGCTTCAAAATGCCGAAAAGTTGCAATACCCCCCGAAAGGAACAATTTCGCTTCAAAATGGCCAAAAGTTGCAATACCCCCCAAAGGAACAATTTCGCCTCAAAATGCCGAAAAGTTGCAATACCCCCCGAAAGGAACAATTTCGCTTCAAAATGGCCAAAAGTTGCAATACCCCCCAAAGGAACAATTTCGCCTCAAAATGGAAAAAAGTTGCAATACCCCCCCCAAAGGAACAATTTCGCCTCAAAATGGAAAAAAATTGCAATACCCCCAAAGGAACAATTTCGCTTCAAAATGCCGAAAATTTGCAATACCCCCCAAAGGAACAATTTCGAATCAAAATGGCAAAAAATTGCAATACCCCCCAAAGGAACAATTTTGCCTCAAAATGCCGAAAAGTTACAATACCCCCCAAAAAGGAACAATTTCGCTTCAAAATGGCCAAAAGTTGCAATACCCCCCAAAGGAACAATTTCGAATCAAAATGGCAAAAAATTGCAATACCCCCCAAAGGAACAATATCGCTTCAAAATGGCCAAAAGTTGCAATACCCTCCCAAAGGAACAATTTCGCTTCAAAATGGCCAAGAGTTGCAATACCCCCACAAAGGAACAATTTCGCTTCAAAATGGCCAAAAGTTGTAATACCCCCACAAAGGAACAATTTCAATTCAGAATGCCGAAAAGTTGCAATAACCCTCAAAGGAACAACTTCGCTTCAAAATATCAAAAAGTTGCAATACCTCCCTAAAGAAACAATTTCGCCTTAAAAATGGCCAAAAGTTGCAATACCCCCCAAGTAACAATTTTGCTTCAAAATGGCACAAAGTTGCAATACCTCCCCAAATGAACAATATTGCTTCAAAATGGCCAAAAAATGCAATACCCTCCCAAAGGAACAATTTCGTTTCAAAATGGCCAAAAGATGCAATACCCTCCCAAAGGAACAATTTCGCCTCAAAATGCCGAAAAGTTGCAATACCCCCCAAAGGAACAATTTCGCTTCAAAATGGCCAAAAGTTGCAATACCCCCCCTAAAGGAACAATTTCGCCTCAAAATGGGAAAAAATTGCAATACCCCCCCAAAGGAACAATTTCGCTTCAAAATGTCCAAAAGTTGCAATACCCCCCCAAAGGAACAATTTCACCTCAAAATGGCCAAAAATTTCAATACCTCCCCAAAGGAACAATTTCGCCTCAAAATAGACAAAAATTGCAATACCCCCCCAAAGGAACAATTTCGCCTCAAAATGGCCAAAAATTGTAATACCCCCCCAAAAGATCAATTTCGCCTCAAAATGGCCAAAAGTTGAAATACCCCCAAAGGAACAATTTCGCCTCAAAATGCCCCATAGTTGCAATACCCCCCAAAGGAACAATTTCGCTTAAAAATGGCCAAATATTGCAATACCCCCCAAAGCAACAATTTCGCCTCAAAATTGCCAAAAATTGCAATACCCCCCCAAAGGAACAATTTCGCCTCAAAATGACAACAAATTGCAATACCCCCCAAAGAAACAATTTCGCCTTAAAAATGGCCAAAAGTTGCAATACCCCCCCAAAGGAACAATTTCGCTTCAAAATGGCCAAAAGTTGCAATACCCCCCCAAAGGAACAATTTCTCCTCAAAATGGCCAAAAGTTGCAATACCTCCCTAAAGAAACAATTTCGCCTTAAAAATGGCCAAAAGTTGCAAAACCCCCCCAAAGGAACAATTTCGCCTCAAAATGGCAAAAAGTTGCAATACCCCGCCCCCCCAAGGAACAATTTCACCTTAAAAATAGCCAAAAGTTGCAATACCCCCCAAGAAACAATTTCGCCTCAAAATGACGAAAAGTTGCAATACCCACCCTAAGTAACAATTTCGCTTTTAAAATGAGCAAAAGTTGCAATACCCCTCAAAGGAACAAATTCGCCTCAAAATATCCATAAGTTGCAATACCCCCCAAGGAACAATTTCACTTCAAAATGACGAAAAGTTGCAATACCCCCCGAAAGGAACAATTTCGCCTCAAAATGGCCAAAAGTTGCAATACCCCCCCAAAGGAACAATTTCGCCTCAAAATGGAAAAAAGTTGCAATATCCCCCCAAAGGAAAAATTTCGCCTCAAAATGGAAAAAAAATTGCAATACCCCCCCAAAAGAACAATTTTGCCTCAAAGTGCCGAAAAGTTTCAATACCCCCGAAATGAACAATTTCGCTTCAAAATGGTCAAAAGTTGCAATACCCCCCAAAATAACAATTTCGCTTCAAAATGGCCAAAAGTTGCAATACCCCCCCAAAGGAACAATTTCGCTTCAAAATGGGCAAAAGTTGCAATACCCCCCCAAAGGAACAATTTCGCCTCAAAATGGAAAAAAAATTGCAATACCCCCCCAAAGGAACAATTTCACCTCAAAATGCCAAAAAGTTTAAATACCCCCCGAAAGGAAAAATTTCGCTTCAAAATGGCCAAAAGTTGCAATACCCCCCCAAAGGAACAATTTCGCCTCAAAATGGCAAGAAATTGCAATACCCCCCCAAAGGAACAATTTCGCTTCAAAATGGTCAAAAGTTGCAATACCCCCCAAAGGAACAATTTCGCCTCAAAATGGAAAAAAAATTGCAATACCCCCCCAAAGGAACAATTTCGCCTCAAAATGCCGAAAAGTTGCAATACCCCCCCAAAGGAACAATTTCGCTTCAAAATGGCCAAAAGTTGCAATACCCCCCCGAAGGAACAATTTCGCCTCAAAATGGCAAAAAATTGCAATACCCCCCAAAGGAACAATTTCGCTTCAAAATGGCCAAAAGTTGCAATACCCCCCCAAAGGAACAATTTCGCTTCAAAATGCCGAAAAGTTGCAATTCCCCCCGAAAGGAACAATTTCGCCTCAAAATGGCAAGAAATTGCAATACCCCCCCAAAGGAACAATTTCGCCTCAAAATGCCGAAAAGTTGCAATACCCCCCCCAAAGGAACAATTTCGCTTCAAAATGGCCAAAAGTTGCAATACCCCCCCGAAGGAACAATTTCGCCTCAAAATGGAAAAAAAATTGCAATACCCCCCCAAAGAAACAATTTCGCCTCAAAATGCCGAAAAGTTGCAATACCCCCCGAAAGGAACAATTTCGCTTCAAAATGGCCAAAAGCTGCAATACCCCCCAAAGGAACAATTTCGCCTCAAAATGGAAAAAAATTGCAATACCCCCCCAAAGGAACAATTTCGCCTCAAAATGCCGAAAAGTTTAAATACCCCCCGAAAGGAAAAATTTCGCTTCAAAATGGCCAAAAGTTGCAATACCCCCCGAAAGGAACAATTTCGCTTCAAAATGCCGAAAAGTTGAAATACCCCCCCCAAAGGAACAATTTCGCTTCAAAATGGCCAAAAGTTGCAATACCCACCCCCAAAGGAACAATTTTGCCTCAAAATGACGGAAAGTTGCAATACCCCCCCAAAGGAACAATTTCGCCTCAAAATGGCCAAAAATTGTAATACCCCCCAAAGGAACAATTTCGCTTCAATATGGCGAAAAGTTGCAATACCCCCCCAAAGGAACAATTTCGTCTCAAAATGGCAAAAAATTGCAATACCCCCCCAAAGGAACAATTTCGCTTCAAAATGGCTAAAAGTTGCAATACCCCCCCAAAGGAACAATTTCGCCTCAAAATGGCAAAAATTTGCAATACCCCCCAAATGAACAATTTCGCCTCAAAATGCCGAAAAGTTGCAATACCCCCCAAAGGAACAATTTCGCTTCAAAATGCCGAAAAGTTGCAATACCCCCCGAAAGGAACAATTTCGCTTCAAAATGCCGAAAAGTTGCAATACCCCCCGAAAGGAACAATTTCGCCTCAAAATGGCAAAAAATTGCAATACCCCCCCAAAGGAACAATTTCGCCTCAAAATGGCAAAAAATTGCAATACCCCTCAAAGGAACAATTTCACCTCAAAATGCCGAAAAGTTGCAATACCCCCCGAAAGGAACAATTTCGAATCAAAATGGCAAAAAATTGCAATACCCCCCCAAAGGAACAATTTCGCTTCAAAATGGCCAAAAGTTGCAATACCCCCCCCAAAGGAACAATTTCGCCTCAAAATGGCCAAAAGTTGCAATACCCCCCGAAAAGAACAATTTCGCCTCAAAATGCCGAAAAGTTGCAATACCCCCCGAAAAGAACAATTTCGCTTCAAAATGGCCAAAAGTTGCAATACCCCCCAAAGGAACAATTTCGCCTCAAAATGGAAAAAAGTTGCAATACCCCCCCAAAGGAACAATTTCGCCTCAAAATGGAAAAAAATTGCAATACCCCACCAAAGGAACAATTTCGCTTCAAAATGCCGAAAAGTTGCAATACCCCCCAAAGGAACAATTTCGAATCAAAATGGCAAAAAATTGCAATACCCCCCAAAGGAACAATTTTGCCTCAAAATGCCGAAAAGTTGCAATACCCCCCAAAAAGGAACAATTTCGCTTCAAAATGGCCAAAAGTTGCAATACCCCCCCAAAGGAACAATTTCGAATCAAAATGGCAAAAAATTGCATTACCCCCCAAAGGAACAATTTCGCTTCAAAATTGCCAAAAGTTGCAATACCCCCCCAAAGGAACAATTTCGCCTCAAAATGGCAAAAAATTGCAATACCCCCCAAAGGAACAATTTCGCTTCAAAATGGCCAAAAGTTGCAATACCCCCCAAAGGAACAATTTCGCCTCAAAATGGCAAAAAATTGCAATACCCCCCCAAAGGAACAACTTCGCCTCAAAATGCCGAAAAGTTGCACTACCCCCCCAAGGAACAATTTCGCTTCAAAATGGCCAAAAGTTGCAATACCCACCCCCAAAGGAACAATTTTGCCTCAAAATGCCGGAAAGTTGCAATACCCCCCCAAAGGAACAATTTCGCCTCCAAATGCCGAAAAGTTGCAATACCCCCCCAAAGGAACAATTTCGCTTCAAAATGGCCAAAAGTTGCAATACCCACCCCCAAAGGAACAATTTTGCCTCAAAATGACGGAAAGTTGCAATACCCCCCCAAAGGAACAATTTCGCCTCAAAATGGCCAAAAATTGTAATACCCCCCAAAGGAACAATTTCGCTTCAATATGGCGAAAAGTTGCAATACCCCCCCAAAGGAACAATTTCGTCTCAAAATGGCAAAAAATTGCAATACCCCCCCAAAGGAACAATTTCGCTTCAAAATGGCTAAAAGTTGCAATACCCCCCCAAAGGAACAATTTCGCCTCAAAATGGCAAAAATTTGCAATACCCCCCAAAGGAACAATTTCGCCTCAAAATGCCGAAAAGTTGCAATACCCCCCAAAGGAACAATTTCGCTTCAAAATGCCGAAAAGTTGCAATACCCCCCGAAAGGAACAATTTCGCTTCAAAATGCCGAAAAGTTGCAATACCCCCCGAAAGGAACAATTTCGCCTCAAAATGGCAAAAAATTGCAATACCCCCCCAAAGGAACAATTTCGCCTCAAAATGGCAAAAAATTGCAATACCCCTCAAAGGAACAATTTCACCTCAAAATGCCGAAAAGTTGCAATACCCCCCGAAAGGAACAATTTCGAATCAAAATGGCAAAAAATTGCAATACCCCCCCAAAGGAACAATTTCGCTTCAAAATGGCCAAAAGTTGCAATACCCCCCCCCAAAGGAACAATTTCGCCTCAAAATGGCCAAAAGTTGCAATACCCCCCGAAAAGAACAATTTCGCCTCAAAATGCCGAAAAGTTGCAATACCCCCCGAAAAGAACAATTTCGCTTCAAAATGGCCAAAAGTTGCAATACCCCCCAAAGGAACAATTTCGCCTCAAAATGGAAAAAAGTTGCAATACCCCCCCCAAAGGAACAATTTCGCCTCAAAATGGAAAAAAATTGCAATACCCCACCAAAGGAACAATTTCGCTTCAAAATGCCGAAAAGTTGCAATACCCCCCAAAGGAACAATTTCGAATCAAAATGGCAAAAAATTGCAATACCCCCCAAAGGAACAATTTTGCCTCAAAATGCCGAAAAGTTGCAATACCCCCCAAAAAGGAACAATTTCGCTTCAAAATGGCCAAAAGTTGCAATACCCCCCCAAAGGAACAATTTCGAATCAAAATGGCAAAAAATTGCATTACCCCCCAAAGGAACAATTTCGCTTCAAAATTGCCAAAAGTTGCAATACCCCCCCAAAGGAACAATTTCGCCTCAAAATGGCAAAAAATTGCAATACCCCCCAAAGGAACAATTTCGCTTCAAAATGGCCAAAAGTTGCAATACCCCCCAAAGGAACAATTTCGCCTCAAAATGGCAAAAAATTGCAATACCCCCCCAAAGGAACAACTTCGCCTCAAAATGCCGAAAAGTTGCACTACCCCCCCAAGGAACAATTTCGCTTCAAAATGGCCAAAAGTTGCAATACCCACCCCCAAAGGAACAATTTTGCCTCAAAATGCCGGAAAGTTGCAATACCCCCCCAAAGGAACAATTTCGCTTCAATATGGCGAAAAGTTGCAATACCCCCCTAAAGGAACAATTTCGCCTCCAAATGCCGAAAAGTTGCAATACCCCCCCAAAGGAACAATTTTGCCTCAAAATGCCGGAAAGTTGCAATACCCCCCAAAGGAACAATTTCGCCTCAAAATGGCCAAAAATTGTAATACCCCCCCAAAGGAACAATTTCGCCTCAAAATGGCCAAAAGTTGCAATACCCCCCCAAAGGAACAAAGCAACAATTTCGCCTCAAAATGGCAAAAAATTGCAATACCCCCCCAAAGGAACAATTTCGCTTCAAAATGGCCAAAAGTTGCAATACCCCCCCAAAGGAACAATTTCGCCTCAAAATGCCGAAAAGTTGCAATACCCCCCCAAAAGAACAATTTCGCTTCAAAATGGCCAAAAGTTGCAATACCCCCAAAGGAACAATTTCGCCTCAAAATGGAAAAAAAATTGCAATACCCCCCCAAAGGAACAATTTCGCCTCAAAATGGTAAAAAATTGTATTACCCCCCCAAAGGAACAATTTCGCCTCAAAATGCCGAAAAGTTGCAATACCCCCCAAAGGAACAATTTCGCTTCAAAATGGTCAAAAGTTGCAATACCCCCCCAAAGGAACAATTTCGCCTCAAAATGCCGAAAAGTTGCAATAGCCCCCCAAAGGAACAATTTCGCTTCAAAAAGCCGAAAAGTTGCAATACCCCCCCAAAGGAACAATTTCACCTCAAAATGGCAAAAAATTGCAATACCCCCCCAAAGGAACAATTTCGCCTCAAAATGCCGAAAAGTTGCAATACCCCCCAAAGGAACAATTTTGCTTCAAAATGGCCAAAAGTTGCAATACCCCCCCAAAGGAACAATTTCGCCTCAAAATGCCGAAAAGTTGCAATACCCCCCCAAAGGAACAATTTCGCCTCAAAATGCCGAAAAGTTGCAATACCCCCCCAAAAGAACAATTTCGCTTCAAAATGGCCAAAAGTTGCAATACCCCCAAAGGAACAATTTCGCCTCAAAATGCCGAAAAGTTGCAATACCCCCCGAAAGAAAACAATTTCGCTTCAAAATGGCCAAAAGATGCAATACCCCCCCAAAGCAACAATTGCGCCTCAAAATGGCAAAAAATTGCAATACCCCCCCAAAGGAAAAATTTCGTCTCAAAATGGCCAAATATTGTAATACCCCCCCAAAGGAACAATTTCGCTTCAAAATGGCCAAAAGTTGCAATACCCCCCAAAGGAACAATTTCGCCTCAAAATGGCAAAAAATTGCAATACCCCCCCAAAGGAACAATTTCACTTCAAAATGGCCAAAAGCTGCAATACCCCCCCAAAGGAACAATTTCGCCTCAAAATGGCAAAAAATTGCAATACCCCCCCAAAAGAACAATTTCGCCTCAAAATGCCGAAAAGTTGCAATACCCCCCCAAAGGAACAATTTCGCTTCAAAATGGCCAAAAGTTGCAATACCCCCCCAAAGCAACAATTTCGCCTCAAAATGAAAAAAAAATTGCAATACCCCCCAAGGAACAATTTTGCCTCAAAATGCCGAAAAGTTGCAATACCCCCCGAAAGGAACAATTTCGCTTCAAAATGGCCAAAAATTTGCAATACCCCCCCAAAGAAACAATTTCGCTTCAAAATGGCAAAAAGTTGCAATACCCCCCAAAGGAACAATTTTGCCTCAAAATGGCCAAAAATTGCTATACCCCCCCAAAGGAACAATTTCGCCTCAAAATGGCAAAAAATTGCAATAGCTCCCCAAAGGAACAATTTCGCCTCAAAATGGCCAAAAATTGCAATACCCCCAAAGGAACAATTTTGCTTTAAAAATGTCCAAAAGTTGCAATACCCCCCAAAAGGAACAATTTCAATTCATAATGTCCAAAAGTTGCAATACTCCCCCAAAGGAACAATTTCAATTCATAATGTCCAAAAGTTGCAAAGGAACAATTACGCATTAAAATGGTAAAAAATTGCATAACCCCCCCAAAGGAACAAATTCGCCTTAAAAATGGCCAAAAGTTGCAATACCCCCCCAAAGGAACAATTTCGCCTCAAAATGGCCAGAAATTGCAATACCCCCCCAAAGGAACAATTTCACCTTAAAAATGGCCAAAGGTTGCAATGCCCCCTAAGTAACAATTTTGCTTCAAAATGGACAAAAGTTGCAATACTCCCCCAAAGGAACAATTTTGCCTTAAAAATGCCGAAAAGTTTCAATACCCCTCCAAAGGAAAAATTTCGCCTTAAAAATGGCCAAAAATTTGCAGTACCCCCCAAAGGAACAATTTCACCTTAAAAATGGCCAAAGGTTGCAATACCCCCTAAGTAACAATTTTGCTTCAAAATGGCACAAAGTTGCAATACCTCCCCAAACGAACAATTTTGCTTCAATATGGCCAAAAAATGCAATACCACCCCAAAGGAACAATTTCGCTTCAAAATGGCCAAAAGTTGCAATACCCCCCCAAAGGAACAATTTCGCCTCAAAATGGCAAAAAATTGCAATACCTTCCCAAAGGAACAATTTCGCTTAACAATGGCCAAAAGTTGCAATACCCCCCCAAAGGAACAATTTCGCTTCAAAATGGACAAAAGTTGCAATACCCTCCCAAAGGAACAATTTCGCCTCAAAATGGCAAGAAATTGCAATACCCCACCAAAGGAACAATTTCGCCTCAAAATGCCGAAATGCTGCAATACCCCCCAAAGGAACAATTTCGCTTCAAAATGGCCAAAAGTTGCAATACCACCCCCAAGGAACAATTTCGCCTCAAAATGGCAAAAAATTGCAATACCCCCCCAAAGAAACAATTTCGCCTCAAAATGCCAAAAAGTTGCAATACCCCCCCAAAGGAACAATTTCACTTCAAAATGGCCAAAAGTTGCAATACCCCCCCAAAGGAACAATTTCGCCTCAAAATGCCGAAAAGTTGCAATACCCCCCAAAGGAACAATTTTGCTTCAAAATGGCCAAAAGTTGCAATACCCCCCCAAAGGAACAATTTCGCCTCAAAATGCCGAAAAGTTGCAATACCCCCCCAAAGGAACAATTTCGCCTCAAAATGCCGAAAAGTTGCAATACCCCCCCAAAAGAACAATTTCGCTTCAAAATGGCCAAAAGTTGCAATACCCCCAAAGGAACAATTTCGCCTCAAAATGCCGAAAAGTTGCAATACCCCCCGAAAGAAAACAATTTCGCTTCAAAATGGCCAAAAGATGCAATACCCCCCCAAAGCAACAATTGCGCCTCAAAATGGCAAAAAATTGCAATACCCCCCCAAAGGAAAAATTTCGTCTCAAAATGGCCAAATATTGTAATACCCCCCCAAAGGAACAATTTCGCTTCAAAATGGCCAAAAGTTGCAATACCCCCCAAAGGAACAATTTCGCCTCAAAATGGCAAAAAATTGCAATACCCCCCCAAAGGAACAATTTCACTTCAAAATGGCCAAAAGCTGCAATACCCCCCCAAAGGAACAATTTCGCCTCAAAATGGCAAAAAATTGCAATACCCCCCCAAAAGAACAATTTCGCCTCAAAATGCCGAAAAGTTGCAATACCCCCCCAAAGGAACAATTTCGCTTCAAAATGGCCAAAAGTTGCAATACCCCCCCAAAGCAACAATTTCGCCTCAAAATGAAAAAAAAATTGCAATACCCCCCAAGGAACAATTTTGCCTCAAAATGCCGAAAAGTTGCAATACCCCCCGAAAGGAACAATTTCGCTTCAAAATGGCCAAAAATTTGCAATACCCCCCCAAAGAAACAATTTCGCTTCAAAATGGCAAAAAGTTGCAATACCCCCCAAAGGAACAATTTTGCCTCAAAATGGCCAAAAATTGCTATACCCCCCCAAAGGAACAATTTCGCCTCAAAATGGCAAAAAATTGCAATAGCTCCCCAAAGGAACAATTTCGCCTCAAAATGGCCAAAAATTGCAATACCCCCAAAGGAACAATTTTGCTTTAAAAATGTCCAAAAGTTGCAATACCCCCCAAAAGGAACAATTTCAATTCATAATGTCCAAAAGTTGCAATACTCCCCCAAAGGAACAATTTCAATTCATAATGTCCAAAAGTTGCAAAGGAACAATTACGCATTAAAATGGTAAAAAATTGCATAACCCCCCCAAAGGAACAAATTCGCCTTAAAAATGGCCAAAAGTTGCAATACCCCCCCAAAGGAACAATTTCGCCTCAAAATGGCCAGAAATTGCAATACCCCCCCAAAGGAACAATTTCACCTTAAAAATGGCCAAAGGTTGCAATGCCCCCTAAGTAACAATTTTGCTTCAAAATGGACAAAAGTTGCAATACTCCCCCAAAGGAACAATTTTGCCTTAAAAATGCCGAAAAGTTTCAATACCCCTCCAAAGAAAAAATTTCGCCTTAAAAATGGCCAAAAATTTGCAGTACCCCCCCAAAGGAACAATTTCACCTTAAAAATGGCCAAAGGTTGCAATACCCCCTAAGTAACAATTTTGCTTCAAAATGGCACAAAGTTGCAATACCTCCCCAAACGAACAATTTTGCTTCAATATGGCCAAAAAATGCAATACCACCCCAAAGGAACAATTTCGCTTCAAAATGGCCAAAAGTTGCAATACCCCCCCAAAGGAACAATTTCGCCTCAAAATGGCAAAAAATTGCAATACCTTCCCAAAGGAACAATTTCGCTTAACAATGGCCAAAAGTTGCAATACCCCCCCAAAGGAACAATTTCGCTTCAAAATGGACAAAAGTTGCAATACCCTCCCAAAGGAACAATTTCGCCTCAAAATGGCAAGAAATTGCAATACCCCACCAAAGGAACAATTTCGCCTCAAAATGCCGAAATGCTGCAATACCCCCCAAAGGAACAATTTCGCTTCAAAATGGCCAAAAGTTGCAATACCACCCCCAAGGAACAATTTCGCCTCAAAATGGCAAAAAATTGCAATACCCCCCCAAAGAAACAATTTCGCCTCAAAATGCCAAAAAGTTGCAATACCCCCCCAAAGGAACAATTTCACTTCAAAATGGCCAAAAGTTGCAATACCCCCCCAAAGGAACAATTTCGCCTCAAAATGGCAAAAAATTGCAATACCCCCCAAAGGAACAATTTCGCTTCAAAATAGCCAAAAGTTGCAATACCCCCCCAAAGGAACAATTTCGCTTTAAAATGCCAAAAAGTTGCAATACCCCCCAAAGGAACAATTTCGCTTCAAAATGGCCAAAAGTTGCAATACCCCCCCAAAGGAACAATTTCGCCTCAAAATGGAAAAAAAATTGCAATACACCCCCAAAGGAACA
Source organism: Anomaloglossus baeobatrachus (assembly GCF_048569485.1). Taxonomy (NCBI): domain Eukaryota; kingdom Metazoa; phylum Chordata; class Amphibia; order Anura; family Aromobatidae; genus Anomaloglossus; species Anomaloglossus baeobatrachus. The sequence goes on from NW_027441819.1 coordinate 23,503, forward strand.
ATTTCGCCTCAAAATGCCTAAAAGTTTAAATACCCCCCGAAAGGAACAATTTTGCTTCAAAATGGCCAAAAGTTGCAGTACCCCCAAAGGAACAATTTCGCCTCAAAATGGCAAAAAAATTGCAATACCCCCCCAAAGGAACAATTTCGCCTCAAAATGGAAAGAAAATTGCAATACCCCCCCAAAGGAACAATTTCACCTTAAAAATGGCCAAAGGTTGCAATACCCCCTAAGTAACAATTTTGCTTCAAAATGGCACAAAGTTGCAATACCTCCCCAAACGAACAATTTTGCTTCAATATGGCCAAAAAATGCAATACCACCCCAAAGGAACAATTTCGCTTCAAAATGGCCAAAACTTGCAATACCCCCCCAAAGGAACAATTTCGCCTCAAAATGGCCAAAAATTGCAATACCTTCCCAAAGGAACAATTTCGCTTAACAATGGCCAAAAGTTGCAATACCCCCCCAAAGGACCAATTTCGCTTCAAAATGGACAAAAGTTGCAATACCCTCCCAAAGGAACAATTTCGCCTCAAAATGGCAAGAAATTGCAATACCCCACCAAAGGAACAATTTCGCCTGAAAATGCCGAAAAGTTGCAATACCCCCCAAAGGAACAATTTAGCTTCAAAATGGCCAAAAGTTGCAATACCCCCCCAAGGAACAATTTCGCCTCAAAATGGCAAAAAATTGCAATACCCCCCCAAAGAAACAATTTCGCCTCAAAATGCCAAAAAGTTGCAATACCCCCCCAAAGGAACAATTTCGCCTCAAAATGGCAAAAAATTGAAATACCTCCCCAAAGGAATAATTTCGCCTCAAAATGGCCAGAAAATTGCAATATCCCCCCAAAGGAACAATTTCGCCTCAAAATGGCCGAAAGTTGCAATACCCCCCAAAAGGAACAATTTCGCCTCAAAATGGCAAAAAATTTCAATACCCCCCAAAGGAACAATTTCGCCCTAAAAATGGCCAAAGGTTGCAATACCCCCCAAGTAACAATTTTGCTTCAAAATGGCCAAAAGTTGCAATACCCCCCCCAAAGGAACAATTTCGCCTCAAAATGCCGAAAAGTTGCAATACCCCCCGAAAGGAACAATTTCGCTTCAAAATGGCCAAAAGTTGCAATACCCCCCCAAAGGAACAATTTCGCCTCAAAATGGCAAAAAATTGCAATACCCCCCAAAGGAACAATTTCGCTTCAAAATGTCAAAAAGTTGCAATACCCCCCCAAAGGAACAATTTCGCTTTAAAATGGCCAAAAGTTGCAATACCCCCCAAAGGAACAATTTCGCCTCAAAATAGAAAAAAAATTGCAATACACCCCCAAAGGAACAATTTCGCCTCAAAATGCCGAAAAGTTTAAATACCCCCCGAAAGGAACAATTTCGCTTCAAAATGGCCAAAAATTGCTATACCCCCCCAAAGGAACAATTTCGCCTCAAAATGGCAAAAAATTGCAATAGCTCCCCAGAGGAACAATTTCGCCTCAAAATGGCCAAAAATTGCAATACCCCCCAAAGGAACAATTTTGCATTAAAAATGTCCAAAAGTTGCAATACCCCCCCAAAGGAACAATTTCAATTCAGAATGTCCAAAAGTTGCAATAGTCCCCCAAAGGAACATATTCAATTCAGAATGTCCAAAAGTTGCAATACCCCCCCAAAGGAACAATTACGCATTAAAATGGTAAAAAATTGCATAACCCCCCCAAAGGAACAAATTCGCCTTAAAAATGGCCAAAAGTTGCAATACCCCCCCAAAGGAACAATTTCTCCTCAAAATGTACAGAAATTGCAATACCCCCCCAAAGGAACAATTTCGCCTTAAAAATGGACAAGGGTTGCAATACCCCCTAAGTAACAATTTTGCTTCAAAATGGACAAAAGTTGCAATACCCCCCCAAAGGAACAATTTTGCCTTAAAAATGGCCAAAGGTTGCAATACCCCCTAAGTAACAATTTTGCTTCAAAATGGCACAAAGTTGCAATACCTCCCCAAACGAACAATTTTGCTTCAAAATGGCCAAAAAATGCAATACCACCCCAAAGGAACAATTTCGCTTCAAAATCGCCAAAAGTTGCAATACCCCCCCAAAGGAACAATTTCGCCTCAAAATGGCCAAAAATTGCAATACCTTCCCAAAGGAACAATTTCGCTTAACAATGGCCAAAAGTTGCAATACCCCCCCAAAGGAACAATTTCGCTTCAAAATGGACAAAAGTTGCAATACCCTCCCAAAGGAACAATTTCGCCTCAAAATGGCAAGAAATTGCAATACCCCCCCAAAGGAACAATTTCGCCTCAAAATGCCGAAAAGTTGCAATACCCCCCAAAGGAACAATTTCGCTTCAAAATGGCCAAAAGTTGCAATACCCCCCAAAGGAACAATTTCGCCTCAAAATGGCAAAAAATTGCAATACCCCCCCAAAGAAACAATTTCGCCTCAAAATGCCGAAAAGTTGCAATACCCCCCCAAAGGAACAATTTCGCCTCAAAATGGCCAGAAAATTGCAATACCCCCCCAAAGGAACAATTTCGCCTCAAAATGGCCAAAAGTTGCAATACCCCCTAAAAGGAACAATTTCGCCTCAAAATGGCAAAAAATTGCAATACCCCCCAAAGGAACAATTTCGCCTCAAAATGGAGAAAAATTTGCAATACCCCCCCAAAGGAACAATTTCGCCTTAAAAATGGCCAAAAATTGTAATACCCCCCCAAAGGAACAATTTCGCCTCAAAATGGCCAGAAAATTGCAATACCCCCCAAAGGAACAATTTTGCTTCAAAATGGCACAAAGTTGCAATACCTCCCCAAACGAACAATGTTGCTTCAAAATGGCCAAAAAATGCAATACCACCCCAAAGGAACAATTTCGCTTCAAAATGGCCAAAAGTTGCAATACCCCCCCAAAGGAACAATTTCGCCTCAAAATGGCCAAAAATTGCAATACCCCCCCAAAGGAACAATTTCGCCTCAAAATGGCCAAAAGTTGCAATACTCCCCCAAAGGAACAATTTCGCCTCAAAATGGCAAAAAATTGCAATACCTCCCCAAAGGAACAATTTCGCCTCAAAATGGCCAGAAAATTGCAATACCCCCCAAAGGAACAATTTCGCCTCAAAATGGCCAAAAATTGTAATACCCACGCAAAGGAACAATTTTGCATCAAAATGCCGAAAAGTTGCAATACCGTCCCAAAGGAACAATTTCGCTTCAAAATGGCCAGAAGTTGCAATACCCCCCCAAAGGAACAATTTCGCCTCAAAATGGCAAAAAATTGCAATACCCCCCAAAAGGAACATTTTCGCTTCAAAATGGCCAAAAGTTGCAATACCCCCTAAAAGGAACAATTTCGCCTCAAAATGGCAAAAAATTGCAATACCCCCCAAAGGAACAATTTCGCTTCAAAATAGCCAAGAGTTGCAATACCCCCCCAAAGAAACAAATTCGCCTCAAAATGGCAAAAAATTGCAATACCTCCCCAAAGGAACAATTTCGCCTCAAAATGGCCAAAAATTGCAATACCCCCCCAAAGGAACAATTTCGCCTCAAAATGGCCAAAAATTGTAATACCCCCCCCAAAGGAACAATTTCGCCTTAAAAATGGCCAAAAGTTGCAATACCCCCCCAAAGGAACAATTTCAATTCAGAATGGCCAAAAGTTGCAATACTCCCCCAAAGGAACAATTATGCATCAAAATGGCCAAAAATTGCATAACCCCCAAAGGAACAAATTCGCTCCAAAATGGAATAAAATTGCAATACCCCCAAAGGAACAATTTCACCTTAAAAATAGCCAAAAGTTTCAATACCCCCCCAAAGGAACAATTTCGCTTCAAAATGGCCAAAAGTTGCAATACCCCCCCAAAGGAACAATTTCTCCTCAAAATGGCCAAAAATTGCAATACCCCCCCAAAGTAACAATTTCACCTCAAAATGCCGAAGAGTTGCAATACCGTCCCAAAGGAACAATTTCGCCTTAAAAATGACCAAAAGTTGCAATACCCACCAAAGGAACAATTTCGCCTCAAAATGCCGAAAAGTTAAAATACCGTCCCAAAGGAACAATTTCGCCTTAAAAATGACCAAAAGTTGCAATACCCACCAAAGCAACTATTTTGCATAAAAATGGCCAAAAATTGGATAACCCCCTTAGGAACAAATTCGCCTCAAAATTGCCAAAAGTTGCAATACCCGCCCAAAGAAACAATTTCGCCTTAAAAATAGCCAAAAGTTGCAATACCCCCCCAAGGAACAATTTCGCTTCAAAATGGCAAAAAGTTGCAATACCTCCCCAAAGGAACAATTTCGCCTTAAAGATAGCCGAAAGTTGCAATACCCCCCAAAAAGAACAATTTTGCCTCAAAATGGCCAAAAATTGCAATACCCCCACAAAGGAACAATATCGCTTCAAAATGGCCAAAAGTTGCAATACCCTCCCAAAGGAACAATTTCGCTTCAAAATGGCCAAGAGTTGCAATACCCCCCCAAAGGAACAATTTTGCCTCAAAATGGCCAAAAATTGCTATACCCCCACAAAGGAACAATTTCGCTTCAAAATGACCAAAAGATGAATAACCCCCCCAAAGGAACAATTTCAATTCAGAATGCCCAAAAATTTGCAATACCCCCCCAAGTAACAATTTTGCTTCAAAATGGCACAAAGTTGCAATACCTCCCCAAACGAACAATATTGCTTCAAAATGGCCAAAAAATGCAATACCCTCCCAAAGGAACAATTTAGTTTCAAAATGGCCAAAAGATGCAATACCCTCCCAAAGGAACAATTTCGCCTCAAAATGCCGAAAAGTTGCAGAACCCCCCAAAGGAACAATTTCGCTTCAAAATGGCCATAAGTTGCTTTCCCCCCCCTAAAGGAACAATTTCGCCTCAAAATGGCAAAAAATTGCAATACCCCCCCAAAGGAACAATTTCGCTTCAAAATGTCCAAAAGTTGCAATACCCCCCCAAAGGAACAATTTCACCTCAAAATGGCCAAAAATTTCAATACCTCCCCAAAGGAACAATTTCGCCTCAAAATGGACAAAAATTGCACAACCCCCCAAAGGAGCAATTTCGCCTCAAAATGGCCAAAAATTGTAATACCCCCCCAAAAGATCAATTTCGCCTCAAAATGGCCAAAAGTTGAAATACCCCCAAAGGAACAATTTTGCCTAAAAATGCCCCATAGTTGCAATACCCCCCAAAGGAACAATTTCGCTTCAAAATGGCCAAATATTGCAATACCCCCCAAAGGAACAATTTCGCCTCAAAATTGCCAAAAATTGCAATACCCCCCAAAGGAACAATTTCGCCTCAAAATGACAACAAATTGCAATACCCCCCAAAGAAACAATTTCGCCTTAAAAATGGCCAAAAGTTGCAATACCCCCCAAAGGAACAATTTCGCTTCAAAATGGCCAAAAGTTGCAATACCCCCCCAAAGGAACAATTTCAATTCAGAATGGCCAAAAGTTGCAATACTCCCCCAAAGGAACAATTATGCATCAAAATGGCCAAAAATTGCATAACCCCCAAAGGAACAAATTCGCTCCAAAATGGAATAAAATTGCAATACCCCCAAAGGAACAATTTCACCTTAAAAATAGCCAAAAGTTTCAATACCCCCCTAAAGGAACAATTTCGCTTCAAAATGGCCAAAAGTTGCAATACCCCCCCAAAGGAACAATTTCTCCTCAAAATGGCCAAAAATTGCAATACCGTCCCAAAGGAACAATTTCGCCTTAAAAATGACCAAAAGTTGCAATACCCACCAAAGGAACAATTTCGCCTCAAAATGCCGAAAAGTTAAAATACCGTCCCAAAGGAACAATTTCGCCTTAAAAATGACCAAAAGTTGCAATACCCACCAAAGCAACTATTTTGCATAAAAATGGCCAAAAATTGGATAACCCCCTTAGGAACAAATTCGCCTCAAAATTGCCAAAAGTTGCAATACCCGCCCAAAGAAACAATTTCGCCTTAAAAATAGCCAAAAGTTGCAATACCCCCCCAAGGAACAATTTCGCTTCAAAATGGCAAAAAGTTGCAATACCTCCCCAAAGGAACAATTTCGCCTTAAAGATAGCCGAAAGTTGCAATACCCCCCAAAAAGAACAATTTTGCCTCAAAATGGCCAAAAATTGCAATACCCCCACAAAGGAACAATATCGCTTCAAAATGGCCAAAAGTTGCAATACCCTCCCAAAGGAACAATTTCGCTTCAAAATGGCCAAGAGTTGCAATACCCCCCCAAAGGAACAATTTTGCCTCAAAATGGCCAAAAATTGCTATACCCCCACAAAGGAACAATTTCGCTTCAAAATGACCAAAAGATGAATAACCCCCCCAAAGGAACAATTTCAATTCAGAATGCCCAAAAATTTGCAATACCCCCCCAAGTAACAATTTTGCTTCAAAATGGCACAAAGTTGCAATACCTCCCCAAACGAACAATATTGCTTCAAAATGGCCAAAAAATGCAATACCCTCCCAAAGGAACAATTTAGTTTCAAAATGGCCAAAAGATGCAATACCCTCCCAAAGGAACAATTTCGCCTCAAAATGCCGAAAAGTTGCAATACCCCCCAAAGGAACAATTTCGCTTCAAAATGGCCATAAGTTGCTTTCCCCCCCTAAAGGAACAATTTCGCCTCAAAATGGCAAAAAATTGCAATACCCCCCCAAAGGAACAATTTCGCTTCAAAATGTCCAAAAGTTGCAATACCCCCCCAAAGGAACAATTTCACCTCAAAATGGCCAAAAATTTCAATACCTCCCCAAAGGAACAATTTCGCCTCAAAATGGACAAAAATTGCACAACCCCCCAAAGGAGCAATTTCGCCTCAAAATGGCCAAAAATTGTAATAGCCCCCCAAAAGATCAATTTCGCCTCAAAATGGCCAAAAGTTGAAATACCCCCAAAGGAACAATTTTGCCTAAAAATGCCCCATAGTTGCAATACCCCCCAAAGGAACAATTTCGCTTCAAAATGGCCAAATATTGCAATACCCCCCAAAGGAACAATTTCGCCTCAAAATTGCCAAAAATTGCAATACCCCCCAAAGGAACAATTTCGCCTCAAAATGACAACAAATTGCAATACCCCCCAAAGAAACAATTTCGCCTTAAAAATGGCCAAAAGTTGCAATACCCCCCCAAAGGAACAATTTCGCTTCAAAATGGCCAAAAGTTGCAATACCCCCCCAAAGGAACAATTTCTCCTCAAAATGGCCAAACGTTGCAATACCTCCCTAAAGAAACAATTTCGCCTTAAAAATGGCCAAAAGTTGCAAAACCCCCCCAAAGGAACAATTTCGCCTCAAAATGGCAAAAAGTTGCAATACCCCGCCCCCCCAAGGAACAATTTCGCTTTAAAAATAGCCAAAAGTTGCAATACCCCCCAAGAAACAATTTCACTTCAAAATGGCAAAAAGTTGCAATATCTCCCCAAAGAAACACTTTCGATTCAAAATGGCGAAAAGTTGCAATATCCCCTCAAAGGAACAATATCACTTCAAAATGACGAAAAGTTGCAATACCCCCCGAAAGGAACAATTTCGCCTCAAAATGGCCAAAAGTTGCAATACCCCCCCAAAGGAACAATTTCGCCTCAAAATGGAAAAAAATTGCAATACCCCCCAAAGGAACAATTTCGCCTCAAAATGGAAAAAAAATTGCAATACCCCCCCAAAGGAACAATTTCGCCTCAAAATGCCGAAAAGTTTAAATACCCCCCGAAAGGAACAATTTCGCTTCAAAATGGCCAAAAGTTGCAATACCCCCCCAAAGGAACAATTTCGCCTCAAAATGGCAAGAAATTGCAATACCCCCCCAAAGGAACAATTTCGCCTCAAAATGCCGAAAAGTTGCAATACCCCCCCAAAGGAACAATTTCGCTTCAAAATGGCCAAAAGTTGCAATACCCCCCAAAGGAACAATTTCGCCTCAAAATGGAAAAAAAATTGCAATACCCCCCCAAAGGAACAATTTTGCCTCAAAATGCCGAAAAGTTGCAATACCCCCCGAAAGGAACAATTTCGCTTCAAAATGGCCAAAAGTTGCAATACCCCCCCGAAGGAACAATTTCGCCTCAAAATGGCAAAAAATTGCAATACCCCCCAAAGGAACAATTTCGCTTCAAAATGGCCAAAAGTTGCAATACCCCCCCAAAGGAACAATTTCGCTTCAAAATGCCGAAAAGTTGCAATTCCCCCCGAAAGGAACAATTTCGCCTCAAAGTGGCAAGAAATTGCAATACCCCCCCAAAGGAACAATTTCGCCTCAAAATGCCGAAAAGTTGCAATACCCCCCCAAAGGAACAATTTCGCTTCAAAATGGCCAAAAGTTGCAATACCCCCCCAAAGGAACAATTTCGCCTCAAAATGGAAAAAAAATTGCAATACCCCCCCAAAGAAACAATTTCGCCTCAAAATGCCGAAAAGTTGCAATACCCCCCGAAAGGAACAATTTCGCTTCAAAATGGCCAAAAGCTGCAATACCCCCCAAAGGAACAATTTCGCCTCAAAATGGAAAAAAATTGCAATACCCCCCAAAGGAACAATTTCGCCTCAAAATGGAAAAAAATTGCAATACCCCCCAAAGGATCAATTTCGCCTCAAAATGCCGAAAAGTTTAAATACCCCCCGAAAGGAACAATTTCGCTTCAAAATGGCCAAAAGTTGCAATACCCCCCGAAAGGAACAATTTCGCCTCAAAATGGCAAAATATTGCAATACCCCTCAAAGGAACAATTTCACCTCAAAATGCCGAAAAGTTGCAATACCCCCCAAAAAGAACAATTTTGCCTCAAAATGGCCAAAAATTGCAATACCCCCACAAAGGAACAATATCGCTTCAAAATGGCCAAAAGTTGCAATACCCTCCCAAAGGAACAATTTCGCTTCAAAATGGCCAAGAGTTGCAATACCCCCCCAAAGGAACAATTTTGCCTCAAAATGGCCAAAAATTGCTATACCCCCACAAAGGAACAATTTCGCTTCAAAATGACCAAAAGATGAATAACCCCCCAAAGGAACAATTTCAATTCAGAATGCCCAAAAATTTGCAATACCCCCCCAAGTAACAATTTTGCTTCAAAATGGCACAAAGTTGCAATACCTCCCCAAACGAACAATATTGCTTCAAAATGGCCAAAAAATGCAATACCCTCCCAAAGGAACAATTTAGTTTCAAAATGGCCAAAAGATGCAATACCCTCCCAAAGGAACAATTTCGCCTCAAAATGCCGAAAAGTTGCAATACCCCCCAAAGGAACAATTTCGCTTCAAAATGGCCATAAGTTGCTTTCCCCCCCTAAAGGAACAATTTCGCCTCAAAATGGCAAAAAATTGCAATACCCCCCCAAAGGAACAATTTCGCTTCAAAATGTCCAAAAGTTGCAATACCCCCCCAAAGGAACAATTTCATCTCAAAATGGCCAAAAATTTCAATACCTCCCCAAAGGAACAATTTCGCCTCAAAATGGACAAAAATTGCACAACCCCCCAAAGGAGCAATTTCGCCTCAAAATGGCCAAAAATTGTAATACCCCCCCAAAAGATCAATTTCGCCTCAAAATGGCCAAAAGTTGAAATACCCCCAAAGGAACAATTTTGCCTAAAAATGCCCCATAGTTGCAATACCCCCCAAAGGAACAATTTCGCTTCAAAATGGCCAAATATTGCAATACCCCCCAAAGGAACAATTTCGCCTCAAAATTGCCAAAAATTGCAATACCCCCCAAAGGAACAATTTCGCCTCAAAATGACAACAAATTGCAATACCCCCCAAAGAAACAATTTCGCCTTAAAAATGGCCAAAATTTGCAATACCCCCCCAAAGGAACAATTTCGCTTCAAAATGGCCAAAAGTTGCAATACCCCCCCAAAGGAACAATTTCTCCTCAAAATGGCCAAACGTTGCAATACCTCCCTAAAGAAACAATTTCGCCTTAAAAATGGCCAAAAGTTGCAAAACCCCCCCAAAGGAACAATTTCGCCTCAAAATGGCAAAAAGTTGCAATACCCCGCCCCCCCAAGGAACAATTTCGCTTTAAAAATAGCCAAAAGTTGCAATACCCCCCAAGAAACAATTTCACTTCAAAATGGCAAAAAGTTGCAATATCTCCCCAAAGAAACACTTTCGATTCAAAATGGCGAAAAGTTGCAATATCCCCTCAAAGGAACAATTTCACTTCAAAATGACGAAAAGTTGCAATACCCCCCGAAAGGAACAATTTCGCCTCAAAATGGCCAAAAGTTGCAATACCCCCCCAAAGGAACAATTTCGCCTCAAAATGGAAAAAAATTGCAATACCCCCCAAAGGAACAATTTCGCCTCAAAATGGAAAAAAAATTGCAATACCCCCCCAAAGGAACAATTTCGCCTCAAAATGCCGAAAAGTTTAAATACCCCCCGAAAGGAACAATTTCGCTTCAAAATGGCCAAAAGTTGCAATACCCCCCCAAAGGAACAATTTCGCCTCAAAATGGCAAGAAATTGCAATACCCCCCCAAAGGAACAATTTCGCCTCAAAATGCCGAAAAGTTGCAATACCCCCCCAAAGGAACAATTTCGCTTCAAAATGGCCAAAAGTTGCAATACCCCCCAAAGGAACAATTTCGCCTCAAAATGGAAAAAAAATTGCAATACCCCCCCAAAGGAACAATTTTGCCTCAAAATGCCGAAAAGTTGCAATACCCCCCGAAAGGAACAATTTCGCTTCAAAATGGCCAAAAGTTGCAATACCCCCCCGAAGGAACAATTTCGCCTCAAAATGGTAAAAAATTGCAATACCCCCCAAAGGAACAATTTCGCTTCAAAATGGCCAAAAGTTGCAATACCCCCCCAAAGGAACAATTTCGCTTCAAAATGCCGAAAAGTTGCAATTCCCCCCGAAAGGAACAATTTCGCCTCAAAGTGGCAAGAAATTGCAATACCCCCCCAAAGGAACAATTTCGCCTCAAAATGCCGAAAAGTTGCAATACCCCCCCAAAGGAACAATTTCGCTTCAAAATGGCCAAAAGTTGCAATACCCCCCCAAAGGAACAATTTCGCCTCAAAATGGAAAAAAAATTGCAATACCCCCCCAAAGAAACAATTTCGCCTCAAAATGCCGAAAAGTTGCAATACCCCCCGAAAGGAACAATTTCGCTTCAAAATGGCCAAAAGCTGCAATACCCCCCAAAGGAACAATTTCGCCTCAAAATGGAAAAAAATTGCAATACCCCCCAAAGGAACAATTTCGCCTCAAAATGGAAAAAAAATTGCAATACCCCCCAAAGGATCAATTTCGCCTCAAAATGCCGAAAAGTTTAAATACCCCCCGAAAGGAACAATTTCGCTTCAAAATGGCCAAAAGTTGCAATACCCCCCGAAAGGAACAATTTCGCCTCAAAATGGCAAAAAATTGCAATACCCCTCAAAGGAACAATTTCACCTCAAAATGCCGAAAAGTTGCAATACCCCCCGAAAAGAACAATTTCGCTTCAAAATGGCCAAAAGTTGCAATACCCCCCAAAGGAACAATTTCGCCTCAAAATGCCGAAAAGTTGCAATACCCCCCGAAAGGAACAATTTCGCTTCAAAATGGCCAAAAGTTGCAATACCCCCCAAAGGAACAATTTCGCCTCAAAATGGAAAAAAGTTGCAATACCCCCCCCAAAGGAACAATTTCGCCTCAAAATGGAAAAAAATTGCAATACCCCCCCAAAGGAACAATTTCGCTTCAAAATGCCGAAAAGTTGCAATACCCCCCAAAGGAACAATTTCGAATCAAAATGGCAAAAAATTGCAATACCCCCCAAAGGAACAATTTCGCTTCAAAATGGCCAAAAGTTGCAATACCCCCCCAAAGGAACAATTTCGCCTCAAAATGCCGAAAAGTTGCAATACCCCCCCAAAGGAACAATTTCGCCTCAAAATGGCAAAAAATTGCAATACCCTCCCAAAGGAACAATTTCGCTTCAAAATGGCCAAAAGTTGCAATACCCCCCCAAAGGAACAATTTCGCCTCAACATGGAAAAAAAATTGCAATACCCCCCCAAATGAACAATTTTGCCGCAAAATGCCGAAAAGTTTCATAACCCCCGAAAGGAACAATTTCGCTTCAAAATTGCCAAAAATTGCAATACCCCCCCAAAGGAACAATTTCGCTTCAAAATGGCCAAAAGTTGCAATAACCCCCCAAAGGAACAATTTCGCCTCAAAATGGCAAAAAATTGCAATACCCCCCAAAGGAACAATTTCGCCTCAAAATGCCAAAAAGTTGCAATACCCCCCCAAAGGAAAAATTTCGCTTCCAAATGGCCAAAAATTGCACTACCCCTCAAAGGAACAATTTCGCTTCAAAATGACCAAAAGTTGCAATACCCCCCCAAAGGAACAATTTCGCCTCAAAATGGCAAAAAATTGCAATACCCCCCCAAAGGAACAATTTCGCCTCAAAATGCCGAAAAGTTGCAATACCCCCCCAAAGGAACAATTTCGCTTCAAAATGGCCAAAAGTTGCAATACCCACCCCCAAAGGAACAATTTTGCCTCAAAATGCCGGAAAGTTGCAATACCCCCCAAAGGAACAATTTCGCCTCAAAATGGCCAAAAATTGTAATACCCCCCAAAGGAACAATTTCGCTTCAATATGGCGAAAAGTTGCAATACCCCCCCAAAGGAACAGTTTCGCCTCAAAATGGCCAAAAACTGTAATACCCCCCAAAGGAACAATTTCGCTTCAAAATGGCCAAAAGTTGCAATACCCCCCGAAAGCAACAATTTCGCCTCAAAATGGCAAAAAATTGCAATACCCCCCCAAAGGAACAATTTCGCCTCAAAATGGCAAAAAATTGCAATACCCCCCGAAAGGAACAATTTCGCTTCAACATGGCCAAAAGTTGCAATACCCCCCCAAAGGAACAATTTCGCTTCAAAATGCCGAAAAGTTTCAATACCCCCCGAAAGGAACAATTTCGCTTCAAAATGGCCAAAAGCTGCAATACCCCCCCAAAGGAACAATTTCGCCTCAAAATGGCAAAAAATTGCAATACCCCCCCAAAGGAACAATTTTGCCTTAAAATGTCGAAAAGTTGCAATACCCCCCGAAAGGAACAATTTCGCAGCAAAATGGCCAAAAGTTGCAACACCCCCCAAAGGAACAATTTCGAATCAAAATGGCAAAAAATTGCAATACCCCCCAAAGGAACAATTTCGCTTCAAAATGGCCAAAAGTTGCAATACCCCCCCAAAGGAACAATTTCGCCTCAAAATGCCGAAAAGTTGCAATACCCCCCGAAAGGAACAATTTCGCTTCAAAATGGCCAAAAGTTGCAATACCCCCCAAAGGAACAATTTCACCTTAAAATGGCAAAAAATTGCAATACCCCTCCAAAGGAACAGAACAATTTCGCTTCAAAATGGCCAAAAGTTGCAATACCCCCCCAAAGGAACAATTTCGCCTCAAAATGGCAAAAAATTGCAATACCCCCCCAAAGGAACAATTTCGCCTCCAAATGCCGAAAAGTTGCAATACCCCCCCAAAGGAACAATTTCGCTTCAAAATGGCCAAAAGTTGCAATACCCCCCCAAAGGAACAATTTTGCCTCAAAATGCCGGAAAGTTGCAATACCCCCCAAAGGAACAATTTCGCCTCAAAATGGCCAAAAATTGTAATACCCCCCCAAAGGAACAATTTCGCCTCAAAATGGCCAAAAGTTGCAATACCCCCCCAAAGGAACAAAGCAACAATTTCGCCTCAAAATGGCAAAAAATTGCAATACCCCCCCCAAAGGAACAATTTCGCTTCAAAATGGCCAAAAGTTGCAATACCCCCCCAAAGGAACAATTTCGCTTCAAAATGGCCGAAAGTTGCAATACCCCCCCAAAGGAACAATTTCGCCTCAAAATGGCAAAAAATTGCAATACCCCCCAAAAGGAACAATTTCGCTTCAAAATGGCAAAAAATTGCAATACCCCTCCAAAGGTACAATTTCGCTTCAAAATGGCCAAAAGTTGCAATACCCCCCCAAAGGAACAATTTCGCCTCAAAATGGAAAAAAAATTGCAATACACCCCCAAAGGAACAATTTCGCCTCAAAATGCCGAAAAGTTGCAATACCCCCCGAAAGATACAATTTCGCTTCAAAATGGCCAAAAGTTGCAATACCCCCCCAAAGGAACAATTTCGCTTCAAAATGGTCAAAAGTTGCAATACCCCCCCAAAGGAACAACTTCGCCTCAAAATGGCAAAAAATTGCAATACCCCCCCAAAGGAACAATTTCGCTTCAAAATGGCCAAAAGTTGCAATACTCCCCCAAGGAACAATTTCGCCTCAAAATGGCAAAAAATTGCAATACCCTTCCAAAGGAACAATTTCGCTTCAAAATGCCGAAAAGTTGCAATATCCCCCCCAAAGGAACAATTTCGCCTCAAAATGGAAAAAAAATTGCAATACCCCCCCAAAGGAACATTTTCGCCTCAAAATGCCGAAAAGTTGCAATACCCCCCGAAAGGAACAATTTCGCCTCAAAATGGCAAAAAATTGCAATACCCCTCCAAAGGAACAATTTCGCTTCAAAATGGCCAAAAGTTGCAATACCCCCCAAAGGAACAATTTCGCCTCAAAATGCCAAAAAGTTGCAATACCCCCCGAAAGGAACAATTTCGCTTCAAAATGGCCAAAAGTTGCAATACCCCCCCAAAGGAACAATTTCACTTCAAAATGCTGAAAAGTTGCAATACCCCGCAAAGGAACAATTTCGCTTCAAAAAGGCCAAAAGTTGCAATACCCTCCCAAAGGAACAATTTCGCCTCAAAATGGAAAAAAAAATTGCAATACCCCCCAAAGGAACAATTTCGCCTCAAAATGCCGAAAAGTTTCAATACCCCCCGAAAGGAACAATTTCGCTTCAAAATGGCCAAAAGTTGCAATACCCCCCCAAAGGAACAATTTCGCCTCAAAATGGCAAAAAATACCAAAACCCCCCCAAAGGAACAATTTCGCCTCAAAATGGCAAAAAATTGCAATACCCCCCAAAGGAACAATTTCGCTTCAAAATGGCCAAAAGTTGCAATACCCCCCCAAAGGAACAATTTCGCTTCAAAATGGCAAAAAGTTGCAATACCCACCCAAAGGAACAATTTCGCCTCAAAATGGCAAAAAGTTGCAATACCCCCCGAAAGGAACAATTTCGCTTCAAAATGGCCAAAAGTTGCAATACCCCCCAAAGGAACAATTTCGCCTCAAAATGGCAAAAAATTGCAATACCCCTCCAAAGGAACAATTTCGCTTCAAAATGCCGAAAAGTTGCAATACCCCCCCAAAGGAACAATTTCGCTTCAAAATGGCCAAAAGTTGCAATACCCCCCCAAAGGAACAATTTTGCTTCAAAATGGCCAAAAGTTGCAATACCCCCCAAAGGAACAATTTCGCCTCAAAATGGCAAAAAATTGCAATACCCCTCCAAAGGAACAATTTCGCTTCAAAATGGCCAAAAGTTGCAATACCCCCCAAAGGAACAATTTCGCCTCAAAATGGCAAAAAATTGCAATACCCCTCCAAAGGAACAATTTCGCTTCAAAATGGCCAAAAGTTGCAATACCCCCCCAAAGGAACAATTTCGCCTCAAAATGGAAAAAAAATTGCAATACCCCCCCAAAGAAACAATTTCGCCTCAAAATGCCGAAAAGTTGCAATACCCCCCGAAAGGAACAATTTCGCTTCAAAATGGCCAAAAGCTGCAATACCCCCCAAAGGAACAATTTCGCCTCAAAATGGAAAAAAATTGCAATACCCCCCAAAGGAACAATTTCGCCTCAAAATGGAAAAAAAATTGCAATACCCCCCAAAGGATCAATTTCGCCTCAAAATGCCGAAAAGTTTAAATACCCCCCGAAAGGAACAATTTCGCTTCAAAATGGCCAAAAGTTGCAATACCCCCCGAAAGGAACAATTTCGCCTCAAAATGGCAAAAAATTGCAATACCCCTCAAAGGAACAATTTCACCTCAAAATGCCGAAAAGTTGCAATACCCCCCGAAAAGAACAATTTCGCTTCAAAATGGCCAAAAGTTGCAATACCCCCCAAAGGAACAATTTCGCCTCAAAATGCCGAAAAGTTGCAATACCCCCCGAAAGGAACAATTTCGCTTCAAAATGGCCAAAAGTTGCAATACCCCCCAAAGGAACAATTTCGCCTCAAAATGGAAAAAAGTTGCAATACCCCCCCAAAGGAACAATTTCGCATCAAAATGGAAAAAAATTGCAATACCCCCCCAAAGGAACAATTTCGCTTCAAAATGCCGAAAAGTTGCAATACCCCCCAAAGGAACAATTTCGAATCAAAATGGCAAAAAATTGCAATACCCCCCAAAGGAACAATTTCGCTTCAAAATGGCCAAAAGTTGCAATACCCCCCCAAAGGAACAATTTCGCCTCAAAATGCCGAAAAGTTGCAATACCCCCCGAAAGGAACAATTTCGCTTCAAAATGGCCAAAAGTTGCAATACCCCCCCAAAGGAACAATTTCGCCTTAAAATGGCAAAAAATTGCAATACCCCTCCAAAGGAACAATTTCGCTTCAAAATGGCCAAAAGTTGCAATACCCCCCCAAAGGAACAATTTCGCCTCAAAATGGCAAAAAATTGCAATACCCCCCCAAAGGAACAATTTCGCCTCCAAATGCCGAAAAGTTGCAATACCCCCCCAAAGGAACAATTTCGCTTCAAAATGGCCAAAAGTTGCAATACCCCCCCAAAGGAACAATTTTGCCTCAAAATGCCGGAAAGTTGCAATACCCCCCAAAGGAACAATTTCGCCTCAAAATGGCCAAAAATTGTAATACCCCCCCAAAGGAACAATTTCGCCTCAAAATGGCCAAAAGTTGCAATACCCCCCCAAAGGAACAAAGCAACAATTTCGCCTCAAAATAGCAAAAAATTGCAATACCCCCCCAAAGGAACAATTTCACTTCAAAATGGCCAAAAGTTGCAATACCCCCCCAAAGGAACAATTTCGCCTCAAAATGACCAAAAATTGTAATACCCACCCAAGGAACAATTTCGCTTCAAAATATCCAAAAGTTGCAATACCCCCCAAAAGGAACAATTTCGCTTCAAAATGGCCAAAAGTTGCAATACCCCCCCCAAAGGAACAATTTCGCCTCAAAATGGTAAAAAATTGTATTACCCCCCCAAAGGAACAATTTCGCCTCAAAATGCCGAAAAGTTGCAATACCCCCCAAAGGAACAATTTCGCTTCAAAATGGCCAAAAGTTGCAATACCCCCCCAAAGGAACAATTTCGCTTCAAAATGGCCGAAAGTTGCAATACCCCCCCAAAGGAACAATTTCGCTTCAAAATGGCAAAAAATTGCAATACCCCTCCAAAGGTACAATTTCGCTTCAAAATGGCCAAAAGTTGCAATACCCTCCCAAAGGAACAATTTCGCCTCAAAATGGAAAAAAAAATTGCAATACCCCCCAAAGGAACAATTTCGCCTCAAAATGCCGAAAAGTTTCAATACCCCCCGAAAGGAACAATTTCGCTTCAAAATGGCCAAAAGTTGCAATACCCCCCCAAAGGAACAATTTCGCCTCAAAATGGCAAAAAATACCAAAACCCCCCAAAGGAACAATTTCGCCTCAAAATGGCAAAAAATTGCAATACCCCCCAAAGGAACAATTTCGCTTCAAAATGGCCAAAAGTTGCAATACCCCCCCCAAAGGAACAATTTCGCTTCAAAATGGCAAAAAGTTGCAATACCCCCCCAAAGGAACAATTTCGCCTCAAAATGGCAAAAAGTTGCAATACCCCCCGAAAGGAACAATTTCGCTTCAAAATGGCCAAAAGTTGCAATACCCCCCAAAGGAACAATTTCGCCTCAAAATGGCAAAAAATTGCAATACCCCTCCAAAGGAACAATTTCGCTTCAAAATGCCGAAAAGTTGCAATACCCCCCCAAAGGAACAATTTCGCTTCAAAATGGCCAAAAGTTGCAATACCCCCCCCAAAGGAACAATTTCGCTTCAAAATGGCCAAAAGTTGCAATACCCCCCAAAGGAACAATTTCGCCTCAAAATGGCAAAAAGTTGCAATACCCCCCAAAGGAACAATTTCGCCTCAAAATGGCAAAAAATTGCAATACCCCTCCAAAGGAACAATTTCGCTTCAAAATGGCCAAAAGTTGCAATACCCCCCAAAGGAACAATTTCGCCTCAAAATGGCAAAAAATTGCAATACCCCTCCAAAGGAACAATTTCGCTTCAAAATGGCCAAAAGTTGCAATACCCCCCGAAAGGAACAATTTCGCTTCAAAATGGCCAAAAGTTGCAATACCCCCCCAAAGGAACAATTTCGCCTCAAAATGGAAAAAAATTGCAGTACCCCCCCAAAGGAACAATTTCACTTCAAAATGCTGAAAAGTTGCAATACCCCCCAAAGGAACAATTTCGCTTCAAAATGGCCAAAAGTTGCAATACCCTCCCAAAGGAACAATTTCGCCTCAAAATGGAAAAAAAAATTGCAATACCCCCCAAAGGAACAATTTCGCCTCAAAATGCCGAAAAGTTTCAATACCCCCCGAAAGGAACAATTTCGCTTCAAAATGGCCAAAAGTTGCAATACCCCCCCAAAGGAACAATTTCGCCTCAAAATGGCAAAAAATACCAAAACCCCCCCAAAGGAACAATTTCGCTTCAAAATGCCGAAAAGTTGCAATACCCCCCCAAAGGAACAATTTCGCTTCAAAATGGCCAAAAGTTGCAATACCCCCCCAAAGGAACAATTTTGCTTCAAAATGGCAAAAAGTTGCAATACCCCCCCAAAGGAACAATTTCGCTTCAAAATGGCCAAAAGTTGCAATACCCCCCAAAGGAACAATTTCGCCTCAAAATGGCAAAAAATTGCAATACCCCCCCAAAGGTAAAATTTCGCTTCAAAATGGCCAAAAGTTGCAATACCCCCCCAAAGGAACAATTTCGCCTCAAAATGGAAAAAAAATTGCAATACCCCCCCAAAGGAACAATTTCGCCTCAAAATGCCGAAAAGTTGCAATACCCACCGAAAGGAACAATTTCGCTTCAAAATGGCCAAAAGTTGCAATACCCCCCCAAAGAAACAATTTCGTCTCAAAATGGCAAAAAATTGCAATACCCCCAAAGGAACAATTTCGCCTCAAAATGCCGAAAAGTTGCAATACCCCCCCAAAGGAACAATTTCGCTTCAAAATGGCCAAAAGTTGTAATACCCCCCCAAAGGAACAATTTCGCCTCAAAATGAAAAAAAATTTGCAATACCCCCCCAAAGCAACAATTTCGCCTCAAAATGCCGAAAAGTTGCAATACCCCCCGAAAGGAACAATTTCGCTTCAAAATGGCAAAAAGTTGCAATACCCCCCCAAAGGAACAATTTCGTTTCAAAATGGCCAAAAGTTGCAATACCCCCCCAAAGGAACAATTTCGCCTCAAAATGGCAAAAAATTGCAATACCCCCCCAAAGGAACAATTTCGCTTCAAAATGGCCAAAAGTTGCAATACCCCCCCAAAGGAACAATTTCGCATCAAAATGGAAAAAAAATTGCAATACCCCCCCAAAGGAACAATTTCGCCTCAAAATGCCGAAAAGTTGCAATACCCCCCGAAAGGAACAATTTCGCTTCAAAATGGCCAAAAGTTGCAATACCCCCCAAAGGAACAATTTCGCTTCAAAATGGCCAAAAGTTGCAGTACCCCCCCAAAGGAACAATTTCGCCTCAAAATGAAAAAAAATTTGCAATACCCCCGCAAAGGAACAATTTCGCTTCAAAATGGCCAAAAGTTGCAATACCCCCCCAAAGGAACAATTTCGCTCAAAATGGCCAAAAGTTGCAATACCCCCCCAAAGGAACAATTTCACCTCAAAATGCCGAAAAGTTGCAATACCCCCCCAAAGGAACAATTTCGCTTCAAAATGGCCAAAAGTTGCAATAGCCCCCAAAGGAACAATTTCGCTTCAAAAAGGCCAAAAGTTGCAATACCCCCCCAAAGGAACAATTTCGCTTCAAAATGGCCAAAAGTTGCAATACCCCCCCAAAGGAACAATTTCGCCTCAAAATGACAAAAAATTGCAATACCCCCCAAAGGAACAATTTCGCCTCAAAATGAAAAAAAATTTGCAATACCCCCCCAAAGGAACAATTTCGCCTCAAAATGCCGAAAAGTTGCAATACCCCCCGAAAGGAACAATTTTGCTTCAAAATTGCCAAAAGTTGCAATACCCCCCAAAGGAACAATTTCGCCTCAAAATGCCGAAAAGTTGCAATACCCCCTGAAAGGAACAATTTCGCTTCAAAATGGCCAAAAGTTGCAATACCCCCCAAAGGAACAATTTCGCCTCAAAATGGAAAAAAATTGCAATACCCCCCCAAAGGAACAATTGAGCTTCAAAATGCCGAAAAGTTGCAATACCCCACAAAGGAACAATTTCGCTTCAAAATGGCCAAAAGTGGCAATACCCCGCCAAAGGAACAATTTCGCTTCAAAATGGCCAAAAGTTGCAATACCCCCCCCCCCAAAGGAACAATTTCGCTTCAAAATGCCGAAAAGTTGCAATACCCCCCCAAAGGAACAATTTCGCTTCAAAATGGCCAAAAGTTGCAATAGCCCCCAAAGGAACAATTTCGCTTCAAAAAGGCCAAAAGTTGCAATACCCCCCCAAAGGAACAATTTCGCTTCAAAATGGCCAAAAGTTGCAATACCCCCCCAAAGGAACAATTTCGCCTCAAAATGACAAAAAATTGCAATACCCCCCAAAGGAACAATTTCGCCTCAAAATGAAAAAAAATTTGCAATACCCCCCCAAAGGAACAATTTCGCCTCAAAATGCCGAAAAGTTGCAATACCCCCCGAAAGGAACAATTTTGCTTCAAAATTGCCAAAAGTTGCAATACCCCCCAAAGGAACAATTTCGCCTCAAAATGCCGAAAAGTTGCAATACCCCCTGAAAGGAACAATTTCGCTTCAAAATGGCCAAAAGTTGCAATACCCCCCAAAGGAACAATTTCGCCTCAAAATGGAAAAAAATTGCAATACCCCCCCAAAGGAACAATTGAGCTTCAAAATGCCGAAAAGTTGCAATACCCCACAAAGGAACAATTTCGCTTCAAAATGGCCAAAAGTGGCAATACCCCGCCAAAGGAACAATTTCGCTTCAAAATGGCCAAAAGTTGCAATACCCCCCCCCCAAAGGAACAATTTCGCTTCAAAATGCCGAAAAGTTGCAATACCCCCCCAAAGGAACAATTTTGCTTCAAAATGGACAAAAGTTGCAATACCCCCCCAAAGGAACAATTTCGCTTCAAAATGGCAAAAAGTTGCAATACCCCCCCAAAGGAACAATTTCGCTTCAAAATGGCCAAAAGTTGCAATACCCCCCAAAGGAACAATTTCGCCTCAAAATGGCAAAAAATTGCAATACCCCCAAAGGTAAAATTTCGCTTCAAAATGGCCAAAAGTTGCAATACCCCCCAAAGGAACAATTTCGCCTCAAAATGGAAAAAAAATTGCAATACCCCCCCAAAGGAACAATTTCGCCTCAAAATGCCGAAAAGTTGCAATACCCACCGAAAGGAACAATTTCGCTTCAAAATGGCCAAAAGTTGCAATACCTCCCCAAAGGAACAATTTCGTCTCAAAATGGCAAAGAATTGCAATACCCCCCAAAGGAACAATTTCGCCTCAAAATGCCGAAAAGTTGCAATACCCCCCCAAAGGAACAATTTCGCTTCAAAATGGCCAAAAGTTGTAATACCACCCCAAAGGAACAATTTCGCCTCAAAATGAAAAAAAATTTGCAATACCCCCCGAAAGGAACAATTTCGCCTCAAAATGAAAAAAAATTTGCAATACCCCCCGAAAGGAACAATTTCGCTTCAAAATGGCCAAAAGTTGCAATACCCCCCCAAAGGAACAATTTCGGTTCAAAATGGCCAAAAGTTGCAATACCCCCCCAAAGGAACAATTTCGCCTCAAAATGGCAAAAAATTGCAATTCCCCCCAAAGGAAAAAATTTCGCTTCAAAATGGTCAAAAGTTGCAATACCCCCCCAAAGGAACAATTTCGCTTCAAAATGGCAAAATGGCAAAAAGTTGCAATACCCCCCCAAAGGAACAATTTCGCCTCAAAATGGAAAAAAAATTGCAATACCCCCCCAAAGGAACAATTTCGCCTCAAAATGCCGAAAAGTTGCAATACCCCCCGAAAGGAACAATTTCGCTTCAAAATGGCCAAAAGTTGCAATACCCCCCCAAAGGAACAATTTCGCTTCAAAATGGTCAAAAGTTGCAATACCCCCCCAAAGGAACAACTTCGCCTCAAAATGGCAAAAAATTGCAATACCCCCCCAAAGGAACAATTTCGCTTCAAAATGGCCAAAATTTGCAATACTCCCCCAAGGAACAATTTCGCCTCAAAATGGCAAAAAATTGCAATACCCCTCCAAAGGAACAATTTCGCTTCAAAATGCCGAAAAGTTGCAATATCCCCCCCAAAGGAACAATTTCGCCTCAAAATGAAAAAAAAATTGCAATACCCCCCCAAAGGAACATTTTCGCCTCAAAATGCCGAAAAGTTGCAATACCCCCCGAAAGGAACAATTTCGCTTCAAAATGGCCAAAAGTTGCAATACCCCCCCAAAGGAACAATTTCGCTTCAAAATGGCCAAAAGTTGCAATACCCCCCAAAGGAACAATTTCGCCTCAAAATGGCAAAAAGTTGCAATACCCCCCCAAAGGAACAATTTCGCCTCAAAATGGCAAAAAATTGCAATACCCCTCCAAAGGAACAATTTCGCTTCAAAATGGCCAAAAGTTGCAATACCCCCCAAAGGAACAATTTCGCCTCAAAATGCCAAAAAGTTGCAATACCCCCCGAAAGGAACAATTTCGCTTCAAAATGGCCAAAAGTTGCAATACCCCCCCAAAGGAACAATTTCACTTCAAAATGCTGAAAAGTTGCAATACCCCGCAAAGGAACAATTTCGCTTCAAAATGGCCAAAAGTTGCAATACCCTCCCAAAGGAACAATTTCGCCTCAAAATGGAAAAAAAAATTGCAATACCCCCCAAAGGAACAATTTCGCCTCAAAATGCCGAAAAGTTTCAATACCCCCCGAAAGGAACAATTTCGCTTCAAAATGACCAAAAGTTGCAATACCCCCCCAAAGGAACAATTTCGCCTCAAAATGGCAAAAAATACCAAAACCCCCCCAAAGGAACAATTTCGCCTCAAAATGGCAAAAAATTGCAATACCCCCCAAAGGAACAATTTCGCCTCAAAATGCCGAAAAGTTGCAATACCCCCCCAAAGGAACAATTTAGCTTCAAAATGGCCAAAAGTTGTAATACCACCCCAAAGGAACAATTTCGCCTCAAAATGAAAAAAAATTTGCAATACCCCCCGAAAGGAACAATTTCGCTTCAAAATGGCCAAAAGTTGCAATACCCCCCCCAAAGGAACAATTTCGCTTCAAAATGCCGAAAAGTTGCAATACCCCCCCAAAGGAACAATTTTGCTTCAAAATGGCCAAAAGTTGCAATACCCCCCCAAAGGAACAATTTCGCCTCAAAATGCCGAAAAGTTGCAATACCCCCACAAAGGAACAATTTCGCTTCAAAATGGCCAAAAGTTGCAATACCCCCCCAAAGGAACAATTTCGCTTCAAAATGGCCAAAAGTTGCAATACCCCCCCAAAGGAACAATTTCGCCTCAAAATGGCAAA
This sequence comes from Anomaloglossus baeobatrachus, assembly GCF_048569485.1. NCBI lineage: Eukaryota > Metazoa > Chordata > Amphibia > Anura > Aromobatidae > Anomaloglossus > Anomaloglossus baeobatrachus. Next base: position 47,254 of record NW_027441819.1, read on the forward strand.
AAATTGCAATTCCCCCCAAAGGAACAATTTCGCTTCAAAATGGTCAAAAGCTGCAATACCCCCCCAAAGGAACAATTTCGCTGCAAAATGGCCAAAAGTTGCAATACCCCCCCAAAGGAACAATTTCGCCTCAAAATGAAAAAAAAATTGCAATACCCCCCAAAAGGAACAATTTCGCTTCAAAATGGCAAAAAATTGCAATACCCCTGCAAAGGTACAATTTCGCTTCAAAATGGCCAAAAGTTGCAATACCCCCCCAAAGGAACAATTTCGCCTCAAAATGGAAAAAAATTGCAATACCCCCCCAAAGGAACAATTTCGCCTCAAAATGCCGAAAAGTTGCAATACCCCCCGAAAGGAACAATTTTGCTTCAAAATGGCCAAAAGTTGCAATACCCCCCCAAAGGAACAATTTCGCCTCAAAATGGCAAAAAATTGCAATACCCCCCAAAGGAACAATTTCGCCTCAAAATGCCGAAAAGTTGCAATACCCCCCGAAAGGAACAATTTCGCTTCAAAATGGCCAAAAGTTGCAATACCCCCCCAAAGGAACAACTTCGCCTCAAAATGGCAAAAAATTGCAATACCCCCCCAAAGGAACAATTTCGCTTCAAAATGGCCAAAAGTTGCAATACCCCTCCAAAGGAACAATTTCGCTTCAAAATGCCGAAAAGTTGCAATATCCCCCCAAAGGAACAATTTCGCCTCAAAATGGAAAAAAAATTGCAATACCCCCCCAAAGGAACAATTTCACTTCAAAATGCTGAAAAGTTGCAATACCCCCCAAAGGAACAATTTCGCTTCAAAATGGCCAAAAGTTGCAATACCCTCCCAAAGGAACAATTTCGCCTCAAAATGGAAAAAAAAATTGCAATACCCCCCAAAGGAACAATTTCGCCTCAAAATGCCGAAAAGTTTCAATACCCCCCGAAAGGAACAATTTCGCTTCAAAATGGCCAAAAGTTGCAATACCCCCCAAAGGAACAATTTCGCCTCAAAATGGCAAAAAATACCAAAACCCCCCCAAAGGAACAATTTCGCCTCAAAATGCCGAAAAGTTTCAATACCCCCCGAAAGGAACAATTTCGCTTCAAAATGGCCAAAAGTTGCAATACCCCCCAAAGGAACAATTTCGCCTCAAAATGGCAAAAAATACCAAAACCCCCCCAAAGGAACAATTTCGCTTCAAAATGGCAAAAAATTGCAATACCCCTCCAAATGTACAATTTCGCTTCAAAATGGCCAAAAGTTGCAATACCCCCCCAAAGGAACAATTTCGCCTCAAAATGGGAAAAAATTGCAATTCCCCCCAAAAGAACAATTTCGCTTCAAAATGGCCAAAAGTTGCAATACCCCCCCAAAGGAACAATTTCGCCTCAAAATGGCAAAAAATTGCAATACCCCCCAAAAGGAACAATTTCGCTTCAAAATGGCAAAAAATTGCAATACCCCTCCAAATGTACAATTTCGCTTCAAAATGGCCAAAAGTTGCAATACCCCCCCAAAGGAACAATTTCGCCTCAAAATGGAAAAAAAATTGCAATACCCCCCCAAAGGAACAATTTCGCTTCAAAATGGCCAAAAGTTGCAATACCCCCCCAAAGGAACAATTTCGCTTCAAAATGGTCAAAAGTTGCAATACCCCCCCAAAGGAACAACTTCGCCTCAAAATGGCAAAAACTTGCAATACCCCCCCAAAGGAACAATTTCGCTTCAAAATGGCCAAAAGTTGCAATACCCCCCCATGGAACAATTTCGCCTCAAAATGGCAAAAAATTGCAATACCCCTCCAAAGGAACAATTTCGCTTCAAAATGCCGAAAAGTTGCAATATCCCCCCAAAGGAACAATTTCGCCTCAAAATGGAAAAAAAATTGCAATACCCCCCCAAAGGAACAATTTCACTTCAAAATGCTGAAAAGTTGCAATACCCCCCAAAGGAACAATTTCGCTTCAAAATGGCCAAAAGTTGCAATACCCTCCCAAAGGAACAATTTCGCCTCAAAATGGAAAAAAAATTTGCAATACCCCCCAAAGGAACAATTTCGCCTCAAAATGCCGAAAAGTTTCAATACCCCCCGAAAGGAACAATTTCGCTTCAAAATGGCCAAAAGTTGCAATACCCCCCAAAGGAACAATTTTGCCTCAAAATGGCAAAAAATACCAAAACCCCCCCAAAGGAACAATTTCGCTTCAAAATGCCGAAAAGTTGCAATACCCCCCCAAAGGAACAATTTCGCTTCAAAATGGCCAAAAGTTGCAATACCCCCCCAAAGGAACAATTTCGCTTCAAAATGGCAAAAAGTTGCAATACCCCCCAAAGGAACAATTTCACTTCAAAATGGCCAAAAGTTGCAATACCCCCCAAAGGAACAATTTCGCCTCAAAATGGCAAAAAATTGCAATACCCCCCAAAGGTAAAATTTCGCTTCAAAATGGCCAAAAGTTGCAATACCCCCCAAAGGAACAATTTCGCCTCAAAATGGAAAAAAAATTGCAATACCTCCCCAAAGGAACAATTTCGCCTCAAAATGCCGAAAAGTTGCAATACCCACCGAAAGGAACAATTTCGCTTCAAAATGGCCAAAAGTTGCAATACCCCCCCAAAGGAACAATTTCGTCTCAAAATGGCAAAAAATTGCAATACCCCCCCAAAGGAACAGTTTCGCCTCAAAGTGCTGAAAAGTTGCAATACCCCCCCAAAGGAACAATTTCGCTTCAAAATGGCCAAAAGTTGTAATACCCCCCCAAAGGAACAATTTCGCCTCAAAATGAAAAAAAATTTGCAATACCCCCCCAAAGGAACAATTTCGCCTCAAAATGCCGAAAAGTTGCAATACCCCCCGAAAGGAACAATTTCGCTTCAAAATGGCCAAAAGTTGCAATACCCCCCCAAAGGAACAATTTTGCTTCAAAATGGCCAAAAGTTGCAATACCCCCCCAAAGGAACAATTTCGCCTCAAAATGCCGAAAAGTTGCAATACCCCCCCAAAGGATCAATTTCGCCTCAAAATGCCGAAAAGTTGCAATACCCCCCCAAAGGAACAATTTCGCTTCAAAATGGCCAAAAGTTGCAATACCCCCCCAAAGGAACAATTTCGCTCCAAAATGGCCAAAAGTTAAAATACCCCCCCAAAGTAACAATTTCGCCTCAAAATGGCAAAAAATTGCAATTCCCCCCAAAAGAACAATTTCGCTTCAAAATGGCCAAAAGTTGCAATACCCCCCCAAAGGAACAATTTCGTCTCAAAATGGCAAAAAATTGTAATACCCCCCAAAAGGAACAATTTCGCTTCAAAATGGCAAAAAATTGCAATACCCCTCCAAATGTACAATTTCGCTTCAAAATGGCCAAAAGTTGCAATACCCCCCCCCAAAGGAACAATTTCGCCTCAAAATGGAAAAAAAATTGCAATACCCCCCCAAAGGAACAATTTCGCCTCAAAATGCCGAAAAGTTGCAATACCCCCGAAAGGAACAATTTCGCTTCAAAATGGCCAAAAGTTGCAATACCCCCCCAAAGGAACAAGTTCGCCTCAAAATGCCGAAAAGTTGCAATACCCCCCCAAAGGATCAATTTCGCCTCAAAATGGCAAAAAAATACCAAAACCCCCCCAAAGGAACAATTTCGCTTGAAAATGCCGAAAAGTTGCAATACCCCCCCAAAGGAACAATTTCGCTTCAAAATGGCCAAAAGTTGCAATACCCCCCCAAAGGAACAATTTCGCCTCAAAATGGAAAAAAAATTGCAATACCTCCCCAAAGGAACAATTTCGCCTCAAAATGCCGAAAAGTTGCAATACCCACCGAAAGGAACAATTTCGCTTCAAAATGGCCAAAAGTTGCAATACCCCCCCAAAGGAACAATTTCGCCTCAAAATGGAAAAAAAATTGCAATACCTCCCCAAAGGAACAATTTCGCCTCAAAATGCCGAAAAGTTGCAATACCCACCAAAAGGAACAATTTCGCTTCAAAATGGCCAAAAGTTGCAATACCCCCCCAAAGGAACAATTTCGTCTCAAAATGGCAAAAAATTGCAATACCCCCCCAAAGGAACAGTTTCGCCTCAAAGTGCCGAAAAGTTGCAATACCCCCCCAAAGGAACAATTTCGCTTCAAAATGGCCAAAAGTTGTAATACCCCCCCAAAGGAACAATTTCGCCTCAAAATGAAAAAAAATTTGCAATACCCCCCCAAAGGAACAATTTCGCCTCAAAATGCCGAAAAGTTGCAATACCCCCCGAAAGGAACAATTTCGCTTCAAAATGGCCAAAAGTTGCAATACCCCCCCAAAGGAACAATTTTGCTTCAAAATGGCCAAAAGTTGCAATACCCCCCCAAAGGAACAATTTCGCCTCAAAATGCCGAAAAGTTGCAATACCCCCCCAAAGGATCAATTTCGCCTCAAAATGCCGAAAAGTTGCAATACCCCCCCAAAGGAACAATTTCGCTTCAAAATGGCCAAAAGTTGCAATACCCCCCCAAAGGAACAATTTCGCTCCAAAATGGCCAAAAGTTAAAATACCCCCCCAAAGTAACAATTTCGCCTCAAAATGGCAAAAAATTGCAATTCCCCCCAAAAGAACAATTTCGCTTCAAAATGGCCAAAAGTTGCAATACCCCCCCAAAGGAACAATTTCGCCTCAAAATGGCAAAAAATTGCAATACCCCCCAAAAGGAACAATTTCGCTTCAAAATGGCAAAAAATTGCAATACCCCTCCAAATGTACAATTTCGCTTCAAAATGGCCAAAAGTTGCAATACCCCCCCCAAAGGAACAATTTCGCCTCAAAATGGAAAAAAAATTGCAATACCCCCCCCAAAGGAACAATTTCGCCCCAAAATGCCGAAAAGTTGCAATACCCCCCGAAAGGAACAATTTCGCTTCAAAATGGCCAAAAGTTGCAATACCCCCCCAAAGGAACAATTTCGCCTCAAAATGGCAAAAAATTGCAATACCCCCCCAAAGGAACAAGTTCGCCTCAAAATGCCGAAAAGTTGCAATACCCCCCCAAAGGATCAATTTCGCCTCAAAATGGCAAAAAAATACCAAAACCCCCCCAAAGGAACAATTTCGCTTGAAAATGCCGAAAAGTTGCAATACCCCCCCAAAGGGACAATTTCGCCTCAAAATGGCAAAAAATTGCAATACCCCCCAAAGGAACAATTTCGCTTCAAAATGGTCAAAAGTTGCAATACCCCCCAAAAGGAACAATTTCGCTTCAAAATGGCCAAAATTTGCAATACCCCCCCAAAGGAACAATTTCGCCTCAAAATGCCGAAAAGTTGCAATACCCCCCCAAAGGAACAATTTCGCTTCAAAATGGCCAAAAGTTGCAATACCCCCCCAAAGGAACAATTTCGCCTCAAAATGGCAAAAAATTGCAATACCCCCCAAAGGAACAATTTTGCTTCAAAATGGCCAAAAGTTGCAATACCCCCCCAAAGGAACAATTTCGCCTCAAAATGGCAAAAAATTGCAAAACCCCTCCAAAGGAACAATTTCCCTTCAAAATGCCGAAAAGTTGCAATACCCCCCCAAAGGTACAATTTCGCTTCAAAATGGCCAAAAGTTGCAATACCCCCCCAAAGGAACAATTTCGCCTCAAAATGGAAAAAAAATTGCAATACCCCCCCAAAGGAACAATTTCGCCTCAAAATGCCGAAAAGTTGCAATACCCCCCCAAAGGAACAATTTCGCTTCAAAAAGGCCAAAAGTTGCAATACCCCCAAAAGGAACAATTTCGCCTCAAAATGACAAAACATTGCAATACCCCCCAAAGGAACAATTTCGCCTCAAAATGAAAAAAAATTTGCAATACCCCCCCAAAGGAACAATTTCGCTTCAAATTGCCGAAAAGTTGCAATACCCCACAAAGGAACAGTTTCGCTTCAAAATGGCCAAAAGTTGCAATAACCCGCCAAAGGAACAATTTCGCTTCAAAATGGCCAAAAGTTGCAATACCCCCCCAAAGGAACAATTTCGCCTCAAAATGCCGAAAAGTTGCAATACCCCCCAAAGGAACAATTTTGCTTCAAAATGGCCAAAAGTTGCAATACCCCCCCAAAGGAACAATTTCGCTTCAAAATGGCAAAAAGTTGCAATACCCCCCCAAAGGAACAATTTCGCTTCAAAATGGCCAAAAGTTGCAGTACCCCCCAAAGGAACAATTTCGCCTCAAAATGGCAAAAAATTGCAATACCCCCCCAAAGGTAAAATTTCGCTTCAAAATGGCCAAAAGTTGCAATACCCCCCAAAGGAACAATTTCGCCTCAAAATGGCAAAAAATTGCAATACCCCCCCAAAGGAACAATTTCGCTTCAAAATGGCCAAAAGTTGCAATACCCCCCCAAGGAACAATTTCGCCTCAAAATGGCAAAAAATTGCAATACCCCTCCAAAGGAACAATTTCGCTTCAAAATGCCGAAAAGTTGCAATATCCCCCCAAAGGAACAATTTCGCCTCAAAATGGAAAAAAAATTGCAATACCCCCCCAAAGGAACAATTTCACTTCAAAATGCTGAAAAGTTGCAATACCCCCCAAAGGAACAATTTCGCTTCAAAATGGCCAAAAGTTGCAATACCCTCCCAAAGGAACAATTTCGCCTCAAAATGGAAAAAAAAATTGCAATACCCCCCAAAGGAACAATTTCGCCTCAAAATGCCGAAAAGTTTCAATACCCCCCGAAAGGAACAATTTCGCTTCAAAATGGCCAAAAGTTGCAATACCCCCCCAAAGGAACAATTTCGCCTCAAAATGGCAAAAAATACCAAAACCCCCCCAAAGGAACAATTTCGCTTCAAAATGGCCAAAAGTTGCAATACCCCCCCAAAGGAACAATTTCGCCTCAAAATGGCAAAAAATTGCAATACCCCCCCAAAGGTAAAATTTCGCTTCAAAATGGCCAAAAGTTGCAATACCCACCGAAAGGAACAATTTCGCTTCAAAATGGCCAAAAGTTGCAATACCCCCCCAAAGGAACAATTTCGCTTCAAAATGGCCAAAAGTTGTAATACCCCCCCAAAGGAACAATTTCGCCTCAAAATGAAAAAAAATTTGCAATACCCCCCCAAAGGAACAATTTCGCCTCAAAATGCCGAAAAGTTGCAATACCCCCCGAAAGGAACAATTTCGCTTCAAAATGGCCAAAAGTTGCAATACCCCCCCAAAGGAATAATTTTGCTTCAAAATGGCCAAAAGTTGCAATACCCCCCCAAAGGAACAATTTCGCCTCAAAATGCCGAAAAGTTGCAATACCCCCCCAAAGGAACAATTTCGCCTCAAAATGCCAAAAAGTTGCAATACCCCCCCAAAGGAACAATTTCGCTTCAAAATGGTCAAAAGTTGCAATACCCCCCCAAAGGAACAATTTCGCTTCAAAATGGCCAAAAGTTGCAATACCCCCCGAAAGGAACAATTTCGCTTCAAAATGGCCAAAAGTTGCAATACCCCCCCAAAGGAACAATTTCGTTTCAAAATGGCCAAAAGTTGCAATACCCCCCCAAAAGGAACAATTTCGCTTCAAAATGGCCAAAAGTTGCAATACCCCCCAAAGGAACAATTTCGCTTCAAAATGGCCAAAAGTTGCAATACCCCCCCAAAGGAACAATTTCGCCTCAAAATGGCAAAAAATTGCAATACCCCCCAAAGGAACAATTTCGCTTCAAAATGGTCAAAAGTTGCAATACCCCCCAAAAGGAACAATTTCGCTTCAAAATGGCCAAAAGTTGCAATACCCCCCAAAGGAACAATTTCGCCTCAAAATGCCGAAAAGTTGCAATACCCCCCCAAAGGAACAATTTCGCTTCAAAATGGCCAAAAGTTGCAATACCCCCCCAAAGGAACAATTTCGCCTCAAAATGGCAAAAAATTGCAATACCCCCCCAAAGGAACAATTTCGCTTCAAAATGGCCAAAAGTTGCAAAACCCCCCCAAAGGAACAATTTCGCCTCAAAATGGCAAAAAATTGCAATACCCCTCCAAAGGAACAATTTCCCTTCAAAATGCCGAAAAGTTGCAATACCCCCCCAAAGGTACAATTTCGCTTCAAAATGGCCAAAAGTTGCAATACCCCCCAAAGGAACAATTTCGCCTCAAAATGGAAAAAAAATTGCAATACCCCCCCAAAGGAACAATTTCGCCTCAAAATGCCGAAAAGTTGCAATACCCCCCCCAAAAAAACAATTTCGCTTCAAAGAGGCCAAAAGTTGCAATACCCCCCAAAGGAACAATTTCGCTTCAAAATGGCCAAAAGTTGCAATACCCCCCCAAAGGAACAATTTCGCCTCAAAATGACAAAAAATTGCAATACCCCCCAAAGGAACAATTTCGCCTCAAAATGAAAAAAAATTTGCAATACCCCCCCAAAGGAACAATTTCGCCTCAAAATGCCGAAAAGTTGCAATACCCCCCGAAAGGAACAATTTTGCTTCAAAATGGCCAAAAGTTGCAATACCCCCCAAAGGAACAATTTCGCCTCAAAATGCCGAAAAGTTGCAATACCCCCTGAAAGGAACAATTTCGCTTCAAAATGGCCAAAAGTTGCAATACCCCCAAAGGAACAATTTCGCCTCAAAATGGAAAAAAATTGCAATACCCCCCCAAAGGAACAATTTCGCTTCAAATTGCCGAAAAGTTGCAATACCCCACAAAGGAACAATTTCGCTTCAAAATGGCCAAAAGTTGCAATACCCCGCCAAAGGAACAATTTCGCTTCAAAATGGCCAAAAGTTGCAATACCCCCCCAAGGAACAATTTCGCTTCAAAATGCCGAAAAGTTGCAATACCCCCCCAAAGGAACAATTTTGCTTCAAAATGGCCAAAAGTTGCAATACACCCCCAAAGGAACAATTTCGCTTCAAAATGGCAAAAAGTTGCAATACCCCCCCAAAGGAACAATTTCGCTTCAAAATGGCGAAAAGTTGCAATACCCCCCAAAGGAACAATTTCGCCTCAAAATGGAAAAAAAATTGCAATACCCCCCCAAAGGAACAATTTCGCCTCAAAATGCCGAAAAGTTGCAATACCCCCCCAAAGGAACAATTTCGCCTCAAAATGGCAAAAAATACCAAAACACCCCCAAAGGAACAATTTCGCTTGAAAATGCCGAAAAGTTGCAATACCCCCCCAAAGGAAGAATTTCGCTTCAAAATGGCCAAAAGTTGCAATACCCCCCCAAAGGAACAATTTCGCTTCAAAATGGCCAAAAGTTGCAATACCCCCCCAAAGGAACAATTTCGCCTCAAAATGGCAAAAAATTGCAATACCCCCCCAATGGAACAATTTCGCTTCAAAATGGCCAAAAGTTGCAATACCCCCCCAAAGGAACAATTTCGCCTCAAAATGGAAAAAAAATTGCAATACCCCCCCAAAGGAACAATTTCGCCTCAAAATGCCGAAAAGTTGCAATACCCCCCGAAAGGAGCAATTTCGCTTCAAAATGGCCAAAAGTTGCAATACCCCCCCAAAGGAACAATTTCGCCTCAAAATGGCAAAAAATTGCAATACCCCCCCAAAGGAACAATTTCGCCTCAAAATGCCGAAAAGTTGCAATACCCCCCAAAGGAACAATTTCGCTTCAAAATGGCCAAAAGTTGCAATACCCCCCAAAGGAACAATTTCGCCTCAAAATGAAAAAAAATTTGCAATACCCCCCCAAAGGAACAATTTCGCCTCAAAATGCCGAAAAGTTGCAATACCCCCCGAAAGGAACAAAAATGGCCAAAAGTTGCAATACCCCCCCAAAGGAACAATTTCGCCTCAAAATGCCGAAAAGTTGCAATACCCCCCCAAAGGAACAATTTCGCTTCAAAATGGCCAAAAGATGCAATACCCCCCCAAAGGAACAATTTCGCCTCAAAATGGCAAAAAATTGCAATACCCCTCCAAAGGAACAATTTCCCTTCAAAATGCCGAAAAGTTGCAATACCCCCCCAAAGGTACAATTTCGCTTCAAAATGGCCAAAAGTTGCAATACCCCCCCAAAGGAACAATTTCGCCTCAAAATGGAAAAAAAATTGCAATACCCCCCCCCAAAGGAACAATTTCGCCTCAAAATGCCGAAAAGTTGCAATACCCCCCCAAAGGAACAATTTCGCTTCAAAAAGGCCAAAAGTTGCAATACCTCCAAAGGAACAATTTCGCTTCAAAATGGCCAAAAGTTGTAATACCCCCCCAAAGGAACAATTTCGCCTCAAAATGACAAAAAATTGCAATACCCCCCAAAGGAACAATTTCGCCTCAAAATGAAAAAAAATTTGCAATACCCCCCAATGGAACAATTTCGCCTCAAAATGCCGAAAAGTTGCAGTACCCTCCGAAAGGAACAATTTTGCTTCAAAATGGCCAAAAGTTGCAATACCCCCCAAAGGAACAATTTCGCCTCAAAATGCCGAAAAGTTGCAATACCCCCTGAAAGGAACAATTTCGCTTCAAAATGGCCAAAAGTTGCAATACCCCCCAAAGGAACAATTTCGCCTCAAAATGGAAAAAAATTGCAATACCCCCCCAAAGGAACAATTTCGCTTCAAATTGCCGAAAAGTTGTAATACCCCACAAAGGAACAATTTCGCTTCAAAATGGCCAAAAGTTGCAATACCCCGCCAAAGGAACAATTTCGCTTCAAAATGGCCAAAAGTTGCATTACCCCCCCCAAAGGAACAATTTCGCTTCAAAATGCCGAAAAGTTGCAATACCCCCCAAAGGAACAATTTTGCTTCAAAATGGCCAAAAGTTGCAATACCCCCCCAAAGGAACAATTTCGCTTCAAAATGGCAAAAAGTTGCAATACCCCCCCAAAGGAACAATTTCGCTTCAAAATGGCCAAAAGTTGCAATACCCCCCAAAGGAACAATTTCGCCTCAAAATGGCAAAAAATTGCAATACCCCCCAAAGGTAAAATTTCGCTTCAAAATGGCCAAAAGTTGCAATACCCCCCCAAAGGAACAATTTCGCTTCAAAATGGTCAAAAGTTGCAATACCCCCCCAAAGGAACAACTTCGCCTCAAAATGGCAAAAAATTGCAATACCCCCCCAAAGGAACAATTTCGCTTCAAAATGGCCAAAAGTTGCAATACCCCCCCAAGGAACAATTTCGCCTCAAAATGGCAAAAAATTGCAATACCCCCCCAAAAGAACAATTTCGCTTCAAAATGCCGAAAAGTTGCAATATCCCCCCAAAGGAACAATTTCGCCTCAAAATGGAAAAAAAATTGCAATACCCCCCCAAAGGAACAATTTCACTTCAAAATGCTGAAAAGTTGCAATACCCCCCAAAGGAACAATTTCGCTTGAAAATGCCGAAAAGTTGCAATACCCTCCCAAAGGAACAATTTCGCCTCAAAATGGAAAAAAAAATTGCAATACCCCCAAAGGAACAATTTCGCCTCAAAATGCCGAAAAGTTTCAATACCCCCCGAAAGGAACAATTTCGCTTCAAAATGGCCAAAAGTTGCAATACCCCCCCAAAGGAACAATTTCGCCTCAAAATGGCAAAAAATACCAAAACCCCCCCAAAGGAACAATTTCGCTTCAAAATGCCGAAAAGTTGCAATACCCCCCCAAAGGAACAATTTCGCTTCAAAATGGCCAAAAGTTGCAATACCCCCCCAAAGGTAAAATTTCGCTTCAAAATGGCCAAAAGTTGCAATACCCCCCCAAAGGAACAATTTCGCCTCAAAATCGAAAAAAAATTGCAATACCCCCCCAAAGGAACAATTTCGCCTCAAAATGGCGAAAAGTTGCAATACCCACCGAAAGGAACAATTTCGCTTCAAAATGGCCAAAAGTTGCAATACCCCCCCAAAGGAACAATTTCGTCTCAAAATGGCAAAAAATTGCAATACCCCCAAAGGAACAATTTCGCCTCAAAATGCCGAAAAGTTGCAATACCCCCCCAAAGGAACAATTTCGCTTCAAAATGGCCAAAATTTGTAATACCCCCCCAAAGGAACAATTTCGCCTCAAAATGAAAAAAAATTTGCAATACCCCACCCAAAGGAACAATTTCGCCTCAAAATGCCGAAAAGTTGCAATACCCCCCGAAAGGAACAATTTCGCTTCAAAATGGCCAAAAGTTGCAATACCCCCCCAAAGGAACAATTTTGCTTCAAAATGGCCAAAAGTTGCAATACCCCCCCAAAGGAACAATTTCGCCTCAAAATGCCGAAAAGTTGCAATACCCCCCCAAAGGAACAATTTCGCCTCAAAATGTCGAAAAGTTGCAATACCCCCCCAAAGGAACAATTTCGCTTCAAAATGGTCAAAAGTTGCAATACCCCCCCAAAGGAACAATTTCGCTTCAAAATGGCCAAAAGTTGCAATACCCTCCCAAAGGAACAATTTCGCCTCAAAATGGCAAAAAGTTGCAATACCCCCCCCAAAAAAACAATTTCGCTTCAAAGAGGCCAAAAGTTGCAATACCCCCCAAAGGAACAATTTCGCTTCAAAATGGCCAAAAGTTGCAATACCCCCCCAAAGGAACAATTTCGCCTCAAAATGACAAAAAATTGCAATACCCCCCAAAGGAACAATTTCGCCTCAAAATGAAAAAAAATTGCAATACCCCCCCAAAGGAACAATTTCGCCTCAAAACGCCGAAAAGTTGCAATACCCCCCGAAAGGAACAATTTCGCTTCAAAATGGCCAAAAGTTGCAATACCCCCCCAAAGGAACAATTTCGCCTCAAAATGGCAAAAAATGGCAATACCCCCCCAAAGGAACAATTTCGCTTCAAAATGGCCAAAAGTTGCAATACCCCCCCAAAGGAACAATTTCGCCTCAAAATGCCGAAAAGTTGCAATACCCCCCGAAAGGAACAATTTCGCTTCTAAATAGCCAAAAGTTGCAATACCCCCCCAAAGGAACAATTTCGCCTCAAAATGGAAAAAAATTGCAATACCCCCCCAAAGGAACAATTTCGCTTCAAAATGCCGAAAAGTTGCAATACCCCCCCAAAAGAACAATTTCGCTTCAAAATGGCCAAAAGTTGCAATACCCCCCCAAAGGAACAATTTCGCCTCAAAATGGCAAAAAATTGCAATACCCCCCCAAAGGAACAATTTCGCCTCAAAATGCCGAAATTTGCAATACCCTACCAAAGGAACATTTTCGCTTCAAAATGGCCAAAAGTTGCAATACCCCCCCAAAGGAACAATTTCGCTTCAAAATGGCCAAAAGTTGCAATACCCCCCCAAAGGAACAATTTCGCCTCAAAATGGCAAAAAATTGCAATACCCCTCCAAAGGAACAATTTCCCTTCAAAATGCCGAAAATTTGCAATACCCCCCCAAAGGAACAATTTCGCCTCAAAATGGAAAAAAAATTGCAATACCCCCCCAAAGGAACAATTTCGCCTCAAAATGCCGAAAAGTTGCAATACCCCCCCAAAGGAACAATTTCGCTTCAAAATGGCCAAAAGTTGCAATACCCCCCCAAAGGAACAATTTCGCCTCAAAATGACAAAAAATTGCAATACCCCCCAAAGGAACAATTTCGCCTCAAAATGAAAAAAAATTTGCAATACCCCCCCAAAGGAACAATTTCGCCTCAAAATGCCGAAAAGTTGCAATACCCCCTGAAAGGAACAATTTCGCTTCAAAATGGCCAAAAGTTGCGATACCCCCGCAAAGGAACAATTTCGCTTCAAATGGCCAAAAGTTGCAATACCCCCCCAAAGGAATAATTTCGCCTCAAAATGGCAAAAAATTGCAATACCCCCCAAAGGAACAATTTCGCTTCAAAATGGTCAAAAGTTGCAATACCCCCCAAAAGGAACAATTTCGCTTCAAAATGGCCAAAAGTTGCAATACCCCCCCAAAGGAACAATTTCGCCTCAAAATGGCAAAAAATTGCAATACCCCCCCAAAGGAACAATTTCGCTTCAAAATGGCCAAAAGTTGCAATACCCCCCCAAAGGAACAATTTCGCCTCAAAATGGCAAAAAATTGCAATACCCCTCCAAAGGAACAATTTCCCTTCAAAATGCCGAAAAGTTGCAATACCCCCCCAAAGGTACAATTTCGCTTCAAAATGGCCAAAAGTTGCAATACCCCCCCAAAGGAACAATTTCGCCTCAAAATGGAAAAAAAATTGCAATACCCCCCCAAAGGAACAATTTCGCCTCAAAATGCCGAAAAGTTGCAATACCCCCCCAAAGGAACAATTTCGCTTCAAAAAGGCCAAAAGTTGCAATACCCCCCCAAAGGAACAATTTCGCTTCAAAATGGCCAAAAGTTGCAATACCCCCCAAAGGAACATTTTCGCCTCAAAATGGCAAAAAATTGCAATACCCCCACAAAGGAACAATTTCGCCTCAAAATGGCCAAAAGTTGCAATACCCCCCAAAGGAACAATTTCGCCTCAAAATGAAAAAAAAATTGCAATACCCCCCCAAAGGAACAATTTCGCCTCAAAATGCCGAAAAGTTGCAATACCCCCTGAAAGGAACAATTTCGCTTCAAAATGGCCAAAAGTTGCAATACCCCCCCAAAGGAACAATTTCACCTCAAAATGGAAAAAAATTGCAATACCCCCCCAAAGGAACAATTTCGCCTCAAAATGGCAAAAAATTGCAATTCTCCCCAAAGGAACAATTTCGCTTCAAAATGGTCAAAAGTTGCAATACCCCCCCAAAGGAACAATTTCGCTTCAAAATGGCCAAAAGTTTCAATACCCCCCAAAGGAACAATTTCGCCTCAAAATGGCAAAAAATTGCAATACCCCCCAAAAGGAACAATTTCGCTTCAAAATGGCCAAAAGTTGCAATACCCCCCCAAGGAACAATTTCGCCTGAAAATGGCAAAAAATTGCAATACCCCTCCAAAGGTACAATTTCGCTTCAAAATGGCCAAAAGTTGCAATACCCCCCCAAAGGAACAATTTCGCCTCAAAATGGAAAAAAAATTGCAATACCCCCCCAAAGGAACAATTTCGCCTCAAAATGCCGAAAAGTTGCAATACCCCCCGAAAGGAACAATTTCGCTTCAAAATGGCCAAAAGTTGCAATACCCCCCCAAAGGAACAATTTCGCCTCAAAATGGCAAAAAATTGCAATACCCCCCCAAAGGAACAATTTCGCCTCAAAATGCCGAAAAGTTGCAATACCCCCCGAAAGGAACAATTTCGCTTCAAAATGGCCAAAAGTTGCAATACCCCCCCAATGGAACAATTTCGCCTCAAAATGGCAAAAAATACCAAAACCCCCCCAAAGGAACAATTTCGCTTGAAAATGCCGAAAAGTTGCAAAACCCCCCCAAAGGAACAATTTCGCTTCAAAATGGCCAAAAGTTGCAATACCCCCCCAAAGGAACAATTTCGCTTCACAATGGCCAAAAGTTGCAATACCCCCCCAAAGGAACAATTACGCCTCAAAATGGCAAAAAATTGCAATACCCCCCTAAAGGAACAATTTCGCTTCAAAATGGTCAAAAGTTGCAATACCCCCCCAAAGGAACAATTTCGCCTCAAAATGGAAAAAAAATTGCAATACACCCCCAAAGGAACAATTTCGCCTCAAAATGGCAAAAAATTGCAATACCCCCCCAAAGGAACAATTTCGCTTCAAAATGGCCAAAAGTTGCAATACCCCCCCAAAGGAACAATTTCGCCTCAAAATGCCGAAAAGTTGCAATACCCCCCCAAAAGAACAATTTCGCTTCAAAATGGCCAAAAGTTGCAATACCCCCCCAAAGGAACAATTTCGCTTCAAAATGGCCAAAAGTTGCAATACCCCCCCAAAGGAACAATTTTGCCTCAAAATGGCAAAAAATTGCAATACCCCCCAAAGGAACAATTTCGCTTCAAAATGGTCAAAAGTTGCAATACCCCCCAAAAGGAACAATTTCGCTTCAAAATGGCCAAAAGTTGCAATACCCCCCCAAAGGAACAATTTCGCCTCAAAATGGCAAAAAATTGCAATACCCCCCCAAAGGAACAATTTCGCTTCAAAATGGCCAAAAGTTGCAATACCCCCCCAAAGGCACAATTTCGCCTCAAAATGGCCAAAAGTTGCAATACCCCCCCAAAGGAACAATTTCGCCTCAAAATGGAAAAAAAATTGCAATACCCCCCCAAAGGAACAATTTCGCCTCAAAATGCCGAAAAGTTGCAATACCGCCCCCAAAGGAACAATTTCGCTTTAAAAAGGCCAAAAGTTGCAATACCCCCCCAAAGGAACAATTTCGCTTCAAAATGGCCAAAAGTTGCAATACCCCCCCAAAGGAACAATTTCGCCTCAAAATGACAAAAAATTGCAATACCCCCCAAAGGAACAATTTCGCCTCAAAATGAAAAAAAATTTGCAATACCCCCCCAAAGGAACAATTTCGCCTCAAAATGCCGAAAAGTTGCAATACCCCCCGAAAGGAACAATTTCGCTTCAAAATGGCCAAAAGTTGCAATACCCCCCAAAGGAACAATTTCGCCTCAAAATGCCGAAAAGTTGCAATACCCCCTGAAAGGAACAATTTCGCTTCAAAATGGCCAAAAGTTGCAATACCCCCCAAAGGAACAATTTCGCCTCAAAATGTAAAAAAATTGCAATATCCCCCCAAAGGAACAATTTCGCTTCAAAATGCCGAAAAGTTGCAATACACCACAAAGGAACAATTTCGCTTCAAAATGGCCAAAAGTTGAAATACCCCGCCAAAGGAACAATTTCGCTTCAAAATGGCCAAAAGTTGCAATACTCCCCCAAAGGAAAATTTTCGCCTCAAAATGCCGAAAAGTTGCAATACCCCCCGAAAGGAACAATTTCGCTTCAAAATGGCCAAAAGTTGCAATACCCCCCCAAAGGAACAATTTCGCCTCAAAATGGCAAAAAATTACAATAACCCCAAAGGAACAATTTCGCTTCAAAATGGCCAAAAGTTGCAATACCCCCCAAAGGAACAATTTCGCCTCAAAATGCCGAAAAGTTGCAATACCCCCCGAAAGGAAAAATTTCGCTTCAAAATGGTCAAAAGTTGCAATACCCCCCCAAAGGAACAATTTCTCCTCAAAATGCCGAAAAGTTGCAATACCCCCCCAAAGGAACAATTTCGCTTCAAAATGGCCAAAAGTTGCAATACCCCCCCAAAGGAACAATTTCGCTTCAAAATGGCCAAAAGTTGCAATACCCCCCCAAAGGAACAATTTCGCTTCAAAATGGCCAAAAGTTGCAATACCCCCCCAAAGGAACAATTTCGCCTCAAAATGGCAAAAAATTGCAATACCCCCCAAAGGAACAATTTCGCTTCAAAATGGCCAAAAGTTGCAATACCCCCCCAAAGGAACAATTTCGCCTCAAAATGGCAAAAAATTGCAATACCCCCCCAAAGGAACAATTTCGCTTCAAAATGGCGAAAAGTTGCAATACCCCCCCAAAGGAACAATTTCGCCTCAAAATGGCAAAAAATTGCAATACCCCTCCAAAGGAACAATTTTGCTTCAAAATGACGAAAAGTTGCAATACCCCCCCAAAAGTACAATTTCGCTTCAAAATGGCCAAAAGTTGCAATACCCCCCCAAAGGAACAATTTCGCCTCAAAATGGAAAAAAAATTGCAATACCCCCCCAAAGGAACAATTTCGCCTCAAAATGCCGAAAAGTTGCAATACCCCCCGAAAGGAACAATTTCGCTTCAAAATGGCCAAAAGTTGCAATACCCCCCGAAAGGAACAATTTCGCTTCAAAATGGCCAAAAGTTGCAATACCCCCCGAAAGGAACAATTTCGCTTCAAAATGCCGAAAAGTTGCAATACCCCACAAAGGAACAATTTCGCTTCAAAATGGCCAAAAGTTGCAATACCCCGCCAAAGGAACAATTTCGCTTCAAAATGGCCAAAAGTTGCAATACCCCCCAAAGGAACAATTTCGCTTCAAAATGCCGAAAAGTTGCAATACCCCCCCAAAGGAACAATTTTGCTTCAAAATGGCCAAAAGTTGCAATACCCCCCCAAAGGAACAATTTCGGCTCAAAATGGCAAAAAATTGCAATTCCCCCCAAAGGAACAATTTCGCTTCAAAATGGTCAAAAGTTGCAATACCCCCCCAAAGGAACAATTTCGCTTCAAAATGGCCAAAAGTTGCAATACCCCCCAAAGGAACAATTTCGCCTCAAAATGGCAAAAAATTGCAATACCCCCCAAAAGGAACAATTTCGCTTCAAAATGGCCAAAAGTTGCAATACCCCCCCAAGGAACAATTTCGCCTGAAAATGGCAAAAAATTGCAATACCCCTCCAAAGGTACAATTTCGCTTCAAAATGGCCAAAAGTTGCAATACCCCCCCAAAGGAACAATTTCGCCTCAAAATGGAAAAAAAATTGCAATACCCCCCCAAAGGAACAATTTCGCCTCAAAATGCCGAAAAGTTGCAATACCACCCGAAAAGAACAATTTCGCTTCAAAATGGCCAAAAGTTGCAATACCCCCCCAAAGGAACAATTTCGCCTCAAAATGTCAAAAAATTGCAATACCCCCCCAAAGGAACAATTTCGCCTCAAAATGCAGAAAAGTTGCAATACCCCCCGAAAGGAACAATTTCGCTTCAAAATGGCCAAAAGTTGCAATACCCCCCCAAAGGAACAATTTCGCCTCAAAATGGCAAAAAATACCAAAACCCCCCCAAAGGAACAATTTCGCTTGAAAATACCGAAAAGTTGCAATACCCCCCCAAAGGAACAATTTCGCTTCAAAATGGCCAAAAGTTGCAATACCCCCCCAAAGGAACAATTTTGCTTCAAAATGGCCAAAAGTTGCAATACCCCCCCAAAGGAACAATTTCGCCTCAAAATGGCAAAAAATTGCAATACCCCCCCAAAGGAACAATTTCGCTTCAAAATGGTCAAAAGTTGCAATACCCCCCCAAAGGAACAATTTCGCCTCAAAATGGAAAAAAAATTGCAATACCCCCCCAAAGGAACAATTTCGCCTCAAAATGCCGAAAAGTTGCAATACCCCCCGAAAGGAACAATTTCGCTTCAAAATGGCCAAAAGTTGCAATACCCCCCCAAAGGAACAATTTCGCCTCAAAATGGCAAAAAATTGCAATACCCCCCCAAAGGAACAATTTCGCTTCAAAATGGCCAAAAGTTGCAATACCCCCCCAAAGGAACAATTTCGCCTCAAAATGCCGAAAAGTTGCAATACCCCCCCAAAGGAACAATTTCGCTTCAAAATGGCCAAAAGTTGCAATACCCCCCCAAAGGAACAATTTCGCTTCAAAATGGCCAAAAGTTGCAATACCCCCCCAAAGGAACACTTTTGCCTCAAAATGGCAAAAAATTGCAATACCCCCCAAAGGAACAATTTCGCCTCAAAATGTAAAAAAATTGCAATACCCACCCAAAGGAACAATTTCGCCTCAAAATGGAAAAAAAATTGCAATACCCCCCCAAAGGAACAATTTCGCCTCAAAATGCCGAAAAGTTGCAATACCCCCCCAAAGGAACAATTTCGCTTCAAAAAGGCCAAAAGTTGCAATACCCCCCCAAAGGAACAATTTCGCTTCAAAATGGCCAAAAGTTGCAATACCCCCCCAAAGGAACAATTTCGCCTCAAAATGACAAAAAATTGCAATACCCCCCAAAGGAACAATTTCGCCTCAAAATGCCGAAAAGTTGCAATACCCCCTGAAAGGAACAATTTCGCTTCAAAATGGCCAAAAGTTGCGATATCCCCGCAAAGGAACAATTTCGCTTCAAATGGCCAAAAGTTGCAATACCCCCCCAAAGGAACAATTTCGCCTCAAAATGGCAAAAAATTGCAATACCCCCCAAAGGAACAATTTCGCTTCAAAATGGTCAAAAGTTGCAATACCCCCCAAAAGGAACAATTTCGCTTCAAAATGGCCAAAAGTTGCAATACCCCCCAAAGGAACAATTTCGCCTCAAAATGGCAAAAAATTGCAATACCCCCCCAAAGGAACAATTTCGCTTCAAAATGGCCAAAAGTTGCAATACCCCCCCAAAGGAACAATTTCGCCTCAAAATGGCAAAAAATTGCAATACCCCTCCAAAGGAACAATTTCCCTTCAAAATGCCGAAAAGTTGCAATACCCCCCAAAGGTACAATTTCGCTTCAAAATGGCCAAAAGTTGCAATACCCCCCCAAAGGAACAATTTCGCCTCAAAATGGAAAAAAAATTGCAATACCCCCCCAAAGGAACAATTTCGCCTCAAAATGCCGAAAAGTTGCAATACCCCCCCAAAGGAACAATTTCGCTTCAAAATGGCCAAAAGTTGCAATACCCCCCCAAAGGAACAATTTCGCCTCAAAATGACAAAAAATTGCAATACCCCCCAAAGGAACAATTTCGCCTCAAAATGAAAAAAAATTTGCAATACCCCCCCAAAGGAACAATTTCGCCTCAAAATGCCGAAAAGTTGCAATACCCCCTGAAAGGAACAATTTCGCTTCAAAATGGCCAAAAGTTGCGATACCACCGCAAAGGAACAATTTCGCTTCAAATGGCCAAAAGTTGCAATACCCCCCCAAAGGAATAATTTCGCCTCAAAATGGCAAAAAATTGCAATACCCCCCAAAGGAACAATTTCGCTTCAAAATGGTCAAAAGTTGCAATACCCCCCAAAAGGAACAATTTCGCTTCAAAATGGCCAAAAGTTGCAATACCCCCCCAAAGGAACAATTTCGCCTCAAAATGGCAAAAAATTGCAATACCCCCCCAAAGGAACAATTTCGCTTCAAAATGGCCAAAAGTTGCAATACCCCCCCAAAGGAACAATTTCGCCTCAAAATGGCAAAAAATTGCAATACCCCTCCAAAGGAACAATTTCCCTTCAAAATGCCGAAAAGTTGCAATACCCCCCCAATGGTACAATTTCGCTTCAAAATGGCCAAAAGTTGCAATACCCCCCCAAAGGAACAATTTCGCCTCAAAATGGAAAAAAAATTGCAATACCCCCCCAAAGGAACAACTTCGCCTCAAAATGCCGAAAAGTTGCAATACCCCCCCAAAGGAACAATTTCGCTTCAAAAAGGCCAAAAGTTGCAATACCCCCCCAAAGAAACAATTTCGCTTCAAAATGGCCAAAAGTTGCAATACCCCCCCAAAGGAACAATTTCGCCTCAAAATGACAAAAAATTGCAATACCCCCCAAAGGAACAATTTCGCCTCAAAATGAAAAAAAAATTGCAATACCCCCCCAAAGGAACAATTTCGCCTCAAAATGCCGAAAAGTTGCAATACCCCCTGAAAGGAACAATTTTGCTTCAAAATGGCCAAAAGTTGCAATACCCCCCAAAGGAACAATTTCGCCTCAAAATGCCGAAAAGTTGCAATACCCCCTGAAAGGAACAATTTCGCTTCAAAATGGCCAAAAGTTGCAATACCCCCCCAAAGGAACAATTTCACCTCAAAATGGAAAAAAATTGCAATACCCCCCCAAAGGAACAATTTCGCCTCAAAATGGCAAAAAATTGCAATTCTCCCCAAAGGAACAATTTCGCTTCAAAATGGTCAAAAGTTGCAATACCCCCCCAAAGGAACAATTTCGCTTCAAAATGGCCAAAAGTTTCAATACCCCCCAAAGGAACAATTTCGCCTCAAAATGGCAAAAAATTGCAATACCCCCCAAAAGGAACAATTTCGCTTCAAAATGGCCAAAAGTTGCAATACCCCCCCCAAGGAACAATTTCGCCTGAAAATGGCAAAAAATTGCAATACCCCTCCAAAGGTACAATTTCGCTTCAAAATGGCCAAAAGTTGCAATACCCCCCCAAAGGAACAATTTCGCTTCAAAATGGAAAAAAAATTGCAATACCCCCCCAAAGGAACAATTTCGCCTCAAAATGCCGAAAAGTTGCAATACCCCCCGAAAGGAACAATTTCGCTTCAAAATGGCCAAAAGTTGCAATACCCCCCCAAAGGAACAATTTCGCCTCAAAATGGCAAAAAATACCAAAACCCCCCCAAAGGAACAATTTCGCTTGAAAATGCCGAAAAGTTGCAATACCCCCCCAAAGGAACAATTTCGCTTCAAAATGGCCAAAAGTTGCAATACCCCCCCAAAGGAACAATTTCGCTTCACAATGGCCAAAAGTTGCAATACCCCCCCAAAGGAACAATTTCGCCTCAAAATGGCAAAAAATTGCAATACCCCCCTAAAGGAACAATTTCGCTTCAAAATGGTCAAAAGTTGCAATACCCCCCCAAAGGAACAATTTCGCCTCAAAATGGAAAAAAAATTGCAATACACCCCCAAAGGAACAATTTCGCCTCAAAATGGCAAAAAATTGCAATACCCCCCCAAAGGAACAATTTCCCTTCAAAATGGCCAAAAGTTGCAATACCCCCCCAAAGGAACAATTTCGCCTCAAAATGCCGAAAAGTTGCAATACCCCCCCAAAAGAACAATTTCGCTTCAAAATGGCCAAAAGTTGCAATACCCCCCAAAGGAACAATTTTGCCTCAAAATGGCAAAAAATTGCAATACCCCCCAAAGGAACAATTTCGCTTCAAAATGGTCAAAAGTTGCAATACCCCCCAAAAGGAACAATTTCGCTTCAAAATGGCCAAAAGTTGCAATACCCCCCCAAAGGAACAATTTCGCCTCAAAATGGCAAAAAATTGCAATACCCCCCCAAAGGAACAATTTCGCTTCAAAATGGCCAAAAGTTGCAATACCCCCCCAAAGGCACAATTTCGCCTCAAAATGGCCAAAAGTTGCAATACCCCCCCAAAGGAACAATTTCGCCTCAAAATGGAAAAAAAATTGCAATACCCCCCCAAAGGAACAATTTCGCCTCAAAATGCCGAAAAGTTGCAATACCGCCCCCAAAGGAACAATTTCGCTTTAAAAAGGCCAAAAGTTGCAATACCCCCCCAAAGGAACAATTTCGCTTCAAAATGGCCAAAAGTTGCAATACCCCCCCAAAGGAACAATTTCGCCTCAAAATGACAAAAAATTGCAATACCCCCCAAAGGAACAATTTCGCCTCAAAATGAAAAAAAATTTGCAATACCCCCCCAAAGGAACAATTTCGCCTCAAAATGCCGAAAAGTTGCAATACCCCCCGAAAGGAACAATTTCGCTTCAAAATGGCCAAAAGTTGCAATACCCCCCCAAAGGAACAATTTCGCCTCAAAATGGCAAAAAATACCAAAACCCCCCCAAAGGAACAATTTCGCTTGAAAATACCGAAAAGTTGCAATACCCCCCCAAAGGAACA
Source organism: Anomaloglossus baeobatrachus (assembly GCF_048569485.1). Taxonomy (NCBI): domain Eukaryota; kingdom Metazoa; phylum Chordata; class Amphibia; order Anura; family Aromobatidae; genus Anomaloglossus; species Anomaloglossus baeobatrachus. The sequence continues at coordinate 70,423 of NW_027441819.1, forward strand.
ATTTCGCTTCAAAATGGCCAAAAGTTGCAATACCCCCCCAAAGGAACAATTTTGCTTCAAAATGGCCAAAAGTTGCAATACCCCCCCAAAGGAACAATTTCGCCTCAAAATGGCAAAAAATTGCAATACCCCCCCAAAGGAACAATTTCGCTTCAAAATGGTCAAAAGTTGCAATACCCCCCCAAAGGAACAATTTCGCCTCAAAATGGAAAAAAAATTGCAATACCCCCCCCAAAGGAACAATTTCGCCTCAAAATGCCGAAAAGTTGCAATACCCCCCGAAAGGAACAATTTCGCTTCAAAATGGCCAAAAGTTGCAATACCCCCCCAAAGGAACAATTTCGCCTCAAAATGGCAAAAAATTGCAATACCCCCCCAAAGGAACAATTTCGCTTCAAAATGGCCAAAAGTTGCAATACCCCCCCAAAGGAACAATTTCGCCTCAAAATGCCGAAAAGTTGCAATACCCCCCCAAAGGAACAATTTCGCTTCAAAATGGCCAAAAGTTGCAATACCCCCCCAAAGGAACAATTCCGCTTCAAAATGGCCAAAAGTTGCAATACCCCCCCAAAGGAACACTTTTGCCTCAAAATGGCAAAAAATTGCAATACCCCCCAAAGGAACAATTTCGCCTCAAAATGTAAAAAAATTGCAATACCCACCCAAAGGAACAATTTCGCCTCAAAATGGAAAAAAAATTGCAATACCCCCCCAAAGGAACAATTTCGCCTCAAAATGCCGAAAAGTTGCAATACCCCCCCAAAGGAACAATTTCGCTTCAAAAAGGCCAAAAGTTGCAATACCCCCCCAAAGGAACAATTTCGCTTCAAAATGGCCAAAAGTTGCAATACCCCCCCAAAGGAACAATTTCGCCTCAAAATGACAAAAAATTGCAATACCCCCCAAAGGAACAATTTCGCCTCAAAATGCCGAAAAGTTGCAATACCCCCTGAAAGGAACAATTTCGCTTCAAAATGGCCAAAAGTTGCGATATCCCCGCAAAGGAACAATTTCGCTTCAAATGGCCAAAAGTTGCAATACCCCCCCAAAGGAACAATTTCGCCTCAAAATGGCAAAAAATTGCAATACCCCCCAAAGGAACAATTTCGCTTCAAAATGGTCAAAAGTTGCAATACCCCCCAAAAGGAACAATTTCGCTTCAAAATGGCCAAAAGTTGCAATACCCCCCCAAAGGAACAATTTCGCCTCAAAATGGCAAAAAATTGCAATACCCCCCCAAAGGAACAATTTCGCTTCAAAATGGCCAAAAGTTGCAATACCCCCCCAAAGGAACAATTTCGCCTCAAAATGGCAAAAAATTGCAATACCCCTCCAAAGGAACAATTTCGCCTCAAAATGCCGAAAAGTTGCAATACCCCCCCAAAGGAACAATTTCGCCTCAAAATGGCAAAAAATACCAAAACCCCCCCAAAGGAACAATTTCGCTTGAAAATACCGAAAAGTTGCAATACCCCCCCAAAGGAACAATTTCGCTTCAAAATGGCCAAAAGTTGCAATACCCCCCCAAAGGAACAATTTTGCTTCAAAATGGCCAAAAGTTGCAATACCCCCCCAAAGGAACAATTTCGCCTCAAAATGGCAAAAAATTGCAATACCCCCCCAAAGGAACAATTTCGCTTCAAAATGGTCAAAAGTTGCAATACCCCCCCAAAGGAACAATTTCGCCTCAAAATGGAAAAAAAATTGCAATACCCCCCCCAAAGGAACAATTTCGCCTCAAAATGCCGAAAAGTTGCAATACCCCCCGAAAGGAACAATTTCGCTTCAAAATGGCCAAAAGTTGCAATACCCCCCCAAAGGAACAATTTCGCCTCAAAATGGCAAAAAATTGCAATACCCCCCCAAAGGAACAATTTCGCTTCAAAATGGCCAAAAGTTGCAATACCCCCCCAAAGGAACAATTTCGCCTCAAAATGCCGAAAAGTTGCAATACCCCCCCAAAGGAACAATTTCGCTTCAAAATGGCCAAAAGTTGCAATACCCCCCCAAAGGAACAATTCCGCTTCAAAATGGCCAAAAGTTGCAATACCCCCCCAAAGGAACACTTTTGCCTCAAAATGGCAAAAAATTGCAATACCCCCCAAAGGAACAATTTCGCCTCAAAATGTAAAAAAATTGCAATACCCACCCAAAGGAACAATTTCGCCTCAAAATGGAAAAAAAATTGCAATACCCCCCCAAAGGAACAATTTCGCCTCAAAATGCCGAAAAGTTGCAATACCCCCCCAAAGGAACAATTTCGCTTCAAAAAGGCCAAAAGTTGCAATACCCCCCCAAAGGAACAATTTCGCTTCAAAATGGCCAAAAGTTGCAATACCCCCCCAAAGGAACAATTTCGCCTCAAAATGACAAAAAATTGCAATACCCCCCAAAGGAACAATTTCGCCTCAAAATGCCGAAAAGTTGCAATACCCCCTGAAAGGAACAATTTCGCTTCAAAATGGCCAAAAGTTGCGATATCCCCGCAAAGGAACAATTTCGCTTCAAATGGCCAAAAGTTGCAATACCCCCCCAAAGGAACAATTTCGCCTCAAAATGGCAAAAAATTGCAATACCCCCCAAAGGAACAATTTCGCTTCAAAATGGTCAAAAGTTGCAATACCCCCCAAAAGGAACAATTTCGCTTCAAAATGGCCAAAAGTTGCAATACCCCCCCAAAGGAACAATTTCGCCTCAAAATGGCAAAAAATTGCAATACCCCCCCAAAGGAACAATTTCGCTTCAAAATGGCCAAAAGTTGCAATACCCCCCCAAAGGAACAATTTCGCCTCAAAATGGCAAAAAATTGCAATACCCCTCCAAAGGAACAATTTCGCCTCAAAATGCCGAAAAGTTGCAATACCCCCCCAAAGGAACAATTTCGCTTCAAAATGGCCAAAAGTTGCAATACCCCCCCAAAGGAACAATTTCGCCTCAAAATGACAAAAAATTGCAATACCCCCCAAAGGAACAATTTCGCCTCAAAATGAAAAAAAATTTGCAATACCCCCCCAAAGGAACAATTTCGCCTCAAAATGCCGAAAAGTTGCAATACCCCCTGAAAGGAACAATTTCGCTTCAAAATGGCCAAAAGTTGCGATACCACCGCAAAGGAACAATTTCGCTTCAAATGGCCAAAAGTTGCAATACCCCCCCAAAGGAATAATTTCGCCTCAAAATGGCAAAAAATTGCAATACCCCCCAAAGGAACAATTTCGCTTCAAAATGGTCAAAAGTTGCAATACCCCCCAAAAGGAACAATTTCGCTTCAAAATGGCCAAAAGTTGCAATACCCCCCCAAAGGAACAATTTCGCCTCAAAATGGCAAAAAATTGCAATACCCCCCCAAAGGAACAATTTCGCTTCAAAATGGCCAAAAGTTGCAATACCCCCCCAAAGGAACAATTTCGCCTCAAAATGGCAAAAAATTGCAATACCCCTCCAAAGGAACAATTTCCCTTCAAAATGCCGAAAAGTTGCAATACCCCCCCAATGGTACAATTTCGCTTCAAAATGGCCAAAAGTTGCAATACCCCCCCAAAGGAACAATTTCGCCTCAAAATGGAAAAAAAATTGCAATACCCCCCCAAAGGAACAACTTCGCCTCAAAATGCCGAAAAGTTGCAATACCCCCCCAAAGGAACAATTTCGCTTCAAAAAGGCCAAAAGTTGCAATACCCCCCCAAAGAAACAATTTCGCTTCAAAATGGCCAAAAGTTGCAATACCCCCCCAAAGGAACAATTTCGCCTCAAAATGAAAAAAAAATTGCAATACCCCCCCAAAGGAACAATTTCGCCTCAAAATGCCGAAAAGTTGCAATACCCCCTGAAAGGAACAATTTTGCTTCAAAATGGCCAAAAGTTGCAATACCCCCCAAAGGAACAATTTCGCCTCAAAATGCCGAAAAGTTGCAATACCCCCTGAAAGGAACAATTTCGCTTCAAAATGGCCAAAAGTTGCAATACCCCCCCAAAGGAACAATTTCACCTCAAAATGGAAAAAAATTGCAATACCCCCCCAAAGGAACAATTTCGCCTCAAAATGGCAAAAAATTGCAATTCTCCCCAAAGGAACAATTTCGCTTCAAAATGGTCAAAAGTTGCAATACCCCCCCAAAGGAACAATTTCGCTTCAAAATGGCCAAAAGTTTCAATACCCCCCAAAGGAACAATTTCGCCTCAAAATGGCAAAAAATTGCAATACCCCCCAAAAGGAACAATTTCGCTTCAAAATGGCCAAAAGTTGCAATACCCCCCCCAAGGAACAATTTCGCCTGAAAATGGCAAAAAATTGCAATACCCCTCCAAAGGTACAATTTCGCTTCAAAATGGCCAAAAGTTGCAATACCCCCCCAAAGGAACAATTTCGCTTCAAAATGGAAAAAAAATTGCAATACCCCCCCAAAGGAACAATTTCGCCTCAAAATGCCGAAAAGTTGCAATACCCCCCGAAAGGAACAATTTCGCTTCAAAATGGCCAAAAGTTGCAATACCCCCCCAAAGGAACAATTTCGCCTCAAAATGGCAAAAAATACCAAAACCCCCCCAAAGGAACAATTTCGCTTGAAAATGCCGAAAAGTTGCAATACCCCCCCAAAGGAACAATTTCGCTTCAAAATGGCCAAAAGTTGCAATACCCCCCCAAAGGAACAATTTCGCTTCACAATGGCCAAAAGTTGCAATACCCCCCCAAAGGAACAATTTCGCCTCAAAATGGCAAAAAATTGCAATACCCCCCTAAAGGAACAATTTCGCTTCAAAATGGTCAAAAGTTGCAATACCCCCCCAAAGGAACAATTTCGCCTCAAAATGGAAAAAAAATTGCAATACACCCCCAAAGGAACAATTTCGCCTCAAAATGGCAAAAAATTGCAATACCCCCCCAAAGGAACAATTTCCCTTCAAAATGGCCAAAAGTTGCAATACCCCCCCAAAGGAACAATTTCGCCTCAAAATGCCGAAAAGTTGCAATACCCCCCCAAAAGAACAATTTCGCTTCAAAATGGCCAAAAGTTGCAATACCCCCCCAAAGGAACAATTTCGCTTCAAAATGGCCAAAAGTTGCAATACCCCCCCAAAGGAACAATTTTGCCTCAAAATGGCAAAAAATTGCAATACCCCCCAAAGGAACAATTTCGCTTCAAAATGGTCAAAAGTTGCAATACCCCCCAAAAGGAACAATTTCGCTTCAAAATGGCCAAAAGTTGCAATACCCCCCCAAAGGAACAATTTCGCCTCAAAATGGCAAAAAATTGCAATACCCCCCCAAAGGAACAATTTCGCTTCAAAATGGCCAAAAGTTGCAATACCCCCCCAAAGGCACAATTTCGCCTCAAAATGGCCAAAAGTTGCAATACCCCCCCAAAGGAACAATTTCGCCTCAAAATGGAAAAAAAATTGCAATACCCCCCCAAAGGAACAATTTCGCCTCAAAATGCCGAAAAGTTGCAATACCGCCCCCAAAGGAACAATTTCGCTTTAAAAAGGCCAAAAGTTGCAATACCCCCCCAAAGGAACAATTTCGCTTCAAAATGGCCAAAAGTTGCAATACCCCCCCAAAGGAACAATTTCGCCTCAAAATGACAAAAAATTGCAATACCCCCCAAAGGAACAATTTCGCCTCAAAATGAAAAAAAATTTGCAATACCCCCCCAAAGGAACAATTTCGCCTCAAAATGCCGAAAAGTTGCAATACCCCCCGAAAGGAACAATTTCGCTTCAAAATGGCCAAAAGTTGCAATACCCCCCAAAGGAACAATTTCGCCTCAAAATGTAAAAAAATTGCAATATCCCCCCAAAGGAACAATTTCGCTTCAAAATGCCGAAAAGTTGCAATACCCCACAAAGGAACAATTTCGCTTCAAAATGGCCAAAAGTTGCAATACCCCGCCAAAGGAACAATTTCGCTTCAAAATGGCCAAAAGTTGCAATACCCCCCCAAAGGAAAAATTTCGCCTCAAAATGCCGAAAAGTTGCAATACCCCCCGAAAGGAACAATTTCGCTTCAAAATGGCCAAAAGTTGCAATACCCCCCCAAAGGAACAATTTCGCCTCAAAATGGCAAAAAATTACAATAACCCCAAAGGAACAATTTCGCTTCAAAATGGCCAAAAGTTGCAATACCCCCCCAAAGGAACAATTTCGCCTCAAAATGCCGAAAAGTTGCAATACCCCCCGAAAGGAAAAATTTCGCTTCAAAATGGTCAAAAGTTGCAATACCCCCCCAAAGGAACAATTTCTCCTCAAAATGCCGAAAAGTTGCAATACCCCCCCAAAGGAACAATTTCGCTTCAAAATGGCCAAAAGTTGCAATACCCCCCCAAAGGAACAATTTCGCTTCAAAATGGCCAAAAGTTGCAATACCCCCCCAAAGGAACAATTTCACTTCAAAATGGCCAAAAGTTGCAATACCCCCCCAAAGGAACAATTTCGCCTCAAAATGGCAAAAAATTGCAATACCCCCCAAAGGAACAATTTCGCTTCAAAATGGCCAAAAGTTGCAATACCCCCCCAAAGGAACAATTTCGGCTCAAAATGGCAAAAAATTGCAATTCCCCCGAAAGGAACAATTTCGCTTCAAAATGGCCAAAAATTGCAATACCCCCCAAAGGAACAATTTCGCCTCAAATTGGCAAAAAATACCAAAACCCCCCAAAGGAACAATTTCGCTTCAAAATGCCGAAAAGTTGCAATACCCCACAAAGGAACAATGTCGCTTCAAAATGGCCAAAAGTTGCAATACCCCGCCAAAGGAACAATTTCGCTTCAAAATGGCCAAAAGTTGCAATACCCCCCAAAGGAACAATTTCGCTTCAAAATGCCGAAAAGTTGCAATACCCCCCAAAGGAACAATTTTGCTTCAAAATGGCCAAAAGTTGCAATACCCCCCCAAAGGAACAATTTCGGCTCAAAATGGCAAAAAATTGCAATTCCCCCCAAAGGAACAATTTCGCTTCAAAATGGCCAAAAATTGCAATACCCCCCAAAGGAACAATTTCGCCTCAAAATGGCAAAAAATTGCAATACCCCCCAAAAGGAACAATTTCGCTGCAAAATGGCCAAAAGTTGCAATACCCCCCCCAAGGAACAATTTCGCCTGAAAATGGCAAAAAATTGCAATACCCCTCCAAAGGTACAATTTCGCTTCAAAATGGCCAAAAGTTGCAATACCCCCCCAAAGGAACAATTTCGCCTCAAAATGGAAAAAAAATTGCAATGCCCCCCAAAGAAACAATTTCGCCTCAAAATGCCGAAAAGTTGCAATACCACCCGAAAAGAACAATTTCGCTTCAAAATGGCCAAAAGTTGCAATACCCCCCCAAAGGAACAATTTCGCCTCAAAATGTCAAAAAATTGCAATACCCCCCCAAAGGAACAATTTCGCCTCAAAATGCAGAAAAGTTGCAATACCCCCCGAAAGGAACAATTTCGCTTCAAAATGGCCAAAAGTTGCAATACCCCCCCAAAGGAACAATTTCGCCTCAAAATGGCAAAAAGTTGCAATACCCCCCCAAAGGAACAATTTCGCTTCAAAATGGCCAAAAGTTGCAATACCCCCCCAAAGGAACAATTTCGCTTCAAAATGGCCAAAAGTTGCAATACCCCCCCAAAGGAACAATTTCGCTTCAAAATGGCCAAAAGTTGCAATACCCCCCCAAAGGAACAATTTCGCCTCAAAATGGCAAAAAATTGCAATACCCCCCAAAGGAACAATTTCGCTTCAAAATGGCCAAAAGTTGCAATACCCCCCCAAAGGAACAATTTCGCCTCAAAATGGCAAAAAATTGCAATACCCCCCCAAAGGAACAATTTCGCTTCAAAATGGCGAAAAGTTGCAATACCCCCCCAAAGGAACAATTTCGCCTCAAAATGGCAAAAAATTGCAATACCCCTCCAAAGGAACAATTTTGCTTCAAAATGACGAAAAGTTGCAATACCCCCCCAAAAGTACAATTTCGCTTCAAAATGGCCAAAAGTTGCAATACCCCCCCAAAGGAACAATTTCGCCTCAAAATGGAAAAAAAATTGCAATACCCCCCCAAAGGAACAATTTCGCCTCAAAATGCCGAAAAGTTGCAATACCCCCCGAAAGGAACAATTTCGCTTCAAAATGGCCAAAAGTTGCAATACCCCCCCAAAGGAACAATTTCGCCTCAAATTGGCAAAAAATACCAAAACCCCCCCAAAGGAACAATTTCGCTTCAAAATGCCGAAAAGTTGCAATACCCCACAAAGGAACAATGTCGCTTCAAAATGGCCAAAAGTTGCAATACCCCGCCAAAGGAACAATTTCGATTCAAAATGGCCAAAAGTTGCAATACCCCCCCAAAGGAACAATTTCGCTTCAAAATGCCGAAAAGTTGCAATACCCCCCAAAGGAACAATTTTGCTTCAAAATGGTCAAAAGTTGCAATACCCCCCCAAAGGAACAATTTCGCTTCAAAATGGCCAAAAGTTTCAATACCCCCCAAAGGAACAATTTCGCCTCAAAATGCCAAAAAATTGCAATACCCCCCAAAAGGAACAATTTCGCTTCAAAATGGCCAAAAGTTGCAATACCCCCCCAAAGGAACAATTTCGCCTCAAAATGGCAAAAAATTGCAATACCCCTCCAAAGGTACAATTTCGCTTCAAAATGGCCAAAAGTTGCAATACCCCCCCAAAGGAACAATTTCGCCTCAAAATGGAAAAAAAATTGCAATACCCTCCCAAAGGAACAATTTCGCCTCAAAATGCCGAAAAGTTGCAATACCCCCCGAAAGGAACAATTTCGCTTCAAAATGGCCAAAAGTTGCAATACCCCCCCAAAGGAACAATTTCGCCTCAAAATGGCAAAAAATACCAAAACCCCCCAAAGGAACAATTTCGCTTGAAAATGCCGAAAAGTTGCAATACCCCCCCAAAGGAACAATTTCGCTTCAAAATGGCCAAAAGTTGCAATACCCCCCCAAAGGAACAATTTCGCTTCACAATGGCCAAAAGTTGCAATACCCCCCCAAAGGAACAATTTCGCCTCAAAATGGCAAAAAATTGCAATACCCCCCTAAAGGAACAATTTCGCTTCAAAATGGTCAAAAGTTGCAATACCCCCCCAAAGGAACAATTTCGCCTCAAAATGGAAAAAAAATTGCAATACACCCCCAAAGGAACAATTTCGCCTCAAAATGGCAAAAAATTGCAATACCCCCCCAAAGGAACAATTTCGCTTCAAAATGGCCAAAAGTTGCAATACCCCCCCAAAGGAACAATTTCGCCTCAAAATGCCGAAAAGTTGCAATACCCCCCCAAAAGAACAATTTCGCTTCAAAATGGCCAAAAGTTGCAATACCCCCCCAAAGGAACAATTTCGCTTCAAAATGGCCAAAAGTTGCAATACCCCCCCAAAGGAACAATTTTGCCTCAAAATGGCAAAAAATTGCAATACCCCCCAAAGGAACAATTTCGCTTCAAAATGGTCAAAAGTTGCAATACCCCCCAAAAGGAACAAGTTCGCTTTAAAATGGCCAAAAGTTGCAATACCCCCCCAAAGGAACAATTTCGCCTCAAAATGGCAAAAAATTGCAATACCCCCCCAAAGGAACAATTTCGCTTCAAAATGGCCAAAAGTTGCAATACCCCCCCAAAGGCACAATTTCGCCTCAAAATGGCCAAAAGTTGCAATACCCCCCCAAAGGAACAATTTCGCCTCAAAATGACAAAAAATTGCAATACCCCCCAAAGGAACAATTTCGCCTCAAAATGAAAAAAAATTTGCAATACCCCCCCAAAGGAACAATTTCGCTTCAAAATGGCCAAAAGTTGCAATACCCCCCAAAGGAACAATTTCGCCTCAAAATGCCGAAAAGTTGCAATACCCCCCGAAAGGAACAATTTCGCTTCAAAATGGCCAAAAGTTGCAATACCCCCCCAAAGGAACAATTTCGCCTCAAAATGGCAAAAAATTACAATAACCCCAAAGGAACAATTTCGCTTCAAAATGGCCAAAAGTTGCAATACCCCCCCAAAGGAACAATTTCGCCTCAAAATGCCTAAAAGTTGCAATACCCCCCAAAAGGAAAAATTTCGCTTCAAAATGGTCAAAAGTTGCAATACCCCCCCAAAGGAACAATTTCTCCTCAAAATGCCGAAAAGTTGCAATACCCCCCCAAAGGAACAATTTCGCTTCAAAATGGCCAAAAGTTGCAATACCCCCCCAAAGGAACAATTTCGCTTCAAAATGGTCAAAAGTTGCAATACCCCCCCAAAGGAACAATTTCTCCTCAAAATGCCGAAAAGTTGCAATACCCCCCCAAAGGAACAATTTCGCTTCAAAATGGCCAAAAGTTGCAATACCCCCCCAAAGGAACAATTTCGCTTCAAAATGGCCAAAAGTTGCAATACCCCCCCAAAGGAACAATTTCGCTTCAAAATGGCCAAAAGTTGCAATACCCCCCCAAAGGAACAATTTCGCCTCAAAATGGCAAAAAATTGCAATACCCCCCAAAGGAACAATTTCGCTTCAAAATGGCCAAAAGTTGCAATACCCCCCCAAAGGAACAATTTCGCCTCAAAATGGCAAAAAATTGCAATACCCCCCCAAAGGAACAATTTCGCTTCAAAATGGCGAAAAGTTGCAATACCCCCCCAAAGGAACAATTTCGCCTCAAAATGGCAAAAAATTGCAATACCCCTCCAAAGGAACAATTTTGCTTCAAAATGACGAAAAGTTGCAATACCCCCCCAAAAGTACAATTTCGCTTCAAAATGGCCAAAAGTTGCAATACCCCCCCAAAGGAACAATTTCGCCTCAAAATGGAAAAAAAATTGCAATACCCCCCCAAAGGAACAATTTCGCCTCAAAATGCCGAAAAGTTGCAATACCCCCCGAAAGGAACAATTTCGCTTCAAAATGGCCAAAAGTTGCAATACCCCCCCAAAGGAACAATTTCGCCTCAAATTGGCAAAAAATACCAAAACCCCCCCAAAGGAACAATTTCGCTTCAAAATGCCGAAAAGTTGCAATACCCCACAAAGGAACAATGTCGCTTCAAAATGGCCAAAAGTTGCAATACCCCGCCAAAGGAACAATTTCGCTTCAAAATGGCCAAAAGTTGCAATACCCCCCCAAAGGAACAATTTCGCTTCAAAATGCCGAAAAGTTGCAATACCCCCCAAAGGAACAATTTTGCTTCAAAATGGTCAAAAGTTGCAATACCCCCCCAAGGAACAATTTCGCTTCAAAATGGCCAAAAGTTTCAATACCCCCCAAAGGAACAATTTCGCCTCAAAATGCCAAAAAATTGCAATACCCCCCAAAAGGAACAATTTCGCTTCAAAATGGCCAAAAGTTGCAATACCCCCCCAAAGGAACAATTTCGCCTCAAAATGGCAAAAAATTGCAATACCCCTCCAAAGGTACAATTTCGCTTCAAAATGGCCAAAAGTTGCAATACCCCCCCAAAGGAACAATTTCGCCTCAAAATGGAAAAAAAATTGCAATACCCTCCCAAAGGAACAATTTCGCCTCAAAATGCCGAAAAGTTGCAATACCCCCCGAAAGGAACAATTTCGCTTCAAAATGGCCAAAAGTTGCAATACCCCCCCAAAGGAACAATTTCGCCTCAAAATGGCAAAAAATACCAAAACCCCCCAAAGGAACAATTTCGCTTGAAAATGCCGAAAAGTTGCAATACCCCCCCAAAGGAACAATTTCGCTTCAAAATGGCCAAAAGTTGCAATACCCCCCCAAAGGAACAATTTCGCTTCACAATGGCCAAAAGTTGCAATACCCCCCCAAAGGAACAATTTCGCCTCAAAATGGCAAAAAATTGCAATACCCCCCTAAAGGAACAATTTCGCTTCAAAATGGTCAAAAGTTGCAATACCCCCCCAAAGGAACAATTTCGCCTCAAAATGGAAAAAAAATTGCAATACACCCCCAAAGGAACAATTTCGCCTCAAAATGGCAAAAAATTGCAATACCCCCCCAAAGGAACAATTTCGCTTCAAAATGGCCAAAAGTTGCAATACCCCCCCAAAGGAACAATTTCGCCTCAAAATGCCGAAAAGTTGCAATACCCCCCCAAAAGAACAATTTCGCTTCAAAATGGCCAAAAGTTGCAATACCCCCCCAAAGGAACAATTTCGCTTCAAAATGGCCAAAAGTTGCAATACCCCCCCAAAGGAACAATTTTGCCTCAAAATGGCAAAAAATTGCAATACCCCCCAAAGGAACAATTTCGCTTCAAAATGGTCAAAAGTTGCAATACCCCCCAAAAGGAACAAGTTCGCTTTAAAATGGCCAAAAGTTGCAATACCCCCCCAAAGGAACAATTTCGCCTCAAAATGGCAAAAAATTGCAATACCCCCCCAAAGGAACAATTTCGCTTCAAAATGGCCAAAAGTTGCAATACCCCCCCAAAGGCACAATTTCGCCTCAAAATGGCCAAAAGTTGCAATACCCCCCCAAAGGAACAATTTCGCCTCAAAATGACAAAAAATTGCAATACCCCCCAAAGGAACAATTTCGCCTCAAAATGAAAAAAAATTTGCAATACCCCCCCAAAGGAACAATTTCGCCTCAAAATGCCGAAAAGTTGCAATACCCCCCGAAAGGAACAATTTCGCTTCAAAATGGCCAAAAGTTGCAATACCCCCCAAAGGAACAATTTCGCCTCAAAATGCCGAAAAGTTGCAATACCCCCCGAAAGGAACAATTTAGCTTCAAAATGGCCAAAAGTTGCAATACCCCCCCAAAGGAACAATTTCGCCTCAAAATGGCAAAAAATTGCAATACCCCCCAAAGGAACAATTTCGCTTCAAAATGGTCAAAAGTTGCAATACCCCCCAAAAGGAACAAGTTCGCTTTAAAATGGCCAAAAGTTGCAATACCCCCCCAAAGGAACAATTTCGCCTCAAAATGGAAAAAAAATTGCAATACCCCCCCAAAGGAACAATTTCGCCTCAAAATGCCGAAAAGTTGCAATACCGCCCCCAAAGGAACAATTTCGCTTTAAAAAGGCCAAAAGTTGCAATACCCCCCCAAAGGAACAATTTCGCCTCAAAATGACAAAAAATTGCAATACCCCCCAAAGGAACAATTTCGCCTCAAAATGAAAAAAAATTTGCAATACCCCCCCAAAGGAACAATTTCGCCTCAAAATGCCGAAAAGTTGCAATACCCCCCGAAAGGAACAATTTCGCTTCAAAATGGCCAAAAGTTGCAATACCCCCCAAAGGAACAATTTCGCCTCAAAATGCCGAAAAGTTGCAATACCCCCTGAAAGGAACAATTTCGCTTCAAAATGGCCAAAAGTTGCAATACCCCCCAAAGGAACAATTTCGCCTCAAAATGTAAAAAAATTGCAATATCCCCCCAAAGGAACAATTTCGCTTCAAAATGCCGAAAAGTTGCAATACCCCACAAAGGAACAATTTCGCTTCAAAATGGCCAAAAGTTGCAATACCCCGCCAAAGGAACAATTTCGCTTCAAAATGGCCAAAAGTTGCAATACCCCCCCAAAGGAAAAATTTCGCCTCAAAATGCCGAAAAGTTGCAATACCCCCCGAAAGGAACAATTTCGCTTCAAAATGGCCAAAAGTTGCAATACCCCCCCAAAGGAACAATTTCGCCTCAAAATGGCAAAAAATTACAATAACCCCAAAGGAACAATTTCGCTTCAAAATGGCCAAAAGTTGCAATACCCCCCCAAAGGAACAATTTCGCCTCAAAATGCCGAAAAGTTGCAATACCCCCCGAAAGGAAAAATTTCGCTTCAAAATGGTCAAAAGTTGCAATACCCCCCCAAAGGAACAATTTCTCCTCAAAATGCCGAAAAGTTGCAATACCCCCCCAAAGGAACAATTTCGCTTCAAAATGGCCAAAAGTTGCAATACCCCCCCAAAGGAACAATTTCGCTTCAAAATGGCCAAAAGTTGCAATACCCCCCCAAAGGAACAATTTCGCTTCAAAATGGCCAAAAGTTGCAATACCCCCCCAAAGGAACAATTTCGCCTCAAAATGGCAAAAAATTGCAATACCCCCCAAAGGAACAATTTCGCCTCAAAATGGCAAAAAATTGCAATACCCCCCCAAAGGAACAATTTCGCTTCAAAATGGCGAAAAGTTGCAATACCCCCCCAAAGGAACAATTTCGCCTCAAAATGGCAAAAAATTGCAATACCCCTCCAAAGGAACAATTTCGCTTCAAAATGACGAAAAGTTGCAATACCCCCCCAAAAGTACAATTTCGCTTCAAAATGGCCAAAAGTTGCAATACCCCCCCAAAGGAACAATTTCGCCTCAAAATGGAAAAAAAATTGCAATACCCCCCCAAAGGAACAATTTCGCCTCAAAATGCCGAAAAGTTGCAATACCCCCCGAAAGGAACAATTTCGCTTCAAAATGGCCAAAAGTTGCAATACCCCCCCAAAGGAACAAATTCGCCTCAAATTGGCAAAAAATATAAAACCCCCCCAAAGGAACAATTTCGCTTCAAAATGCCGAAAAGTTGCAATACCCCACAAAGGAACAATTTCGCTTCAAAATGGCCAAAAGTTGCAATACCCCGCCAAAGGAACAATTTCGCTTCAAAATGGCCAAAAGTTGCAATACCCCCCAAAGGAACAATTTCGCTTCAAAATGTCGAAAAGTTGCAATACCCCCCCAAAGGAACAATTTTGCTTCAAAATGGCCAAAAGTTGCAATACCCCCCCAAAGGAACAATTTCGGCTCAAAATGGCAAAAAATTGCAATTCCCCCCAAAGGAACAATTTCGCTTCAAAATGGTCAAAAGTTGCAATACCCCCCCAAAGGAACAATTTCGCTTCAAAATGGCCAAAAGTTGCAATACCCCCCAAAGGAACAATTTCGCCTCAAAATGGCAAAAAATTGCAATACCCCCCAAAAGGAACAATTTCGCTTCAAAATGGCCAAAAGTTGCAATACCCCCCCCAAGGAACAATTTCGCCTGAAAATTGCAAAAAATTGCAATACCCCTCCAAAGGTACAATTTCGCTTCAAAATGGCCAAAAGTTGCAATATCCCCCAAAGGAACAATTTCGCCTCAAAATGGAAAAAAAATTGCAATACCCCCCCAAAGGAACAATTTCGCCTCAAAATGCCGAAAAGTTGCAATACCACCCGAAAAGAACAATTTCGCTTCAAAATGGCCAAAAGTTGCAATACCCCCCCAAAGGAACAATTTCGCCTCAAAATGTCAAAAAATTGCAATACCCCCCAAGGAACAATTTCGCCTCAAAATGCAGAAAAGTTGCAATACCCCCCGAAAGGAACAATTTCGCTTCAAAATGGCCAAAAGTTGCAATACCCCCCAAAGGAACAATTTCGCCTCAAAATGGCAAAAAATACCAAAACCCCCCCAAAGGAACAATTTCGCTTGAAAATACCGAAAAGTTGCAATACCCCCCAAAGGAACAATTTCGCTTCAAAATGGCCAAAAGTTGCAATACCCCCCCAAAGGAACAATTTTGCTTCAAAATGGCCAAAAGTTGCAATACCCCCCCAAAGGAACAATTTCGCCTCAAAATGGCAAAAAATTGCAATACCCCCCCAAAGGAACAATTTCGCTTCAAAATGGTCAAAAGTTGCAATACCCCCCCAAAGGAACAATTTCGCCTCAAAATGGAAAAAAAATTGCAATACCCCCCCAAAGGAACAATTTCGCCTCAAAATGCCGAAAAGTTGCAATACCCCCCGAAAGGAACAATTTCGCTTCAAAATGGCCAAAAGTTGCAATACCCCCCCAAAGGAACAATTTCGCCTCAAAATGGCAAAAAATTGCAATACCCCCCAAAGGAACAATTTCGCTTCAAAATGGCCAAAAGTTGCAATACCCCCCCAAAGGAACAATTTCGCCTCAAAATGCCGAAAAGTTGCAATACCCCCCCAAAGGAACAATTTCGCTTCAAAATGGCCAAAAGTTGCAATACCCCCCCAAAGGAACACTTTTGTCTCAAAATGGCAAAAAATTGCAATACCCCCCAAAGGAACAATTTCGCCTCAAAATGTAAAAAAATTGCAATACCCACCCAAAGGAACAATTTCGCTTCAAAATGCCGAAAAGTTGCAATACCCCACAAAGGAACAATTTCGCTTCAAAATGGCCAAAAGTTGAAATACCCACCCAAAGGAACAATTTCGCCTCAAAATGCCGAAAAGTTGCAATACCCCCCGAAAGGAACAATTTCGCTTCAAAATGGCCAAAAGTTGCAATACCCCCCCAAAGGAACAATTTCGCCTCAAAATGGCAAAAAATTACAATAACCCCAAAGGAACAATTTCGCTTCAAAATGGCCAAAAGTTGCAATACCCCCCCAAAGGAACAATTTCGCCTCAAAATGCCGAAAAGTTGCAATACCCCCCGAAAGGAAAAATTTCGCTTCAAAATGGTCAAAAGTTGCAATAGCCCCCCAAAGGAACAATTTCGATTCAAAATGGCCAAAAGTTGCAATACCCCCCCAAAGGAACAATTTCGCTTCAAAATGCCGAAAAGTTGCAATACCCCCCCAAAGGAACAATTTCGCTTCAAAATGGCCAAAAGTTGCAATACCCCCCCAAAGGAACAATTTCTCCTCAAAATGCCGAAAAGTTGGGGCGTGGCCTGCTTGCTAATGGCACCGGTCACCTAGGTGCTGAGCTCCAGCCACCTCGACTCCTAACCGGCTCACTGCGGCTCACCAGTGGCACCAATCTCTCTGCACACGGGGGGAAAGTGCTGCGGAGGTACCCAGGAACGTGGCATGCCAAGGGGAAAGTCCCAGAAGAAGCCGTCCCCGGCGAAAGTTACAGACTTCTTCTCCAGCACGGGACGAGGGAAAATGGCAGCAGCATCCTCCTCCACAGCTTCCTCACGCTCATCCAGGAGGGGATCCACAGCAGGCCCAGACTTGGACACAGACGCTGCAGATATACCGCTTACCAAAGGTACCATGCAGAAACTGCTCAGTGCCCTCCGCTCATCACTGCAGCAGGATTGGAAAGATATGGTGGCTGAGCTGAGGGGAGATATCACTGCCATAGGCAGTCGCACAGCACACATTGAAACTAAAATGCAGGAGCTGACAAAGTCACACAATAGCCTCATTGATGCCAATGCAGCACTGGAGGAACAAGTGCAAAAGCTCCATACCAAGGTCTTGGATTTAGAGGACAGGTCCCACAGAAACAACATAAGAATCAGAGGAATTCCAGAGGCCATACCAGACAAGGGGCTGCAGAGCTTTCTAGGCTCCTTGCTGCAGGAGCTGCTCCCAGACCTGTCTGCAACTGATTTCCTGGTGGACAGAATACACAGAGTCCCTAAGCCTAAATCCCTCAGTGCTGATGCCCCCCGGGACATTTTGGCTCGCCTGCACTTTTACAAGACCAAAGAAGCCCTGCTGCAAGCCCTGAGAAGGAGGCCGCCTCTGTCTGAGCAATTCCGGCACCTGTCCATTTTTCCGGATCTGTCTGCAGGAACCCTGGCAAAAAGGAGGGAATTTGCCCCTTATACCAAAATTCTCAGGGATGAAGCTATATCCTATAGATGGGGTTTCCCTGTAAAGATCCTGCTTTTCCGTGCAGGAAACACCCACGTCTGCCATTCCCCACAACAGTTGGCAAAGCTCCTATCCTCATGGAACATGGCAAATCTCCCGGCCAGATCTCCAAGAGCCACAGGATCATCCCAAAGGGATAAAGTGAATGAAGATTGGTCCGTCGCGTGAGTTATGTGATATGTCTGAGTCGCGGCTGAGACTTAGTTGCTACTTTTAAGGTCCGCTGGTTCTGTTCAACCAGGACCCTGAGCCCCCATGGCGGTACATTTCCACCATACCGCAGGCCCCCTTTTTGGGCTTTTTTCTATGTGGACTGATGCTCCCTACATCAGTAATGTTAGTGATGTTAATGTTGTCAGTGTTACCTCTTTCCTGGCTAACCTTCCTTTCTCCCCCCGCAGCTCTAGGCAAGAGACTTTTTTTCATGTACAATGGTATTGAACTGTATGTCTATAAATGTTAGGGGCCTGAACTCGCCGGCCAAGAGATCCATGTTTTGGCGGGAAGTGGTTAAATCCAAATGTGACGTGATTTGTGGTCAAGAGTCTCATCTCCTCCAGGGGGACTCGCACAGGTTAAATAATGCTAAATTTCCTTTCATACTGCTGGCTTGTGGGAAAAAAAAAAGGCTGGAGTATTCATTTGTGTAAAAAATACTGTTGCGTTCACACTACATTCCCAACATTTAGACCCTGAAGGTAGATACGCCATTATTAATTGCTCCATAAATGGCTCTAAGTATACTATTGCAACCCTTTACGCCCCCAACTCTGGTCAGATCAGCTTTCTGCGGAGGTTTCTTTCCAAGCTTTCATCCGTTACAGAGGGTAAGCAAATAATCTGCGGGGATTTTAACATGTTAATGTCCAGCACTCTGGATTGCTCCAATACTGCTGTAAAGAGGAAGGAAATGAGCACAATAATTTCAGAAAGGCATCTCCATGATATATGGAGATACCAACATGCAAATGAGAGGGACTACACATTCTTCTCACCTCGGTTCACCTCATACAGCAGATTGGACTACTTTCTGGTTGAAAGCTCACTTATTTTGGATTGCTCAGATTCAAAAATTGGACTTATAGCTTGGTCGGACCATGCCCCCATATACCTGACAGTCCAGGAGCAAAGCCGCACGCCCGTTTTTACCCGGTGGCGCATGAATGACTCCCTCCTGGCCTGTAGACAACTCTCTGAGGAGTTGCAGGCCGACCTCGCAGAGTTTTTTAAATTTAATGACAACAAGGAGGTGACAGAGGAAACGCTATGGTCTGCACACAAGGCCTTTATTAGGGGGTCATTCATCAAAATTGCCACTAGGGAGAAAAGGAGGCGTCAGGCAACTTCCAAAGCTCTACTGTCCCACATAGCGCTTTTAGAAGCCCACAATAAATCTGCCCCAAACATGTCAACATCTGACGAACTCAGGAAACTAAGAACACAGCTCCGCCAATTGCTGATGGTAGACTATGAGAAAAATTTAAGATCCCTCAAACAGCGGTACTATATGATGGGTGACAGGGCGGGTGCCTTACTAGCCAGGAGGGTTAAAAAACGAGAAATGCAAAACAAAATTGAATACCTCGTGACGGGTTCTAATGCCACAATACGCAACCCAACGGAAATAGCCAATGCATTCGCTGATTTTTATCAGTCTCTCTACAACCTTAAAAATGACCCCACTGCCCCAAAGCCTACCCAATCGGCAATTAATTCCTTCTTAAACAATATTAATCTTCCTCGGTTATCTACAGTACATCTAGAGCAACTAAATTCCCCTTTCTCCCTGGAAGAGGTTCGCCAGGCGGTGATCACAGCCAAAAGAAATTCAGCTCCAGGCCCAGACGGCCTCACTAACTCCTATTATAGGCAATTCACTGAAACCCTGTCTCCTTTCCTCCTGAGACTTTTCTCCTCTTGGCGAGCCACAGCAGATATTTCACCAAATAATCTAGAGGCCATTATAACTACCCTGCCAAAGCCAGGAAAACCCCCTACATCACCAGGAAACTTCAGGCCAATATCCCTCCTAAACTGCGACTTAAAATTGTACGCCAAAATAATCTCAGCTAGAATACATAAAGTCCTTCCATCACTGATTTCCCCGGATCAAGTGGGGTTTGTGGCGGGGAGGCAGGCGAAAGATGGGACGAGACGTATGCTGGACCTGATTGCGGTGGCTGAGGGGAGGAAAATCCCCAGTGTATTCCTGTCCTTGGACGCAGAGAAGGCGTTTGACAGGGTGCACTGGGGATATCTGAAATCTGTACTGGCCAAGTTTGGATTTGAAGGCCCCATACTTACCGCCATAATGGCACTATACTCTAACCCTAACGCCAAAGTTCTGGCATCCGGATTTATATCTCGGAGTTTTGAATTATCCAATGGGACACGCCAGGGGTGTCCGCTCTCCCCTATCATCTATGCCCTTGCTATAGAGCCTCTGGCGCAGACTATCCGTGAATGCCCTCGGATCTCGGGGATTCGAGTGGGGAGTACAAACCATGTGATCAGTCTATATGCGGATGATGTGATTTTATCCTGCACTAATGTAGAGGTGTCCCTAAAACACGTAATGGAGATCCTGTCCTCCTTCGCTCAAGTCTCGTATTACAAGCTTAATATTACCAAGTCCTTAATTTTTCCGCTCTTCCTGCCCGCCTCAACTAGAGCCACTCTTTCTCATCTTTACCCTTTCAAATGGGAAGACGAGGGTATCCCCTACCTGGGTATTATACTGGCCCCGCTACACTCCGTGATCCGGAAAAATCTGCTGACCCTGCACACCTCACTGGATAGAGAACTTGCTCGCCTTTCTCTTCTCCCGCTCTCTTGGGTGGCGAGAATGCAGACCTTTAAAATGATCAGCCTCCCAAAAATTATCTACTTACTTCGGTGCCTGCCCCTAACAATTCCGCAACGGTATCTCACCAAAATTCATTCGCTAATGAGTAAATTTATATGGGCTGGGAAAAAACCTAGAATAGCCCTGAGATGCATGCATGCCCCGTTAAGTGGTGGAGGAATGGGTATTCCTAATATTCTAACATACCACAGAGCCGCTATCCTGGAACCGGCTCGAGATTGGTGGAGGAATGATTCAGACTTAAGATGGTTACAGATTGAGTACACCTGGGCACAGGTCCACTCCCCTAAACAATTCATAGACTCCCTGCTCCTAACCCCTTCGCCCCCCGGCGATCTTCTACCCACCACAGCAGCTCTAAAGAAAGCTTGGTCCTTGTGGAGCAAGCCAGTGTCACATGCTTTAGGTCCCATCATTCCCCTTAGATCGCTAGAAGCCTTCATTCCGAACTTGAATCTTGCCGCCTGGACACGTGGAGGTCCAATCACCCTAGCAGATCTCTATAGAGAAGGCGTCCTACTCCCGTACTCAGAAATGTGTGATAAATTTAACCTTCCCCGACACAGTCTATTCCAGTTTTTTCAAATACGTCACTTTCTTCAGTCCGCTCCTCATCTCCCGGCTCCCACGACAGCTGACCACGCCTCAATTAAAAAATTCTTTCAAAATAGCAAAATCAAAGGCCTTTCATATATCCATAATATGCTAAACTCCCCACAACCGGACAAACAATTGCCGTATATGCTCAAATGGGAAAAAGATCTAGCTTCTCCGCTTCCGCCGCAAGAATGGTTCGCGGCCTCAAAATGGATCCACAAGTTCTCTTCTTGTCTCAATCATATAGAGCAATTAAAAAAGGTTCATCTGAGGTGGTACAACTCCCCTACTAAACTGGCTTCTTTTTCCCCACATGTGTCACCACTGTGCTGGAGGGGCTGCAACCACAGGGGCACCTTATGTCATATGTGGTGGTTTTGCCCTAAGTTATCTAACTTCTGGCAGGAGGTGTTCAATCTAATCCATGAGGTTACTAGTCTCCGCCTTTCTCCAAACCCAACCTTAGCGGTGCTACACATTGGCTTAGATGGGATCCCGGATCTTTTAAAAAACATCATTTCTCACATTCTCATAGCTGGCAGGTACTGTGTGGCATACAAGTGGAGGTCGGTGAGCCCCCCTACAAAAAGAGATCTAATTGAGAGGATCAACCTACACTGGCTATACGAAACCAACTTGGCCCCCAACCTAGAGAAGAGAACGGCGAGACTTAAACAATGGCACCCGTGGGCCACTTCCCTTTATGCAACGGCCCTCCCCCAGATACCGACACCTACACCATAAATAAATTGATTATGCCTAAGAATGTCTTGTAGAGCTGCTTCCCCCACCCCCTCTCTTTCCCCCCTCCCTCCCTGCTCCTATGTTCAGGTTGTTGTTGTAAGGGGTATTTAATGTCCCAGATTGATATTCTGATAATGGCTCGAGGCTATTCCACCTCTTGCTACTCAATGCTCCTGTTCTTGATGTTGTTGTATGAGAAGTTTGTATTTTTCTGAAAACTCAATAAAAACCTTTATGATAAAAAAAAAAAAAATGCCGAAAAGTTGCAATACCCCCCCAAAGGAACAATTTCGCTTCAAAATGGCCAAAAGTTGCAATACCCCCCCAAAGGAACAATTTCGCTTCAAAATGGCCAAAAGTTGCAATACCCCCCCAAAGGAACAATTTCGCTTCAAAATGGCCAAAAGTTGCAATACCCCCCCAAAGGAACAATTTCGCTTCAAAATGGTCAAAAGTTGCAATACCCCCCCAAAGGAACAATTTCGCTTCAAAATGGACAAAAGTTGCAATACCCCCCCAAAGGAACAATTTCGCCTCAAAATGGCAAAAAATTGCAATACCCCCCCCCAAAGGAACAATTTCGCTTCAAAATGGCCAAAAGTTGCAATACCCCCCCAAAGGAACAATTTCGCCTCAAAATGGCAAAAAATTGCAATACCCCTCCAAAGGAACAAGTTCGCTTCAAAATGCCGAAAAGTTGCAATACCCCCCCAAAAGTACAATTTCGCTTCAAAATGGCCAAAAGTTGCAATACCCCCCCAAAGGAACAATTTCGCCTCAAAATGGAAAAAAAATTGCAATACCCCCCCAAAGGAACAATTTCGCCTCAAAATGCCGAAAAGTTGCAATACCCCCCGAAAGGAACAATTTCGCTTCAAAATGGCCAAAACTTGCAATACCCCCCCAAAGAAACAAGTTCGCCTCAAAATGGCAAAAAATTGCAATACCCCCCCAAAGGAACAATTTCGCTTCAAAATGGCCAAAAGTTGCAATACCCCCCCCAAAGGAACAATTTCGCCTCAAAATGCCGAAAAGTTGCAATACCCCCCCAAAGGAACAATTGCGCTTCAAAATGGCCAAAAGTTGCAATACCCCCCCAAAGGAACAATTTCGCTTCAAAATGGCCAAAAGTTGCAATACCCCCCCAAAGGAACAATTTCGCCTCAAAATGGCAAAAAATTGCAATACCCCCCAAAGGTACAATTTCGCTTCAAAATGGCCAAAAGTTGCAATACCCCCCCAAAGGAACAATTTCGCCTCAAAATGGCAAAAAAATTGCAATACCCACCCAAAGGAACAATTTCGCCTCAAAATGAAAAAAAATTTGCAATACCCCCCCAAAGGAACAATTTCGCCTCAAAATGCCGAAAAGTTGCAATACCCCCCGAAAGGAACAATTTCGCTTCAAAATGGCCAAAAGTTGCAATACCCCCCCAAAGGAACAATTTCGCCTCAAAATGGCCAAAATTGCAATACCCCCCCAAAGGAACAACTTCGCTTCAAAATGGCCAAAAGTTGCAATACCCCCCAAAGGAACAATTTCGCTTCAAAATGGCCAAAAGTTGCAATACCCCCCCAAAGGAACAATTTCGCTTCAAAATGCCGAAAAGTTGCAATACCCCACGAAAGGAACAATTTCGCCTCAAAATGGCCAAAAGTTGCAATACCCCCCAAAGGAACAATTTCGCTTCAAAATGGCCAAAAGTTGCAATACCCCCGCAAAGGAACAATTTCGCCTCAAAATGCCGAAAAGTTGCAATACCCCCCCAAAGGAACAATTTCGCTTCAAAATGGCCAAAAGTTGCAATACCCCCCCAAAGGAACAATTTCGCTTCAAAATGGCCAAAAATTGCAATACCCCCCCAAAGGAACAATTTCGCCTCAAAATGGCAAAATATTGCAATACCCCCCCAAAGGAACAATTTTGCTTCAAAATGGCCAAAAGTTGCAATACCCCCCCAAAGGAACAATTTCGCCTAAAAATGGCAAAAAATTGCAATACCCCCAAAGGAACAATTTCGCTTCAAAATGCCAAAAAGTTGCAATACCCCCCCAAAGGTACAATTTCGCTTCAAAATGGCCAAAAGTTGCAATAACCCCCCAAAGGAACAATTTCGCCTCAAAATGCCAAAAAGTTGCAATACCCCCCGAAAGGAACAATTTCGCCTCAAAATGGCAAAAAATTGCAATACCCCCCCAAAGGAACAATTTCGCTTAAAAATGCCGAAAAGTTGCAATACCCCCCCAAAGGAACAATTTCGCCTCAAAATGAAAAAAAATTTGCAATACTCCCCCAAAGGAACAATTTCTCCTCAAAATGCCGAAAAGTTGCAATACCCCCCGAAAGGAACAATTTCGCTTCAAAATGGCCAAAAGTTGCAATACCCCCCCAAAGGAACAATTTCGCCTCAAAATGGCAAAAAATTGCAATACCCCCCCAAAGGAACAATTTCGCCTCAAAATGAAAAAAAATTTGCAATACCCCCCAAAGGAACAATTTCGCCTCAAAATGCCAAAAAGTTGCAATAACCCCCGAAAGGAACAATTTCGCTTCAAAATGGCCAAAAGTTGCAATACCCCCCAAAGGAACAATTTCGCCTCAAAATGGCAAAAAATTGCATTACCCCCCAAAGGAACAATTTCGTCTCAAAATGCCGAAAAGTTGCAATACCCCCCGAAAGGAACAATTTCGCTTCAAAATGGCCAAAAGTTGCAATACCCCCCCCAAAGGAACATTTCGCCTCAAAATGAAAAAAAATTTGCAATACCCCCCCAAAGGAACAATTTCGCCTCAAAATGCCGAATAGTTGCAATACCCCCCGAAAGGAACAATTTCGCTTCAAAATGGCCAAAAGTTGCAATACCCCCCCAAAGGAACAATTTCGCCTCAAAATGGCAAAAAATTGCAATACCCCCCCAAAGGAACAATTTCGCCTCAAAATGCCGAAAAGTTGCAATACCCCCCCAAAGGAACAATTTCGCTTCAAAATGGCCAAAAGTTGCAATACCCCCCCAAACAAACAATTTCGCCTCAAAATGAAAAAAAATTTTCAATACCCCCCGAAAGGAACAATTTCGCTTCAAAATGGCCAAAAGTTGCAATACCCCCCAAAGGAACAATTTCGCCTCAAAATGAAAAAAAATTGCAATACCCCCCCAAAGGAACAATTTCGCCTCAAAATGGCAAAAAATTACAATACCCCCCAAAGGAACAATTTGGCTTCAAAATGGAAAAAAATTGCAATACCCCCCAAAGGAACAATTTTGCTTCAAAATGGTCAAAAGTTGCAATACCCCCCCAAAGGAACAATTTCGCTTCAAAATGGCCAAAAGTTGCAATACCCCCCCCAAAGGAACAATTTCGCTTCAAAATGCCGAAAAGTTGCAATACCCCCCCAAAGGAACAATTTCGCTTCAAAATGGCCAAAAGTTGCAATACCCCCCCAAAGGAACAATTTCGCTTCAAAATGGCCAAAAGTTGCAATACCCCCCCAAAGGAACAATTTCGCCTCAAAATGGCAAAAAATTGCAATACCCCCAAAGGAACATTTTCGCTTCAAAATGGTCAAAAGTTACAATACCCCCCCAAAGGAACAATTTCGCTTCAAAATGGCCAAAAGTTGCAATACCCCCCCAAAGGAACAATTTCGCCTCAAAATGGCAAAAAATTGCAATACCCCTCCAAAGGAACAATTTCTCTTCAAAATGCCGAAAAGTTGCAATACCCCCCCAAAGGTACAATTTCGCTTCAAAATGGAAAAAAAATTGCAATACCCCCCCAAAGGAACAATTTCGCCTCAAAATGCCAAAAAGTTGCAATACGCCCCGAAAGGAACAATTTCGCTTCAAAATGGCCAAAAGTTGCAATACCCCCCCAAAGGAACAATTTCGCCTCAAAATGGCCAAAAGTTGCACTACCCCCCCAAAGGAACAATTTCGCTTCAAAATGGCCAAAAGTTGCAATACCCACCAAAGGAACAATTTCGCCTCAAAATGGCAAAAAATTGCAATACCCCCCCAAAGGTACAATTTCGCTTCAAAATGGCCAAAAGTTGCAATACCCCCCCAAAGGAACAATTTCGCCTCAAAATGGAAAAAAAATTGCAATACCCCCCCAAAGGAACAGTTTCGCCTCAAAATGCCGAAAAGTTGCAATACCCCCCGAAAGGAACAATTTCGCTTCAAAATGGCCCAACGTTGCAATACCCCCCCAAAGGAACAATTTCGCCTCAAAATGGCAAAAAATTGCAATACCCCCCCAAGGGAACAATTTCGCCTCAAAATGCCGAAAAGTTGCAATACCCCCCCAAAGGAACAATTTCGCTTCAAAATGGCCAAACGTTGCAATACCCCCCCAAAGGAACAATTTCGCCTCAAAATGGCAAAAAATTGCAATACCCCCCCAAGGGAACAATTTCGCCTCAAAATGCCGAAAAGTTGCAATACCCCCCCAAAGGAACAATTTCGCTTCAAAATGGCCAAAAGTTGCAATACCCCCCAAAGGAACAATTTCGCCTCAAAATGGCAAAAAATTGCAATACCCCCCCAAAGGAACAATTTTTCTTCAAAATGGCCAAAAGTTGCAATACCCCCCAAAGGAACAATTTCGCCTCAAAATGGCAAAAAATTGCAATACCCCCCCAAAGGAACAATTTCGCTTCAAAATGCCAAAAAGTTGCAATACCCCCCCAAAGGAACAATTTCGCCTCAAAATGAAAAAAATTTGCAATACCCCCCCCCAGGGCCGGCTCCAGGTTTTTGTGGGCCCTGGGCGAAAAGGTCTCAGTGGGCCCCTTTAATACATACCTTGATTCACGATGCACAGATATGATGGAGAAAAATAGGTATAGTACAATGAAAAAAGTTTTACTTCTTACATTACGTGAGTGATATATACAATAAATTCTACAATATCAGAAGGGATTTATGTAAGTCAACCCCTTATGTGCCAATACTTGTTACCTTCCCCCTCCCTTAGTTCCCAGTCACAATTTTATTCTTAGCTGAACTCCCTGCAAAGAAAAAAACTGCACACATTGAATATGAACATTTTTTAATAAACTTTTTAAAGTAAACTTTGGAAAACATGAATGTAGAACATTTGTAAAAGTGCAAAAACTGAAGGAAATACAAAATGGGTTGCAGCATCACATCAGTATTTGTGTTTTGAATTCCCTTCAGGTTGGGTTTGTAATACTGACGATTGACCCCAATAAGTGCAATGTGCAAAAATGCAGCCTAAGAGCCATAAAAATAAGAACATAAAAACATTAGTGCAATGGCGCGACAAACCGTAGATTTGATTTGAAAATCGCTAAAAAACTTTTCTCCTGGTTTTTTCAGCAGCAAAACAATGTATAACTTGATTAAAATCAACACATTCTGCTTCTTGTGACTCAATTGAGAGAATGGCCAATGCATTTAACCTGTCTTGAGACATCTGGGACCTAAGGAAGTTTTTAATAAGCTTCAGTTTGCTGAAGCTTCTTTCAGCTGACGCAACTGAAACGGGCACGGTTAGCAGTAGCTTCACTGCCAACACCAGATTTGGGAATGCCAGGTTCAGTGAGTTAGAAAACAAATATTTCAATACTTCCTGTGGATTGAGATGATCAGGCAGCATCCTACCAAGTGTCTTCAGTTCCTCCAACATAATCTCTCCATCAATTGCTGGATCAGCAAAGTTGTAACACTGTTGTTGTAATGTCGGCAAGTCAGTTGCTGCTTTCTTGATGTCATTAAGAAATCCAAACTTGTCAGTGAAGTGTTTTAAGAAAATGAATCTTGTTTCGATTTCCTCAAGCACAGTTTGAAGTAAAGGCTTGAAGAATGTTTCTTCAAACTCTGCTCTTGGACTTAAATATAATATTCCACTTGCTTGCTGGCATGCTGGCTCTTGGCAATCTTTATCATTGCATTGCCGAGTTTTTTTCCGAATTTTCTTTGCTGGGTACTCGGTGGGTATATCAAGCTTCTTGCATATATCTGCAGCTCTACTTTCTGCTTGTTTGAACCCCAGTGTCAAATAATCTGTAAAGGCAGTAGTTGTGGCCTCAACCAGTGGAATTACGTTGGAAAGGTCCAAAGTCTTCGTCTGTACAGCCAGGCTGATTCGGTTAACCTGCAGCAAAATGTCATACCAAACACATAATGATACAACAAAAGGGTACGTGCATAGTGAATCCAATAGATTCTTTGCTTCGCTGTATGTGTCACTGGAATATTTAGTGCCATGTACAAAGACTTCTAAAGCTTCAACAAGCTGAGGAAACTGAAACAAAACGGCTTTCACAGATTCAAGCCGAGCACACCATCGTGTCTGAGATAGCGCCTTTAGTGTTAATTGGGACAAATGCTCAGAGGCCACTTCCCACCTCTTAGTTGCTCCAGAAAAGAATGAATAAATGCGACTCAGAAGATCGTAAAACTGTTTTGAGTGGCTGGAACTCTCTGCAGCATGTACCACTACAAGATTCCAATTATGTGGAGAACATGGAACAAAAAATGCAAGAGGGTTTTTCTCCAAAACAATGGCCTGCACTCCTTTGTATTGTCCCCTCATATTAGCTCCATTATCATAGCACTGGCCACGAATATCCGAGACACACAACTGATGCTGTTCCGTCAATCTTTCTAACACAACTGTTGCTAGGCCTCTTCCAGTTGTGTCTGTGACATGCAGAAATTCCAAGAAACTTTCTTTGACCTCCACTGTTTTGCTAATTTCATCAATGTCAACATATCGCAGCACAAGGGACAACTGTTCTTGCTTAGAGATGTCTGGTGTGCAGTCTACAATTATGCTGAAAAATTTTGCTCGCTTTACTTTCTCCATTATTATGTTAATTACTGCATCTCCAATCAACTTTAAAAAGTTGTTTTGCATATCTTTGCTCAAATAATGCACATTTGTGCCTTCTTTAGCACGCTGCAAGTGTTCTTTCAGAACCAAATCAAATTCAGAGATCAGTTCGAGTAACTGGAGAAAAATCCCATTGTGTTCTGTGAATACAGTATCTGATGATCCTCTGAATGGGAGATTGTTTTTTGCCAACCAACGAATCACCTTCAGTATTCGCAACAAAACTTCACGCCAACGTTGTTCTTCCAAATGGATTTGCCTACGCAAATCTTTGTCAATGACTCTTTCCGATGTTAATCTTGCTTCAAGCTCTTTCCATTTTGCATAATTAGTAAAATGATGGCTGGATACTTCATCGGAGTGTAAAGATCCCTTACCACTGACATGTTTCCAGTCTCTAAAACCACCAGGACTTGAGAACACGGATTTTGCTTCATTGTCAAAC
Organism: Anomaloglossus baeobatrachus; assembly: GCF_048569485.1. Lineage (NCBI taxonomy): Eukaryota > Metazoa > Chordata > Amphibia > Anura > Aromobatidae > Anomaloglossus > Anomaloglossus baeobatrachus. The sequence continues at coordinate 99,475 of NW_027441819.1, forward strand.
AACCGGCAACAGAAACAATATATGCAATCTCCAAGTGCGGAGTAAATAAGCCAGTCTCGTAAAACCTTTATTCCAGTACCCATCAACCTGTGGTAATGAGTACTAGCGAAGCGTCTCTTTGAACCATCAGAAAAGTCTGTGAGCGGGAAATTATCCAATCTCACTTGTTTGGGACCCCTTTTAATTGCCTGGCATCTCAGCGCATCAGAAATTGTATCAGGCCATTCAGCAGGATCATCAGTTAGGTCTGGATGAGGTTCAGAAAGACCAAGAACGAGTTGCTGATGTGAAGAATCTTCAATTTCTGGATTAACTTCGTCAGTATTGGAAAATGCTTCCACAGAGACACTCGTATCTGGTTGAATACCTGATGTATTGCAACTGGTAGACTCTCCACTGTCCGTTTGTATGGATTTCCTAAAGAAGCAATCAATGGTAGTAAGTTTCTTCACTTTCTCTTCGAATAACTGCTTCTCTTTTCTTTTCTGACTTCCAGACTTGTGCTTCTTGGATGGAGGTGCCTGTTCACCTGAAAGTTCTTGGGCTTGATCCCTACTAGCCATTTTATCCTAAAAAAAAGCTGTGAAAGCAACACCATTTCTGTTGATGTCAACATTATGATTTATACAACAATTATATATCATGAGCAGTAACCTGGCCTCTTTTCTGCCTGATAACTGCACCATATTAAAGGCCTCTTGGATGATTGTTGCGGTGATACAACTATAAAAAGACGTGGGGACTGACTGCATATCTCCCGTGTAAACAGGAGTAGAGTGGAACCTCGCTTAACGAGTAACCCAGTTAGCAAGTATTTCTCCTAACGAGCAAAGCTTGCTGTAAATTTGTAACTCAGTTTACGAGCAAGCTTTTCTGAATGAGCAAATACTCTGCACACACTTCCGGTTCCGTACATCCACCACGCTCTAACCAGCTCTGGCAGTCCACACAAACATGCACGCACAAACACGCATGCACACAAACATATGCTCACCTTACCTTCCGTTCCCTCGCCGGCCTCATGGTTCTTGTAGTTCGCCGCTACAGGATGTGTATCGGGTAACCATTGTGACCGATGCCGGGGCTTCCGCTGCCAGAGCGCTGACATCAAAGGCAGGAGCTACTTGCCTGATTGGCCAGCGCGCTGCCTTTGAGTAGCAGCTGACAGCGGAGGAAACATCGGTCGTGATGGTTACCCGATACACATCCTGTAGCGGCGAACTACAAGAACCATGAGGCCGGTGATGGAAGGTAAGATGAGCAAAATATGTGTGTGTGCGTGTGTGTGTGCTGAATGACACAATAGGGGACCAGGATGGGACATTTAACAAGTTGTGGAAGGAATTGTCTGCATTGCAGTGATTTCCTATGGGAAATCTTGCTTTGCTGAACGAGTAACTTGGTTAACAAGCACAGTCCCAGAACGGATTGTTCTCGTTAACCAGGGTTCCACTATATAAGTAGTAGGGGTTGAGAACAAACATTGCAGTAATATGCAGTAATGATTGGTCACTCACCAGTCCACCAGTGAGTTCTGGGCAACAAATCCTGATTGTGGTGTTTCTGCACTGTGTTGGTCTTGGAGTAGGCAACATGTAGGTGCTGTGATTTAGCAGATGGCAAAATCAGGTGATCTAGAGTATCAGTACCTAAAGTATTAGAGGCAAGCAGACATTGATAAATGTAACTTACCAGTAGAAACTGTGAATGACCAGCTCTGCCCTCACCTACAGTACCCTATCACCAATCCCCCTCACCCCACTATACCGCTGCACGACCAGCTCTGCCCTCACCTACTGTACCCTCACCCATCCCCCTCACCCCACTTTACCACTGCACGACCAGCTCTGCCCTCACCTACTATATCCTTAGCCATCCCCCTCACCCCACTATACCGCTGCACGACCAGCTCTGCCCTCACCTACTGTACCCTCACCCATCCCCCTCACCCCACTATACCGCTGCACGACAAGCTCTGCCCTCACCTACTGTATCCTCACCCATCCCCCTCACCCCACTATACCGCTGCACGACCAGCTCTGCCCTCACCTACTGTACCCTCACCCATCCCCCTCACCCCACTATACCGCTGCACGACCAGCTCTGCCCTCACCTACTGTACCCTCACCCATCCCCCTCACCCCACTATACCGCTGCACGACAAGCTCTGCCCTCACCTACTGTATCCTCACCCATCCCCCTCACCCCACTATACCGCTGCACGACCAGCTCTGCCCTCACCTACTGTACCCTCACCCATCCCCCTCACCCCACTATACCGCTGCACGACAAGCTCTGCCCTCACCTACTGTATCCTCACCCATCCCCCTCACCCCACTATACCGCTGCACGACCAGCTCTGCCCTCACCTACTGTACCCTCACCCATCCCCCTCACCCCACTATACCGCTGCACGACCAGCTCTGCCCTCACCTACTGTACCCTCACCCATCCCCCTCACCCCACTATACCGCTGCACGACCAGCTCTGCCCTCACCTACTGTACCCTCACCCATCCCCCTCACCCCACTATACCGCTGCACGACCAGCTCTACCCTCACCTACTGTACCCTCACCCATCCCCCTCACCCCACTTTACCGCTTCACGACCAGCTCTGCCCTCACCTATTATATCCTTACCCATCCCCCTCACCCCACTATACCGCTGCACGACCAGCTCTGCCCTCACCTACTGTACCCTCACCCATCCCCCTCACCCCACTATACCGCTGCACGACCAGCTCTGCCCTCACCTACTGTATCCTCACCCATCCCCCTCACCCCACTATACCACTGCACAACCAGCTCTGCCCTCACCTACTGTACCCTCACCCATCCCCCTCACCCCACTATACCGCTGCACGACCAGCTCTACCCTCACCTACTGTACCCTCACCCATCCCCCTCACCCCACTTTACCGCTGCACGACCAGCTCTGCCCTCACCTATTATATCCTTACCCATCCCCCTCACCCCACTATACCACTGCACAACCCATCTGCCCCTCACATTATTATACATATATAATATACAGAGTTTTTCAAGGGAAAAAAAAAAAAGACAATACATATGAAATGTCAGGCAGGTTTATTTAAAAAAAAAAAAGCTGGCAAACACACATAGGTACAATATAAATGCAAAAAAAAAGAAAACAAACAGTGGCAATGCACTTCTGGCCTCCAGGAGTAGCTCTTCTAACCTGGGCTTCTTGTACTCCAATGAACCCGGACGGTTTGGACCTGCTTCCGTACTGTACTGCCGTGAGTCGGCCGGTCGCCAGTGACAACAAGGTCCTGAACGAGGCGGTGCCGGTGTGCGTTCCACTGTGGTAGCAGGAAGTGCATCTGTGTGCTGCTGCTGATGACGATCATTCTTTGAAGGCCCGCCCACTGCTGTCGTAAGAGGAAACGACATACGGGGGCGTTCTGACAGCAGCAGGAATGGGTCGCACGGCTCCAATACGTTCGCATCAAAGAGGTGAGAGGAGGCGGTCCCAGCATGCGTTACGCATTGGGATGAACAGTGGACTAGTAATCAAGTAGGGGAGGAGGGAGGAGAGATGTGCCCCTCCCCCACCCGTCTTGCGTTCCACAGTGGAACGCAAATAGCAGGCAGTACGAAGGCCGACAGGGAAAATGAACGGCGCGACGTACTGCGCAGGTGTCCTAGATAGCGTGAGTGGGCCCCCCCGTCAGTCCAGGGCCCCGGCACTTGCCCGGGTATGCCGCGTGGTGACGCCGGCCCTGCCCCCCCCCAAAGGAACAATTTCTCCTCAAAATGCCGAAAAGTTGCAATACCCCCCGAAAGGAACAATTTCGCTTCAAAATGGCCAAAAGTTGCAATACCCCCCCAAAGGAACAATTTCGCTTCAAAATGGCCAAAAATTGCAATACCCCCCCAAAGGAACAATTTCGCCTCAAAATGGCAAAAAATTGCAATACCCCCCCAAAGGAACAATTTTGCTTCAAAATGGCCAAAAGTTGCAATACCCCCGCAAAGGAACAATTTCGCCTAAAAATGGCAAAAAATTGCAATACCCCCAAAGGAACAATTTCGCTTCAAAATGCCAAAAAGTTGCAATACCCCCCCAAAGGTACAATTTCGCTTCAAAATGGCCAAAAGTTGCAATAACCCCCCAAAGGAACAATTTCGCCTTAAAATGCCAAAAAGTTGCAATACCCCCCGAAAGGAACAATTTCGCCTCAAAATGGCAAAAAATTGCAATACCCCCCCAAAGGAACAATTTCGCTTAAAAATGCCGAAAAGTTGCAATACCCCCCCAAAGGAACAATTTCGCCTCAAAATGAAAAAAAATTTGCAATACTCCCCCAAAGGAACAATTTCTCCTCAAAATGCCGAAAAGTTGCAATACCCCCCGAAAGGAACAATTTCGCTTCAAAATGGCCAAAAGTTGCAATACCCCCCCAAAGGAACAATTTCGCCTCAAAATGGCAAAAAATTGCAATACCCCCCAAAGGAACAATTTCGCCTCAAAATGAAAAAAAATTTGCAATACCCCCCCAAAGGAACAATTTCGCCTCAAAATGCCAAAAAGTTGCAATAACCCCCGAAAGGAACAATTTCGCTTCAAAATGGCCAAAAGTTGCAATACCCCCCCAAAGGAACAATTTCGCCTCAAAATGGCAAAAAATTGCATTACCCCCCAAAGGAACAATTTCGTCTCAAAATGCCAAAAAGTTGCAATACCCCCCGAAAGGAACAATTTCGCTTCAAAATGGCCAAAAGTTGCAATACCCCCCCCAAAGGAACATTTCGCCTCAAAATGAAAAAACACTTTGCAATACCCCCCCAAAGGAACAATTTCGCCTCAAAATGCCGAATAGTTGCAATACCCCCCGAAAGGAACAATTTCGCTTCAAAATGGCCAAAAGTTGCAATACCCCCCCAAAGGAACAATTTCGCCTCAAAATGGCAAAAAATTGCAATACCCCCCCAAAGGAACAATTTCGCCTCAAAATGCCGAAAAGTTGTAATACCCCCCCAAAGGAACAATTTCGCTTCAAAATGGCCAAAAGTTGCAATACCCCCCCAAAGAAACAATTTCGCCTCAAAATGAAAAAAAATTTTCAATACCCCCCGAAAGGAACAATTTCGCTTCAAAATGGCCAAAAGTTGCAATACCCCCCAAAGGAACAATTTCGCCTCAAAATGAAAAAAAATTGCAATACCCCCCCAAAGGAACAATTTCGCCTCAAAATGGCAAAAAATTACAATACCCCCCAAAGGAACAATTTGGCTTCAAAATGGAAAAAAATTGCAATACCCCCCAAAGGAACAATTTTGCTTCAAAATGGTCAAAAGTTGCAATACCCCCCCAAAGGAACAATTTCGCTTCAAAATGGCCAAAAGTTGCAATACCCCCCCCAAAGGAACAATTTCGCTTCAAAATGCCGAAAAGTTGCAATACCCCCCCAAAGGAACAATTTCGCTTCAAAATGGCAAAAAGTTGCAATACCCCCCCAAAGGAACAATTTCGCTTCAAAATGGCCAAAAGTTGCAATACCCCCCCAAAGGAACAATTTCGCCTCAAAATGGCAAAAAATTGCAATACCCCCAAAGGAACATTTTCGCTTCAAAATGGTCAAAAGTTACAATACCCCCCCAAAGGAACAATTTCGCTTCAAAATGGCCAAAAGTTGCAATACCCCCCCAAAGGAACAATTTCGCCTCAAAATGGCAAAAAATTGCAATACCCCTCCAAAGGAACAATTTCGCTTCAAAATGCCGAAAAGTTGCAATACCCCCCCAAAGGTACAATTTCGCTTCAAAATGGAAAAAAAATTGCAATACCCCCCCAAAGGAACAATTTCGCCTCAAAATGCCAAAAAGTTGCAATACCCCCCGAAAGGAACAATTTCGCTTCAAAATGGCCAAAAGTTGCAATACCCCCCCAAAGGAACAATTTCGCCTCAAAATGGCCAAAAGTTGCACTACCCCCCCAAAGGAACAATTTCGCTTCAAAATGGCCAAAAGTTGCAATACCCACCAAAGGAACAATTTCGCCTCAAAATGGCAAAAAATTGCAATACCCCCCCAAAGGTACAATTTCGCTTCAAAATGGCCAAAAGTTGCAATACCCCCCCAAAGGAACAATTTCGCCTCAAAATGGAAAAAAAATTGCAATACCCCCCCAAAGAAACAGTTTCGCCTCAAAATGCCGAAAAGTTGCAATACCCCCCGAAAGGAACAATTTCGCTTCAAAATGGCCCAACGTTGCAATACCCCCCCAAAGGAACAATTTCGCCTCAAAATGGCAAAAAATTGCAATACCCCCCCAAGGGAACAATTTCGCCTCAAAATGCCGAAAAGTTGCAATACCCCCCCAAAGGAACAATTTCGCTTCAAAATGGCCAAACGTTGCAATACCCCCCCAAAGGAACAATTTCGCCTCAAAATGGCAAAAAATTGCAATACCCCCCCAAGGGAACAATTTCGCCTCAAAATGCCGAAAAGTTGCAATACCCCCCCAAAGGAACAATTTCGCTTCAAAATGGCCAAAAGTTGCAATACCCCCCAAAGGAACAATTTCGCCTCAAAATGGCAAAAAATTGCAATACCCCCCCAAAGGAACAATTTTTCTTCAAAATGGCCAAAAGTTGCAATACCCCCCAAAGGAACAATTTCGCCTCAAAATGGCAAAAAATTGCAATACCCCCCCAAAGGAACAATTTCGCTTCAAAATGCCAAAAAGTTGCAATACCCCCCCAAAGGAACAATTTCGCCTCAAAATGAAAAAAATTTGCAATACCCCCCCAAAGGAACACTTACTCCTCAAAATGCCGAAAAGTTGCAATACCCCCCGAAAGGAACAATTTCGCTTCAAAATGGCCAAAAGTTGCAATACCCCCCCAAAGGAACAATTTCGCTTCAAAATGGCCAAAAGTTGCAATACCCCCTAAAGGAACAATTTCGCCTCAAAATGGCAAAAAATTGCAATACCCCCCCAAAGGTACAATTTCGCTTCAAAATGGCCAAAAGTTGCAATACCCCCCCAAAGGAACAATTTCGCCTCAAAATGGAAAAAAAATTGCAATACCCCCCCAAAGGAACAATTTCGCCTCAAAATGCCGAAAAGTTGCAATACCCCCCGAAAGGAACAATTTCGCTTCAAAATGGCCAAAAGTTGCAATACCCCCCCAAAGGAACAATTTCGCCTCAAAATGGCAAAAAATTGCAATACCCCCCCAAAGGAACAATTTCGCCTCAAAATGCCGAAAAGTTGCAATACCCCCCCAAAGGAACAATTTCGCTTCAAAATGGCCAAAAGTTGCAATACCCCCCCAAAGGAACAATTTCGCCTCAAAATGAAAAAAAATTTGCAATACCCCCCCAAAGGAACAATTTCGCCTCAAAATGCCGAAAAGTTGCAATACCCCCCGAAAGGAACAATTTCGCTTCAAAATGGCCAAAAGTTGCAATACCCCCCCAAAGGAACAATTTCGCTTCAAAATGGCAAAAAAAAATTGCAATACCCCCCAAAGGAACAATTTCGTCTCAAAATGCCGAAAAGTTGCAATACCCCACGAAAGGAACAATTTCGCTTCAAAATGCCCAAAAGTTGCAATACCCCCCCAAAGGAACAATTTCGCCTCAAAATGAAAAAAAAATTGCAATACCCCCCCAAAGGAACAATTTCGCCTCAAAATGCCAAAAAGTTGCAATACCCCCGAAAGGAACAATTTCGCTTCAAAATGGCCAAAAGTTGCAATACCCCCCCAAAGGAACAATTTCGCCTCAAAATGGCAAAAAATTGCAATACCCCCCAAAGGAACAATTTCGCTTCAAAATGGCCAAAAGTTGCAATACCCCCCCAAAGGAACAATTTCGCTTCAAAATGGCCAAAAGTTGCAAAACCCCCTTAAAGGAACAATTTCGCCTCCAAATGGAAAAAAATTGCAATGCCCCCCCCCAAAGGAACAATTTCGCTTCAAAATGCTGAAAAGTTGCAATACCCCCCCAAAGGAACAATTTCGCTTCAAAATGGCCAAAAGTTGCAATACCCCCAAAGGAACAATTTCGCCTCAAAATGGCAAAAAATTGCAATACTCCCCCAAAGGAACAATTTCGCCTCAAAATGGCGAAAAGTTGCAATACCCCCCCAAAGGAACAATTTCGCCTCAAAATGGAAAAAAAATTGCAATACCCCCCCAAAGGAACAATTTCGCCTCAAAATGGAAAAAAGATTGCAATTCCCCCCCAAAGGAACAATTTCGCCTCAAAATGCCGAAAAGTTTAAATACCCCCCGAAAGGAACAATTTCGCTTCAAAATGGCCAAAAGTTGCAATACCCCCCCAAAGGAACAATTTCGCCTCAAAATGGCAAAAAATTGCAATACCCCCCCAAAGGAACAATTTCGCCTCAAAATGGCCAAAAGTTGCAATACCCCCCCAAAGGAACAATTTCGCCTCAAAATGGCAAAAAATTGCAATACCCCCCCAAAGGAACAATTACGCCTCAAAATGAAAAAAAAGTTGCAATACCCCCCCAAAGGAACAATTTCGCCTCAAAATGCCGAAAAGTTGCAATACCCCCCGAAAGAAACAATTTCGCTTCAAAATGGCCAAAAGTTGCAATATCCCCCCAAAGGAACAATTTCGCCTCAAAATGGAAAAAAATTGCAATACCCCCCAAAGGAACAATTTCGCTTCAAAATGCCGAAAAGTTGCAATACCCCCCAAAGGAACAATTTCGCTTCAAAATGGCCAAAAGTTGCAATACCCCCCCCCCAAAGGAACAATTTCGCCTCAAAATGGAAAAAAAATTGCAATACGGGGGGTATGCAATGGAAAAAAATTGCAATACCCCCCCAAAGGAACAATTTCGCTTCAAAATGCCGAAAAGTTGCAATACCCCCCCCAAAGGAACAATTTTGCTTCAAAATGGCCAAAAGTTGCAATACCCCCCCAAAGGAACAATTTCGCCTCAAAATGGCAAAAAATTGCAATACCCCCCCAAAGGAACAATTTCGCCTCAAAATGCCGAAAAGTTGCAATACCTTACCAAAGGAACATTTTCGCTTCAAAATGGGCAAAAGTTGCAATACCCCCCCAAAGGAACAATTTCGCTTCAAAATGGCCAAAAGTTGCAATACCCCCCAAAGGAACATTTTCGCCTCAAAATGGCAAAAAATTGCAATACCCCCACAAAGGAACAATTTCGCCTCAAAATGGCCAAAGGTTGCAATACCCCCCAAAGGAACAATTTCGCTTCAAAATGGAAAAAAAATTGCAATACCCCCCCAAAGGAACAATTTCGCCTCAAAATGCCAAAAAGTTGCAATACCCCCGAAAGGAACAATTTCGCTTCAAAATGGCCAAAAGTTGCAATACCCCCCAAAGGAACAATTTCGCCTCAAAATGTCAAAAAGTTGCAATACCCCCCCAAAGGAACAATTTCGCTTCAAAATGGCCAAAAGTTGCAATACCCTCCCAAAGGAACAATTTCGCCTCCAAATGGAAAAAAATTGCAATACCCCCCCCAAAGGAACAATTTCGCTTCAAAATGCTGAAAAGTTGCAATACCCCCCCAAGGAACAATTTCGCTTCAAAATGGCCAAAAGTTGCAATACCCCCCCAAAGGAACAATTTCGCTTCAAAATGTCCAAAAGTTGCAATACCCCCCCAAAGGAACAATTTCGCCTCCAAATGGAAAAAAATTGCAATACCCCCCCAAAGGAACAATTTCGCTTCAAAATGCTGAAAAGTTGCAATACCCACCCAAAGGAACAATTTCGCTTCAAAATGGCCAAAAGTTGCAATACCCTCCCAAAGGAACAATTTCGCCTCAAAATGCCGAAAAGTTTCAATACCCCCCGAAAAGAACAATTTCGCTTGAAAATGGCCAAAAGTTGCAATACCCCCCCAAAGGAACAATTTCGCCTCAAAATGGCAAAAAATTGCAATACCCCCCCAAAGGAACAATTTCGATTCAAAATGGCCAAAAGTTGCAATACCCCCAAAGGAACAATTTCGCCTCAAAATGGCAAAAAATTGCAATACCCCCCCAAAGGAACAATTTCGCCTCAAAATGGCGAAAAGTTGCAATACCCCCCCAAAGGAACAATTTCGCCTCAAAATGGAAAAAAAATTGCAATACCCCCCCAAAAGAACAATTTCACCTCAAAATGCCAAAAAGTTGCAATACCCCCGAAAGGAACAATTTCGCTTCAAAATGGCCAAAAGTTGCAATACCCCCCCAAAGGAACAATTTCGCCTCAAAATGGAAAAAAGATTGCAATTCCCCCCCAAAGGAACAATTTCGCCTCAAAATGCCGAAAAGTTTAAATACCCCCCGAAAGGAACAATTTCGCTTCAAAATGGCCAAAAGTTGCAATACCCCCCCAAAGGAACAATTTCGCCTCAAAATGGCAAAAAATTGCAATACCCCCCCAAAGGAAAAATTTCGCCTCAAAATGGCCAAAAGTTGCAATACCCCCCCAAAGGAACAATTTCGCCTCAAAATGGCAAAAAATTGCAATACCCCCCCAAAGGAACAATTTCGCCTCAAAATGAAAAAAAAGTTGCAATACCCCCCCAAAGGAACAATTTCGCCTCAAAATGCCGAAAAGTTGCAATACCCCCCGAAAGGAACAATTTCGCTTCAAAATGGCCAAAAGTTGCAATATCCCCCCAAAGGAACAATTTCGCTACAAAATGGAAAAAAATTGCAATACCCCCCAAAGGAACAATTTCGCTTCAAAATGCCGAAAAGTTGCAATACCCCCCAAAGGAACAATTTCGCTTCAAAATGGCCAAAAGTTGCAATACCTCCCCCAAAGGAACAATTTCGCCTCAAAATGGAAAAAAAATTGCAATACGGGGGGTATGCAATGGAAAAAAATTGCAATACCCCCCAAAGGAACAATTTCGCTTCAAAATGCCGAAAAGTTGTAATACCCCCCCCCAAAGGAACAATTTTGCTTCAAAATGGCGAAAAGTTGCAATACCCCCCCAAAGGAACAATTTCGCCTCAAAATGGCAAGAAATTGCAATACCCCCCCAAAGGAACAATTTCGCCTCAAAATGGCAAAAAATTGCAATACCCCCCCAAAGGAACAATTTCGCCTCAAAATGCCGAAAAGTTGCAATACCTTACCAAAGGAACATTTTCGCTTCAAAATGGGCAAAAGTTGCAATACCAGCCCAAAGGAACAATTGCGCTTCAAAATGGCCAAAAGTTGCAATACCCCCCAAAGGAACATTTTCGCCTCAAAATGGCAAAAAATTGCAATACCCCCCCAAAGGAACAATTTCGCCTCAAAATGGCGAAAAGTTGCAATACCCCCCAAAGGAACAATTTCGCCTCAAAATGGAAAAAAAATTGCAATACACCCCCAAAGGAACAATTTCGCCTCAAAATGCCAAAAAGTTGCAATACCCCCGAAAGGAACAATTTCGCTTCAAAATGGCCAAAAGTTGCAATACCCCTCAAAGGAACAATTTCGCCTCAAAATGGCAAAAAGTTGCAATACCCCCCCAAAGGAACAATTTCGCTTCAAAATGGCCAAAAGTTGCAATACCCTCCCAAAAGAACAATTTCGCCTCAAAATGGAAAAAAAAATTGCAATACCCCCCCAAAGGAACAATTTTGCCTCAAAATGCCGAAAAGTTTCAATACCCCCCGAAAAGAACAATTTCGCTTCAAAATGGCCAAAAGTTGCAATACCCACCCAAAGGAACAATTTCGCCTCAAAATGGAAAAAAAAATTGCAATACCCCCCCAAAGGAACAATTTTGCCTCAAAATGCCGAAAAGTTGCAATACCCCCCAAAGGAACAATTTCGCTTCAAAATGGCCAAAAGTTGCAATACCCCCCCAAAGGAACAATTTCGCTTCAAAATGGCCAAAAGTTGCAATACCCCCCCAAAGGAACAATTTCGCCTCAAAATGGAAAAAAGATTGCAATACCCCCCCAAAGGAATAATTTCGCCTCAAAATGCCGAAAAGTTTAAATACCCCCCGAAAGGAACAATTTCGCTTCAAAATGGCCAAAAGTTGCAATACCCCCCCAAAGGAACAATTTCGCCTCAAAATGGCAAAAAATTGCAATACCCCCCAAAGGAACAATTTCGCCTCAAAATGCCGAAAAGTTGCAATACCCCCCGAAAGGAACAATTTCGCTTCAAAATGGCCAAAAGTTGCAATATCCCCCCAAAGGAACAATTTCGCCTCAAAATGGAAAAAAATTGCAATACCCCCCAAAGGAACAATTTCGCTTCAAAATGCCGAAAAGTTGCAATACCCCCCCAAAGGAACAATTTCGCTTCAAAATGGCCAAAAGTTGCAATATCCCCCCAAAGGAACAATTTCGCCTCAAAATGGAAAAAAATTGCAATACCCCCCAAAGGAACAATTTCGCTTCAAAATGCCGAAAAGTTGCAATACCCCCCCAAAGGAACAATTTCGCTTCAAAATGGCCAAAAGTTGCACTACCCCCCCCAAAGGAACAATTTCGCCTCAAAATGAAAAAAAAATTGCAATACGGGGGGTATGCAATGGAAAAAAATTGCAATAACCCCTCAAAGGAACAATTTCGCTTCAAAATGCTGAAAAGTTGCAATACCCCCCCAAAGGAACAATTTTGCTTCAAAATGGCCAAAAGTTGCAATACCCCCCCAAAGGAACAATTTCGCCTCAAAATGGCAAGAAATTGCAATACCCCCCCAAAGGAACAATTTCGCCTCAAAATGGCAAAAAATTGCAATACCCCCTCAAAGGAACAATTTCGCCTCAAAATGCCGAAAAGTTGCAATACCTTACCAAAGGAACATTTTCGCTTCAAAATGGGCAAAAGTTGCAATACCCCCCCAAAGGAACAATTTCGCTATAAAATGGCCAAAAGTTGCAATACCCCCCAAAGGAACATTTTCGCCTCAAAATGGCAAAAAATTGCAATACCCCCCCCAAAGGAACAATTTCGCCTCAAAATGGCGAAAAGTTGCAATACCCCCCAAAGGAACAATTTCGCCTCAAAATGGAAAAAAAATTGCAATACCCCCCCAAAGGAACAATTTCGCCTCAAAATGCCAAAAAGTTGCAATACCCCCGAAAGGAACAATTTCGCTTCAAAATGGCCAAAAGTTGCAATACCCCCCCAAAGGAACAATTTCGCCTCAAAATGGCAAAAAATTGCAATACCCCCCAAAAGGAACAATTTCGCCTCAAAATGCCGAAAAGTTGCAATACCCTCCCAAAGGAACAATTTCGCCTCAAAATGCCGAAAAGTTTCAATACCCCCCGAAAAAAACAATTTCGCTTCAAAATGGCCAAAAGTTGCATTACCCCCCCAAAGGAACAATTTCGCCTCAAAATGGCAAAAAATTGCAATACCCCCCCAAAGGAACAATTTCGCTTCAAAATGGCCAAAAGTTGCAATACCCCCCAAAGGAACAATTTCGCCTCAAAATGGCAAAAAATTGCAATACCCCTCCAAAGGAACAATTTCGCCTCAAAATGGCGAAAAGTTGCAATACCCCCCCAAAGGAACAATTTCGCCTCAAAATGGAAAAAAAATTGCAATACCCTCCCAAAGGAACAATTTCGCTTCAAAATGCCAAAAAGTTGCAATACCCCCGAAAGGAACAATTTCGCTTCAAAATGGCCAAAAAATGCAATACCCACCCAAAGGAACAATTTCGCCTCAAAATGGCAAAAAAATGCAATACCCCCCCAAAGGAACAATTTCGCTTCAAAATGGCCAAAAGTTGCAATACCCCCCCAAAGGAACAATTTCGCCTCAAAATGGCAAAAAATTGCAATACCCCCCAAAAGGAACAATTTCGCCTCAAAATGCCGAAAAGTTGCAATACCCCCCCAAAGGAACAATTTCGCTTCAAAATGGCCAAAAGTTGCAATACCCCCCCAAAGGAACAATTTCGCTTCAAAATGGCCAAAAGTTGCAATACCCCCCCAAAGGAACAATTTCGCCTCAAAATGGAAAAAAAATGCAATACCCCCCCAAAGGAACAATTTCGCTTCAAAATGCTGAAAAGTTGCAATACCCCCCCAAAGGAACAATTTCGCTTCAAAATGGCCAAAAGTTGCAATACCCTCCCAAAGGAACAATTTCGCCTCAAAATGGAAAAAAAATTGCAATACCCCCCCAAAAGGAACAATTTCGCCTCAAAATGCCGAAAAATTTCAATACCCCTCGAAAAGAACAATTTCGCTTCAAAATGGCCAAAAGTTGCAATACCCCCCAAAGGAACAATTTCGCCTCAAAATGGCAAAAAATTGCAATACCCCCCCAAAGGAACAATTTCGCTTTAAAATGGCCAAAGGTTGCAATACCCCCCAAAGGAACAATTTCGCTTCAAAATGGCCAAAAGTTGAAATACCCCTCAAAGGAACAATTTCGCTTCAAAATGGCCAAAAGTTGCAATACCCCCCCAAAGGAACAATTTCGCCTCAAAATGGAAAAAAGATTGCAATACCCCCCCAAAGGAACAATTTCGCCTCAAAATGCCGAAAAGTTGCAATACCCCCCCAAAGGAACAATTTCGCCTCAAAATGGAATAAAAATTGCAATACCCCCCCAAAGGTACAATTTCGCTTCAAAATGGCCAAAAGTTGCAATACCCCCCCAAAGGAACAATTTCGCTTTAAAATGGCCAAAAGTTGCAATACCCCCCCAAAGGAACAATTTCGCTTCAAAATGGCCAAAAGTTGCAATACCTCCCCAAAGGAACAATTTCGCCTCAAAATGCCGAAAAGTTGCAATACCCCCCCAAAGGAACAATTTCGCTTAAAAATGGCTAAAAGTTGCAATACCCCCCCAAAGGAACAATTTCGCTTCAAAAGGGCCAAAAGTTGCAATACCCCCCCAAAGGAACAATTTCGCCTCAAAATGGCAAAAAATTGCAATACCCCCCAAAGGAACAATTTCGCTTCAAAATGGTCAAAAGTTGCAATACCCCCCAAAGGAACAATTTCGCTTCAAAATGGCCAAAAGTTGCAATACCCCCCAAAGGAACAATTTCGCCTCAAAATGGCAAAAAATTGCAATACCCCCCCAAAGGAACATTTTCGCTTCAAAATGGCCAAAAGTTGCAATACCCCCCCAAAGGAACAATTTCGCCTCAAAATGGCAAAAAATTGCAATACCCCCCCAAAGGAACAATTTCGCTTCAAAATGGCCAAAAGTTGCAATACCCCCCCAAAGGAACAATTTCGCCTCAAAATGGAAAAAAAATTGCAATACCCCCCCAAAGGAACAATTTCGCCTCACAATGCCGAAAAGTTGCAATACCCCCCGAAAGGAACAATTTCGCTTCAAAATGGCCAAAAGTTGCAATACCCCCCCAAAGGAATAATTTTGCCTCAAAATGGCAAAACATTGCAATACCCCCCCAAAGGCACAATTTCGCTTCAAAATGCCGAAAAGTTGCAATACCCCCCCCAAAGGAACAATTTTGCTTCAAAATGGCCAAAAGTTGCAATACCCCCCCAAAGGAACAATTTCGCCTCAAAATGGCAAGAAATTGCAATACCCCCCACAAAGGAACAATTTCGCCTCAAAATGGCAAAAAATTGCAATACCCCCCCAAAGGAACAATTTCGCCTCAAAATGCCGAAAAGTTGCAATACCTTACCAAAGGAACATTTTCGCTTCAAAATGGCCAAAAGTTGCAATACCCCCCCAAAGGAACAATTTCGCTTCAAAAAGGCCAAAAGTTGCAATAACCCCCAAAGGAACAATTTCGCCTCAAAATGGAAAAAAAATTGCAATACCCCCCCAAAGGAACAATTTCGCCTCAAAATGCCAAAAAGTTGCAATACCCCCGAAAGGAACAATTTCGCTTCAAAATGGCCAAAAGTTGCAATACCCCCCCAAAGGAACAATTTCGCCTCAAAATGGCAAAAAATTGCAATACCCCCCAAAGGAACAATTTCGCTTCAAAATGGCCAAAAGTTGCAATACCCCCCCAAAGGAACATTTTCGCCTCAAAATGGCAAAAAATTGCAATACCCCCCAAAAGGAACAATTTCGCCTCCAAATGGAAAAAAATTGCAATACCCCCCCAAAGGAACAATTTCGCTTCAAAATGCTAAAAAGTTGCAATACCCCCCCAAAGGAACAATTTCGCTTCAAAATGGCCAAAAGTTGCAATACCCTCCCAAAGGAACAATTTCTCCTCAAAATGGAAAAAAAAATTGCAATACCCCCCCAAAGGAACAATTTCGCCTCAAAATGCCGAAAAGTTTCAATACCCCCCGAAAAGAACAATTTCGCTTCAAAATGGCCAAAAGTTGCAATACCCCCCCAAAGGAACAATTTCGCCTCAGAATGGCAAAAAATTGCAATACCCCCCCCAAAGGAACAATTTCGCTTCAAAATGGCTAAAAGTTGCAATACCCCCCAAAGGAACAATTTCGCCTCAAAATGGCAAAAAATTGCAATACCCCCCCAAAGGAACAATTTCGCCTCAAAATGCCAAAAAGTTGCAATACCCCCCCAAAGGAACAATTTCGCCTCAAAATGCCAAAAAGTTGCAATACCACCGAAAGGAACAATTTCGCTACAAAATGGCCAAAAGTTGCAATACCCCCCCAAAGGAACAATTTCGCCTCAAAATGGCAAAAAATTGCAATACCCCCCCAAAGGAACAATTTCGCTTCAAAATGGCCAAAAGTTGCAATACCCCCCCAAAGGAACAATTTCGCCTCAAAATGCCGAAAAGTTGCAATACCCCCCCAAAGGAACAATTTCGCCTCAAAATGGCAAAAAATTGCAATACCCCCCCAAAGGAACAATTTCGCTTCAAAATGGCCAAAAGTTGCAATACCCCCCCAAAGGAACAATTTCGCCTCAAAATGGAAAAAAAATTGCAATACCCCCCCAAAGGAACAATTTCGCCTCACAATGCCGAAAAGTTGCAATACCCCCCGAAAGGAACAATTTCTCCTTCAAAATGGCCAAAAGTTGCAATACCCCCCAAAGGAATAATTTCGCCTCAAAATGACAAAAAATTGCAATACCCCCCCAAAGGCACAATTTCGCTTCAAAATGCCGAAAAGTTGCAATACCCCCCCAAAGAAACAATTTTGCTTCAAAATGGCCAAAAGTTGCAATACCCCCCCAAAGGAACAATTTCGCCTCAAAATGGCAAGAAATTGCAATACCCCCCCAAAGGAACAATTTCGCCTCAAAATGGCAAAAAATTGCAATACCCCCCCAAAGGAACAATTTCGCCTCAAAATGCCGAAAAGTTGCAATACCTTACCAAAGGAACATTTTCGCTTCAAAATGGCGAAAAGTTGCAATACCCCCCCAAAGGAACAATTTCGCCTCAAAATGGAAAAAAAATTGCAATACCCCCCCAAAGGAACAATTTCGCCTCAAAATGCCAAAAAGTTGCAATACCCCCGAAAGGAACAATTTCGCTTCAAAATGGCCAAAAGTTGCAATACCCCCCCAAAGGAACAATTTCGCCTCAAAATGGCAAAAAATTGCAATACCCCCCAAAGGAACAATTTTGCTTCAAAATGGCCAAAAGTTGCAATACCCCCCCAAAGGAACACTTTCGCCTCAAAATGGCAAAAAATTGCAATACCCCCCAAAAGGAACAATTTCGCCTTCAAATGGAAAAAAATTGCAATACCCCCCCAAAGGAACAATTTCGCTTCAAAATGCTAAAAAGTTGCAATACCCCCCCAAAGGAACAATTTCGCTTCAAAATGGCCAAAAGTTGCAATACCCTCCCAAAGGAACAATTTCTCCTCAAAATGCCGAAAAGTTTCAATACCCCCCGAAAAGAACAATTTCGCTTCAAAATGGCCAAAAGTTGCAATACCCCCCCAAAGGAACAATTTCGCCTCAGAATGGCAAAAAATTGCAATACCCCCCCAAAGGAACAATTTCGCTTCAAAATGGCCAAAAGTTGCAATACCCCCCAAAGGAATAATTTCGCCTCAAAATGGCAAAAAATTGCAATACCCCCCCAAAGGAACAATTTCGCCTCAAAATGGCCAAAAGTTGCAATACCCCCCCAAAGGACCAATTTCGCCTCAAAATGCCGAAAAGTTGCAATACCCCCCCAAAGGAACAATTTCGCCTCAAAATGGAAAAAAATTGCAATACCCCCCCAAAGGAACAATTTCGCTTCAAAATGCTGAAAAGTTGCAATACCCTCCCAAAGGAACAATTTCGCCTCAAAATGGTAAAAAATTGCAATACCCCCCCAAAGGAACAATTTCGCTTCAAAATGGCCAAAAGTTGCAATACCCCCCAAAGGAACAATTTCGCTTCAAAATGGCCAAAAGTTGCAATACCCCCCAAAGGAACAATTTCGCCTCAAAATGCCGAAAAATTGCAATACCCCCCCAAAGGAACAATTTCGCTTCAAAATGCTGAAAAGTTGCAATACCCCCCCAAAGGAACAATTTCGCTTCAAAATAGCCAAAAGTTGCAATACCCTCCCAAAGGAACAATTTCGCCTCAAAATGGCCAAAAGTTGCAATACCCCCCAAAGGAACAATTTCGCCTCAAAATGGCAAAAAATTGCAATACCCCCCCAAAGGAAACAATTTCGCCTCAAAATGGAAAAAAAATTGCAATACCCCCCCAAAGGAACAATTTTGCCTCAAAATGCCAAAAAGTTGCAATACCCCCGAAAGGAACAATTTCGCTTCAAAATGGCCAAAAGTTGCAATACCCCCCAAAGGAACAATTTCGCCTCAAAATGGCAAAAAATTGCAATACCCCCCAAAGGAACAATTTCGCTTCAAAATGGCCAAAAGTTGCAATACCCCCCCAAAGGAACACTTTCGCCTCAAAATGGCAAAAAATTGCAATACCACCCAAAAGGAACAATTTCGCCTCCAAATGGAAAAAAATTGCAATACCCCCCCAAAGGAACAATTTCGCTTCAAAATGCTAAAAAGTTGCAATACCCCCCCAAAGGAACAATTTCGCTTCAAAATGGCCAAAAGTTGCAATACCCTCCCAAAGGAACAATTTCGCCTCAAAATGGAAAAAAAAATTGCAATACCCCCCCAAAAGGAACAATTTCGCCTCAAAATGCCGAAAAATTTCAATACCCCTCGAAAAGAACAATTTCGCTTCAAAATGGCCAAAAGTTGCAATACCCCCCAAAGGAACAATTTCGCCTCAAAATGGCAAAAAATTGCAATACCCCCCCAAAGGAACAATTTCGCTTTAAAATGGCCAAAAGTTGCAATACCCCCCAAAGGAACAATTTCGCTTCAAAATGGCCAAAAGTTGAAATACCCCTCAAAGGAACAATTTCGCTTCAAAATGGCCAAAAGTTGCAATACCCCCCCAAAGGAACAATTTCGCCTCAAAATGGAAAAAAGATTGCAACACCCCCCCAAAGGAACAATTTCGCCTCAAAATGCCGAAAAGTTGCAATACCCCCCGAAAGGAACAATTTGGCTTCAAAATGGCCAAAAGTTGCAATACCCCCCAAAGGAACAATTTCGCTTCAAAATGGCCAAAAGTTGCAATACCCCCCAAAGGAACAATTTCGCCTCAAAATGCCGAAAAATTGCAATACCCCCCCAAAGGAACAATTTCGCTTCAAAATGCTGAAAAGTTGCAATACCCCCCCAAAGGAACAATTTCGCTTCAAAATAGCCAAAAGTTGCAATACCCTCCCAAAGGAACAATTTCGCCTCAAAATGCCGAAAAGTTTCAATACCCCCCGAAAAGAACAATTTCGCTTCAAAATGGCCAAAAGTTGCAATACCCCCCAAAGGAACAATTTCGCCTCAAAATGGCAAAAAATTGCAATACCCCCCCAAAGGAAACAATTTCGCCTCAAAATGGAAAAAAAATTGCAATACCCCCCCAAAGGAACAATTTCGCCTCAAAATGCCAAAAAGTTGCAATACCCCCGAAAGGAACAATTTCGCTTCAAAATGGCCAAAAGTTGCAATACCCCCGAAAGGAACAATTTCGCCTCAAAATGGCAAAAAATTGCAATACCCCCCAAAGGAACAATTTCGCTTCAAAATGGCCAAAAGTTGCAATACCCCCCCAAAGGAACACTTTCGCCTCAAAATGGCAAAAAATTGCAATACCCCCCAAAAGGAACAATTTCGCCTCCAAATGGAAAAAAATTGCAATACCCCCCAAAGGAACAATTTCGCTTCAAAATGCTAAAAAGTTGCAATACCCCCCCAAAGGAACAATTTCGCTTCAAAATGGCCAAAAGTTGCAATACCCTCCCAAAGGAACAATTTCGCCTCAAAATGGAAAAAAAATTGCAATACCCCCCCAAAAGGAACAATTTCGCCTCAAAATGCCGAAAAATTTCAATACCCCTCGAAAAGAACAATTTCGCTTCAAAATGGCCAAAAGTTGCAATACCCCCCAAAGGAACAATTTCGCCTCAAAATGGCAAAAAATTGCAATACCCCCCCAAAAGGAACAATTTCGCCTCAAAATGCCGAAAAATTTCAATACCCCTCGAAAAGAACAATTTCGCTTCAAAATGGCCAAAAGTTGCAATACCCCCCAAAGGAACAATTTCGCTTCAAAATGGCCAAAAGTTGAAATACCCCTCAAAGGAACAATTTCGCTTCAAAATGGCCAAAAGTTGCAATACCCCCCCAAAGGAACAATTTCGCCTCAAAATGGAAAAAAGATTGCAATACCCCCCCAAAGGAACAATTTCGCCTCAAAATGCCGAAAAGTTGCAATACCCCCCGAAAGGAACAATTTGGCTTCAAAATGGCCAAAAGTTGCAATACCCCCCCAAAGGAACAATTTCGCCTCAAAATGGAATAAAAATTGCAATACCCCCCCAAAGGTACAATTTCGCTTCAAAATGGCCAAAAGTTGCAATACCCCCCCAAAGGAACAATTTCGCTTCAAAATGGCCAAAAGTTGCAATACCCCCCCAAAGGAACAATTTCGCTTCAAAAGGACCAAAAGTTGCAATACCCCCCCAAAGGAACTATTTCGCCTCAAAATGGCAAAAAATTGCAATACCCCCCAAAGGAACAATTTCGCTTCAAAATGGTCAAAAGTTGCAATACCCCCCAAAGGAACAATTTCGCTTCAAAATGGCCAAAAGTTGCAATACCCCCCAAAGGAACAATTTCGCCTCAAAATGGCAAAAAATTGCAATACCCCCCCAAAGGAACATTTTCGCTTCAAAATGGCCAAAAGTTGCAATACCCCCCCAAAGGAACAATTTCGCCTCAAAATGGCAAAAAATTGCAATACCCCCCCAAAGGAACAATTTCGCTTCAAAATGGCCAAAAGTTGCAATACCCCCCCAAAGGAACAATTTCGCCTCAAAATGGAAAAAAAATTGCAATACCCCCCCAAAGGAACAATTTCGCCTCACAATGCCGAAAAGTTGCAATACCCCCCGAAAGGAACAATTTCGCTTCAAAATGGCCAAAAGTTGCAATACCCCCCCAAAGGAATAATTTCGCCTCAAAATGGCAAAAAATTGCAATACCCCCCCAAAGGAACAATTTCGCTTCAAAATGGCCAAAAGTTGCAATACCCCCCCAAAGGAACAATTTCGCCTCAAAATGGAAAAAAAATTGCAATACCCCCCCAAAGGAACAATTTCGCCTCACAATGCCGAAAAGTTGCAATACCCCCCGAAAGGAACAATTTCGCTTCAAAATGGCCAAAAGTTGCAATACCCCCCCAAAGGAATAATTTCGCCTCAAAATGCCGAAAAGTTGCAATACCTTACCACAGGAACATTTTCGCTTCAAAATGGCCAAAAGTTGCAATACCCCCTCAAAGGAACAATTTCGCTTCAAAAAGGCCAAAAGTTGCAATAACCCCCAAAGGAACAATTTCGCCTCAAAATGGCAAAAAATTGCAATACCCCCCCAAAGGAACAATTTCGCCTCAAAATGGCGAAAAGTTGCAATACCCCCCCAAAGGAACAATTTCGCCTCAAAATGGAAAAAAAATTGCAATACCCCCCCAAAGGAACAATTTCGCCTCAAAATGCCAAAAAGTTGCAATACCCCCGAAAGGAACAATTTCGCTTCAAAATGGCCAAAAGTTGCAATACCCCCCCAAAGGAACAATTTCGCCTCAAAATGGCAAAAAATTGCAATACCCCCCAAAGGAACAATTTCGCTTCAAAATGGCCAAAAGTTGCAATACCCCCCCAAAGGAACATTTTCGCCTCAAAATGGCAAAAAATTGCAATACCCCCCAAAAGGAACAATTTCGCCTCCAAATGGAAAAAAATTGCAATACCCCCCCAAAGGAACAATTTCGCTTCAAAATGCTAAAAAGTTGCAATACCCCCCCAAAGGAACAATTTCGCTTCAAAATGGCCAAAAGTTGCAATACCCTCCCAAAGGAACAATTTCTCCTCAAAATGGAAAAAAAATTGCAATACCCCCCAAAGGAACAATTTCGCCTCAAAATGCCGAAAAGTTTCAATACCCCCCGAAAAGAACAATTTCGCTTCAAAATGGCCAAAAGTTGCAATACCCCCCCAAAGGAACAATTTCGCCTCAGAATGGCAAAAAATTGCAATACCCCCCCAAAGGAACAATTTCGCTTCAAAATGGCCAAAAGTTGCAATACCCCCCAAAGGAACAATTTCGCCTCAAAATGGCAAAAAATTGCAATACCCCCCCAAAGGAACAATTTCGCCTCAAAATGCCAAAAAGTTGCAATACCCCCCCAAAGGAACAATTTCGCCTCAAAATGCCAAAAAGTTGCAATACCACCGAAAGGAACAATTTCGCTACAAAATGGCCAAAAGTTGCAATACCCCCCCAAAGGAACAATTTCGCCTCAAAATGGCAAAAAATTGCAATACCCCCCCAAAGGAACAATTTCGCTTCAAAATGGCCAAAAGTTGCAATACCCCCCCAAAGGAACAATTTCGCCTCAAAATGCCGAAAAGTTGCAATACCCCCCCAAAGGAACAATTTCGCCTCAAAATGGCAAAAAATTGCAATACCCCCCCAAAGGAACAATTTCGCTTCAAAATGGCCAAAAGTTGCAATACCCCCCCAAAGGAACAATTTCGCCTCAAAATGGAAAAAAAATTGCAATACCCCCCCAAAGGAACAATTTCGCCTCACAATGCCGAAAAGTTGCAATACCCCCCGAAAGGAACAATTTCTCCTTCAAAATGGCCAAAAGTTGCAATACCCCCCAAAGGAATAATTTCGCCTCAAAATGGCAAAAAATTGCAATACCCCCCCAAAGGCACAATTTCGCTTCAAAATGCCGAAAAGTTGCAATACCCCCCCAAAGGAACAATTTTGCTTCAAAATGGCCAAAAGTTGCAATACCCCCCCAAAGGAACAATTTCGCCTCAAAATGGCAAGAAATTACAATACCCCCCCCCAAAGGAAAAATTTCGCCTCAAAATGGCAAAAAATTGCAATACCCCCCCAAAGGAACAATTTCGCCTCAAAATGCCGAAAAGTTGCAATACCTTACCAAAGGAACATTTTCGCTTCAAAATGGCGAAAAGTTGCAATACCCCCCCAAAGGAACAATTTCGCCTCAAAATGGAAAAAAAATTGCAATACCCCCCCAAAGGAACAATTTCGCCTCAAAATGGCAAAAAATTGCAATACCCCCCAAAGGAACAATTTTGCTTCAAAATGGCCAAAAGTTGCAATACCCCCCCAAAGGAACACTTTCGCCTCAAAATGGCAAAAAATTGCAATACCCCCCAAAAGGAACAATTTCGCCTCCAAATGGAAAAAAATTGCAATACCCCCCCCAAAGGAACAATTTCGCTTCAAAATGCTAAAAAGTTGCAATACCCCCCCAAAGGAACAATTTCGCTTCAAAATGGCCAAAAGTTGCAATACCCTCCCAAAGGAACAGTTTCTCCTCAAAATGCCGAAAAGTTTCAATACCCCCCGAAAAGAACAATTTCGCTTCAAAATGGCCAAAAGTTGCAATACCCCCCCAAAGGAACAATTTCGCCTCAAAATGGCAAAAAATTGCAATACCCCCCAAAGGAACAATTTTGCTTCAAAATGGCCAAAAGTTGCAATACCCCCCCAAAGGAACAATTTCGCCTCAAAATGGCAAAAAATTGCAATACCCCCCAAAGGAACAATTTTGCTTCAAAATGGCCAAAAGTTGCAATACCCCCCCAAAGGAACACTTTCGCCTCAAAATGGCAAAAAATTGCAATACCCCCCAAAAGGAACAATTTCGCCTTCAAATGGAAAAAAATTGCAATACCCCCCCAAAGGAACAATTTCGCTTCAAAATGCTAAAAAGTTGCAATACCCCCCCAAAGGAACAATTTCGCTTCAAAATGGCCAAAAGTTGCAATACCCTCCCAAAGGAACAATTTCTCCTCAAAATGCCGAAAAGTTTCAATACCCCCCGAAAAGAACAATTTCGCTTCAAAATGGCCAAAAGTTGCAATACCCCCCCAAAGGAACAATTTCGCCTCAGAATGGCAAAAAATTGCAATACCCCCCCAAAGGAACAATTTCGCTTCAAAATGGCCAAAAGTTGCAATACCCCCCAAAGGAACAATTTCGCCTCAAAATGGCAAAAAATTGCAATACCCCCCCAAAGGAACAATTTCGCCTCAAAATGGCGAAAAGTTGCAATACCCCCCCAAAGGAACAATTTCGCCTCAAAATGGAAAAAAATTGCAATACCCCCCCAAAGGAACAATTTCGCCTCAAAATGGCAAAAAATTGCAATACCCCCCCAAAGGAACAATTTCGCTTCAAAATGGCCAAAAGTTGCAATACCCCCCCAAAGGACCAATTTCGCCTCAAAATGCCGAAAAGTTGCAATACCCCCCCAAAGGAACAATTTCGCCTCAAAATGGAAAAAAATTGCAATACCCCCCCAAAGGAACAATTTCGCTTCAAAATGCTGAAAAGTTGCAATACCCCCCCAAAGGAACAATTTCGCTTCAAAATGGCCAAAAGTTGCAATACCCTCCCAAAGGAACAATTTCGCCTCAAAATGGTAAAAAATTGCAATACCCCCCCAAAGGAACAATTTCG
This sequence comes from Anomaloglossus baeobatrachus, assembly GCF_048569485.1. Classification (NCBI taxonomy): domain Eukaryota; kingdom Metazoa; phylum Chordata; class Amphibia; order Anura; family Aromobatidae; genus Anomaloglossus; species Anomaloglossus baeobatrachus. The sequence goes on from NW_027441819.1 coordinate 124,450, forward strand.
CTTCAAAATGGCCAAAAGTTGCAATACCCCCCAAAGGAACAATTTCGCTTCAAAATGGCCAAAAGTTGCAATACCCCCCAAAGGAACAATTTCGCCTCAAAATGCCGAAAAATTGCAATACCCCCCCAAAGGAACAATTTCGCTTCAAAATGCTGAAAAGTTGCAATACCCCCCCAAAGGAACAATTTCGCTTCAAAATAGCCAAAAGTTGCAATACCCTCCCAAAGGAACAATTTCGCCTCAAAATGGCCAAAAGTTGCAATACCCCCCAAAGGAACAATTTCGCCTCAAAATGGCAAAAAATTGCAATACCCCCCCAAAGGAAACAATTTCGCCTCAAAATGGAAAAAAAATTGCAATACCCCCCCAAAGGAACAATTTTGCCTCAAAATGCCAAAAAGTTGCAATACCCCCGAAAGGAACAATTTCGCTTCAAAATGGCCAAAAGTTGCAATACCCCCCCAAAGGAACAATTTCGCCTCAAAATGGCAAAAAATTGCAATACCCCCCAAAGGAACAATTTCGCTTCAAAATGGCCAAAAGTTGCAATACCCCCCCAAAGGAACACTTTCGCCTCAAAATGGCAAAAAATTGCAATACCCCCCAAAAGGAACAATTTCGCCTCCAAATGGAAAAAAATTGCAATACCCCCCCAAGGAACAATTTCGCTTCAAAATGCTAAAAAGTTGCAATACCCCCCCAAAGGAACAATTTCGCTTCAAAATGGCCAAAAGTTGCAATACCCTCCCAAAGGAACAATTTCGCCTCAAAATGGAAAAAAAAATTGCAATACCCCCCCAAAAGGAACAATTTCGCCTCAAAATGCCGAAAAATTTCAATACCCCTCGAAAAGAACAATTTCGCTTCAAAATGGCCAAAAGTTGCAATACCCCCCCAAAGGAACAATTTCGCCTCAAAATGGCAAAAAATTGCAATACCCCCCAAAGGAACAATTTTGCTTCAAAATGGCCAAAAGTTGCAATACCCCCCAAAGGAACAATTTCGCCTCAAAATGGCAAAAAATTGCAATACCCCCCCAAAGGAACAATTTTGCTTCAAAATGGCCAAAAGTTGCAATACCCCCCCAAAGGAACACTTTCGCCTCAAAATGGCAAAAAATTGCAATACCCCCCAAAAGGAACAATTTCGCCTTCAAATGGAAAAAAATTGCAATACCCCCCCAAAGGAACAATTTCGCTTCAAAATGCTAAAAAGTTGCAATACCCCCCCAAAGGAACAATTTCGCTTCAAAATGGCCAAAAGTTGCAATACCCTCCCAAAGGAACAATTTCTCCTCAAAATGCCGAAAAGTTTCAATACCCCCCGAAAAGAACAATTTCGCTTCAAAATGGCCAAAAGTTGCAATACCCCCCCAAAGGAACAATTTCGCCTCAGAATGGCAAAAAATTGCAATACCCCCCCAAAGGAACAATTTCGCTTCAAAATGGCCAAAAGTTGCAATACCCCCCAAAGGAACAATTTCGCCTCAAAATGGCAAAAAATTGCAATACCCCCCCAAAGGAACAATTTCGCCTCAAAATGGCGAAAAGTTGCAATACCCCCCCAAAGGAACAATTTCGCCTCAAAATGGAAAAAAATTGCAATACCCCCCCAAAGGAACAATTTCGCCTCAAAATGGCAAAAAATTGCAATACCCCCCCAAAGGAACAATTTCGCTTCAAAATGGCCAAAAGTTGCAATACCCCCCCAAAGGACCAATTTCGCCTCAAAATGCCGAAAAGTTGCAATACCCCCCAAAGGAACAATTTCGCCTCAAAATGGAAAAAAATTGCAATACCCCCCCAAAGGAACAATTTCGCTTCAAAATGCTGAAAAGTTGCAATACCCCCCCAAAGGAACAATTTCGCTTCAAAATGGCCAAAAGTTGCAATACCCTCCCAAAGGAACAATTTCGCCTCAAAATGGTAAAAAATTGCAATACCCCCCCAAAGGAACAATTTCGCTTCAAAATGGCCAAAAGTTGCAATACCCCCCAAAGGAACAATTTCGCTTCAAAATGGCCAAAAGTTGCAATACCCCCCAAAGGAACAATTTCGCCTCAAAATGCCGAAAAATTGCAATACCCCCCCAAAGGAACAATTTCGCTTCAAAATGCTGAAAAGTTGCAATACCCCCCCAAAGGAACAATTTCGCTTCAAAATAGCCAAAAGTTGCAATACCCTCCCAAAGGAACAATTTCGCCTCAAAATGGCCAAAAGTTGCAATACCCCCCAAAGGAACAATTTCGCCTCAAAATGGCAAAAAATTGCAATACCCCCCCAAAGGAAACAATTTCGCCTCAAAATGGAAAAAAAATTGCAATACCCCCCCAAAGGAACAATTTTGCCTCAAAATGCCAAAAAGTTGCAATACCCCCGAAAGGAACAATTTCGCTTCAAAATGGCCAAAAGTTGCAATACCCCCCCAAAGGAACAATTTCGCCTCAAAATGGCAAAAAATTGCAATACCCCCCAAAGGAACAATTTCGCTTCAAAATGGCCAAAAGTTGCAATACCCCCCCAAAGGAACACTTTCGCCTCAAAATGGCAAAAAATTGCAATACCCCCCAAAAGGAACAATTTCGCCTCCAAATGGAAAAAAATTGCAATACCCCCCCAAGGAACAATTTCGCTTCAAAATGCTAAAAAGTTGCAATACCCCCCCAAAGGAACAATTTCGCTTCAAAATGGCCAAAAGTTGCAATACCCTCCCAAAGGAACAATTTCGCCTCAAAATGGAAAAAAAAATTGCAATACCCCCCCAAAAGGAACAATTTCGCCTCAAAATGCCGAAAAATTTCAATACCCCTCGAAAAGAACAATTTCGCTTCAAAATGGCCAAAAGTTGCAATACCCCCCAAAGGAACAATTTCGCCTCAAAATGGCCAAAAGTTGCAATACCCCCCAAAGGAACAATTTCGCCTCAAAATGGCAAAAAATTGCAATACCCCCCCAAAGGAAACAATTTCGCCTCAAAATGGAAAAAAAATTGCAATACCCCCCCAAAGGAACAATTTTGCCTCAAAATGCCAAAAAGTTGCAATACCCCCGAAAGGAACAATTTCGCTTCAAAATGGCCAAAAGTTGCAATACCCCCCCAAAGGAACAATTTCGCCTCAAAATGGCAAAAAATTGCAATACCCCCCAAAGGAACAATTTCGCTTCAAAATGGCCAAAAGTTGCAATACCCCCCCAAAGGAACACTTTCGCCTCAAAATGGCAAAAAATTGCAATACCCCCCAAAAGGAACAATTTCGCCTCCAAATGGAAAAAAATTGCAATACCCCCCCAAGGAACAATTTCGCTTCAAAATGCTAAAAAGTTGCAATACCCCCCCAAAGGAACAATTTCGCTTCAAAATGGCCAAAAGTTGCAATACCCTCCCAAAGGAACAATTTCGCCTCAAAATGGAAAAAAAAATTGCAATACCCCCCCAAAAGGAACAATTTCGCCTCAAAATGCCGAAAAATTTCAATACCCCTCGAAAAGAACAATTTCGCTTCAAAATGGCCAAAAGTTGCAATACCCCCCCAAAGGAACAATTTCGCCTCAAAATGGCAAAAAATTGCAATACCCCCCAAAGGAACAATTTTGCTTCAAAATGGCCAAAAGTTGCAATACCCCCCCAAAGGAACAATTTCGCCTCAAAATGGCAAAAAATTGCAATACCCCCCCAAAGGAACAATTTTGCTTCAAAATGGCCAAAAGTTGCAATACCCCCCCAAAGGAACACTTTCGCCTCAAAATGGCAAAAAATTGCAATACCCCCCAAAAGGAACAATTTCGCCTTCAAATGGAAAAAAATTGCAATACCCCCCCAAAGGAACAATTTCGCTTCAAAATGCTAAAAAGTTGCAATACCCCCCCAAAGGAACAATTTCGCTTCAAAATGGCCAAAAGTTGCAATACCCTCCCAAAGGAACAATTTCTCCTCAAAATGCCGAAAAGTTTCAATACCCCCCGAAAAGAACAATTTCGCTTCAAAATGGCCAAAAGTTGCAATACCCCCCCAAAGGAACAATTTCGCCTCAGAATGGCAAAAAATTGCAATACCCCCCCAAAGGAACAATTTCGCTTCAAAATGGCCAAAAGTTGCAATACCCCCCAAAGGAACAATTTCGCCTCAAAATGGCAAAAAATTGCAATACCCCCCCAAAGGAACAATTTCGCCTCAAAATGGCGAAAAGTTGCAATACCCCCCCAAAGGAACAATTTCGCCTCAAAATGGAAAAAAATTGCAATACCCCCCCAAAGGAACAATTTCGCCTCAAAATGGCAAAAAATTGCAATACCCCCCCAAAGGAACAATTTCGCTTCAAAATGGCCAAAAGTTGCAATACCCCCCCAAAGGACCAATTTCGCCTCAAAATGCCGAAAAGTTGCAATACCCCCCAAAGGAACAATTTCGCCTCAAAATGGAAAAAAATTGCAATACCCCCCCAAAGGAACAATTTCGCTTCAAAATGCTGAAAAGTTGCAATACCCCCCCAAAGGAACAATTTCGCTTCAAAATGGCCAAAAGTTGCAATACCCTCCCAAAGGAACAATTTCGCCTCAAAATGGTAAAAAATTGCAATACCCCCCCAAAGGAACAATTTCGCTTCAAAATGGCCAAAAGTTGCAATACCCCCCAAAGGAACAATTTCGCTTCAAAATGGCCAAAAGTTGCAATACCCCCCAAAGGAACAATTTCGCCTCAAAATGCCGAAAAATTGCAATACCCCCCCAAAGGAACAATTTCGCTTCAAAATGCTGAAAAGTTGCAATACCCCCCCAAAGGAACAATTTCGCTTCAAAATAGCCAAAAGTTGCAATACCCTCCCAAAGGAACAATTTCGCCTCAAAATGGCCAAAAGTTGCAATACCCCCCAAAGGAACAATTTCGCCTCAAAATGGCAAAAAATTGCAATACCCCCCCAAAGGAAACAATTTCGCCTCAAAATGGAAAAAAAATTGCAATACCCCCCCAAAGGAACAATTTTGCCTCAAAATGCCAAAAAGTTGCAATACCCCCGAAAGGAACAATTTCGCTTCAAAATGGCCAAAAGTTGCAATACCCCCCCAAAGGAACAATTTCGCCTCAAAATGGCAAAAAATTGCAATACCCCCCAAAGGAACAATTTCGCTTCAAAATGGCCAAAAGTTGCAATACCCCCCCAAAGGAACACTTTCGCCTCAAAATGGCAAAAAATTGCAATACCCCCCAAAAGGAACAATTTCGCCTCCAAATGGAAAAAAATTGCAATACCCCCCCAAGGAACAATTTCGCTTCAAAATGCTAAAAAGTTGCAATACCCCCCCAAAGGAACAATTTCGCTTCAAAATGGCCAAAAGTTGCAATACCCTCCCAAAGGAACAATTTCGCCTCAAAATGGAAAAAAAAATTGCAATACCCCCCCAAAAGGAACAATTTCGCCTCAAAATGCCGAAAAATTTCAATACCCCTCGAAAAGAACAATTTCGCTTCAAAATGGCCAAAAGTTGCAATACCCCCCAAAGGAACAATTTCGCCTCAAAATGGCAAAAAATTGCAATACCCCCCCAAAGGAACAATTTCGCTTTAAAATGGCCAAAAGTTGCAATACCCCCCAAAGGAACAATTTCGCTTCAAAATGGCCAAAAGTTGAAATACCCCTCAAAGGAACAATTTCGCTTCAAAATGGCCAAAAGTTGCAATACCCCCCCAAAGGAACAATTTCGCCTCAAAATGGAAAAAAGATTGCAACACCCCCCCAAAGGAACAATTTCGCCTCAAAATGCCGAAAAGTTGCAATACCCCCCGAAAGGAACAATTTGGCTTCAAAATGGCCAAAAGTTGCAATACCCCCCAAAGGAACAATTTCGCTTCAAAATGGCCAAAAGTTGCAATACCCCCCAAAGGAACAATTTCGCCTCAAAATGCCGAAAAATTGCAATACCCCCCCAAAGGAACAATTTCGCTTCAAAATGCTGAAAAGTTGCAATACCCCCCCAAAGGAACAATTTCGCTTCAAAATAGCCAAAAGTTGCAATACCCTCCCAAAGGAACAATTTCGCCTCAAAATGCCGAAAAGTTTCAATACCCCCCGAAAAGAACAATTTCGCTTCAAAATGGCCAAAAGTTGCAATACCCCCCAAAGGAACAATTTCGCCTCAAAATGGCAAAAAATTGCAATACCCCCCCAAAGGAAACAATTTCGCCTCAAAATGGAAAAAAAATTGCAATACCCCCCCAAAGGAACAATTTCGCCTCAAAATGCCAAAAAGTTGCAATACCCCCGAAAGGAACAATTTCGCTTCAAAATGGCCAAAAGTTGCAATACCCCCGAAAGGAACAATTTCGCCTCAAAATGGCAAAAAATTGCAATACCCCCCAAAGGAACAATTTCGCTTCAAAATGGCCAAAAGTTGCAATACCCCCCCAAAGGAACACTTTCGCCTCAAAATGGCAAAAAATTGCAATACCCCCCAAAAGGAACAATTTCGCCTCCAAATGGAAAAAAATTGCAATACCCCCCCAAAGGAACAATTTCGCTTCAAAATGCTAAAAAGTTGCAATACCCCCCCAAAGGAACAATTTCGCTTCAAAATGGCCAAAAGTTGCAATACCCTCCCAAAGGAACAATTTCGCCTCAAAATGGAAAAAAAATTGCAATACCCCCCCAAAAGGAACAATTTCGCCTCAAAATGCCGAAAAATTTCAATACCCCTCGAAAAGAACAATTTCGCTTCAAAATGGCCAAAAGTTGCAATACCCCCCAAAGGAACAATTTCGCCTCAAAATGGCAAAAAATTGCAATACCCCCCCAAAAGGAACAATTTCGCCTCAAAATGCCGAAAAATTTCAATACCCCTCGAAAAGAACAATTTCGCTTCAAAATGGCCAAAAGTTGCAATACCCCCCAAAGGAACAATTTCGCTTCAAAATGGCCAAAAGTTGAAATACCCCTCAAAGGAACAATTTCGCTTCAAAATGGCCAAAAGTTGCAATACCCCCCCAAAGGAACAATTTCGCCTCAAAATGGAAAAAAGATTGCAATACCCCCCCAAAGGAACAATTTCGCCTCAAAATGCCGAAAAGTTGCAATACCCCCCGAAAGGAACAATTTGGCTTCAAAATGGCCAAAAGTTGCAATACCCCCCCAAAGGAACAATTTCGCCTCAAAATGGAATAAAAATTGCAATACCCCCCCAAAGGTACAATTTCGCTTCAAAATGGCCAAAAGTTGCAATACCCCCCCAAAGGAACAATTTCGCTTCAAAATGGCCAAAAGTTGCAATACCCCCCCAAAGGAACAATTTCGCTTCAAAATGGCCAAAAGTTGCAATACCTCCCCAAAGGAACAATTTCGCCTCAAAATGCCGAAAAGTTGCAATACCCCCCCAAAGGAACAATTTCGCTTAAAAATGGCTAAAAGTTGCAATACCCCCCCAAAGGAACAATTTCGCTTCAAAAGGACCAAAAGTTGCAATACCCCCCCAAAGGAACAATTTCGCCTCAAAATGGCAAAAAATTGCAATACCCCCCAAAGGAACAATTTCGCTTCAAAATGGTCAAAAGTTGCAATACCCCCCAAAGGAACAATTTCGCTTCAAAATGGCCAAAAGTTGCAATACCCCCCAAAGGAACAATTTCGCCTCAAAATGGCAAAAAATTGCAATACCCCCCCAAAGGAACATTTTCGCTTCAAAATGGCCAAAAGTTGCAATACCCCCCCAAAGGAACAATTTCGCCTCAAAATGGCAAAAAATTGCAATACCCCCCCAAAGGAACAATTTCGCTTCAAAATGGCCAAAAGTTGCAATACCCCCCCAAAGGAACAATTTCGCCTCAAAATGGAAAAAAAATTGCAATACCCCCCCAAAGGAACAATTTCGCCTCACAATGCCGAAAAGTTGCAATACCCCCCGAAAGGAACAATTTCGCTTCAAAATGGCCAAAAGTTGCAATACCCCCCCAAAGGAATAATTTCGCCTCAAAATGGCAAAAAATTGCAATACCCCCCCAAAGGAACAATTTCGCTTCAAAATGGCCAAAAGTTGCAATACCCCCCCAAAGGAACAATTTCGCCTCAAAATGGAAAAAAAATTGCAATACCCCCCCAAAGGAACAATTTCGCCTCACAATGCCGAAAAGTTGCAATACCCCCCGAAAGGAACAATTTCGCTTCAAAATGGCCAAAAGTTGCAATACCCCCCCAAAGGAATAATTTCGCCTCAAAATGCCGAAAAGTTGCAATACCTTACCAAAGGAACATTTTCGCTTCAAAATGGCCAAAAGTTGCAATACCCCCTCAAAGGAACAATTTCGCTTCAAAAAGGCCAAAAGTTGCAATAACCCCCAAAGGAACAATTTCGCCTCAAAATGGCAAAAAATTGCAATACCCCCCCAAAGGAACAATTTCGCCTCAAAATGGCGAAAAGTTGCAATACCCCCCCAAAGGAACAATTTCGCCTCAAAATGGAAAAAAAATTGCAATACCCCCCCAAAGGAACAATTTCGCCTCAAAATGCCAAAAAGTTGCAATACCCCCGAAAGGAACAATTTCGCTTCAAAATGGCCAAAAGTTGCAATACCCCCCCAAAGGAACAATTTCGCCTCAAAATGGCAAAAAATTGCAATACCCCCCAAAGGAACAATTTCGCTTCAAAATGGCCAAAAGTTGCAATACCCCCCCAAAGGAACATTTTCGCCTCAAAATGGCAAAAAATTGCAATACCCCCCAAAAGGAACAATTTCGCCTCCAAATGGAAAAAAATTGCAATACCCCCCCAAAGGAACAATTTCGCTTCAAAATGCTAAAAAGTTGCAATACCCCCCCAAAGGAACAATTTCGCTTCAAAATGGCCAAAAGTTGCAATACCCTCCCAAAGGAACAATTTCTCCTCAAAATGGAAAAAAAATTGCAATACCCCCCAAAGGAACAATTTCGCCTCAAAATGCCGAAAAGTTTCAATACCCCCCGAAAAGAACAATTTCGCTTCAAAATGGCCAAAAGTTGCAATACCCCCCCAAAGGAACAAGTTCGCCTCAGAATGGCAAAAAATTGCAATACCCCCCCAAAGGAACAATTTCGCTTCAAAATGGCCAAAAGTTGCAATACCCCCCAAAGGAACAATTTCGCCTCAAAATGGCAAAAAATTGCAATACCCCCCCAAAGGAACAATTTCGCCTCAAAATGCCAAAAAGTTGCAATACCCCCCCAAAGGAACAATTTCGCCTCAAAATGCCAAAAAGTTGCAATACCACCGAAAGGAACAATTTCGCTACAAAATGGCCAAAAGTTGCAATACCCCCCCAAAGGAACAATTTCGCCTCAAAATGGCAAATAATTGCAATACCCCCCCAAAGGAACAATTTCGCTTCAAAATGGCCAAAAGTTGCAATACCCCCCCAAAGGAACAATTTCGCCTCAAAATGCCGAAAAGTTGCAATACCCCCCCAAAGGAACAATTTCGCCTCAAAATGGCAAAAAATTGCAATACCCCCCCAAAGGAACAATTTCGCTTCAAAATGGCCAAAAGTTGCAATACCCCCCCAAAGGAACAATTTCGCCTCAAAATGGAAAAAAAATTGCAATACCCCCCCAAAGGAACAATTTCGCCTCACAATGCCGAAAAGTTGCAATACCCCCCGAAAGGAACAATTTCTCCTTCAAAATGGCCAAAAGTTGCAATACCCCCCAAAGGAATAATTTCGCCTCAAAATGGCAAAAAATTGCAATACCCCCCCAAAGGCACAATTTCGCTTCAAAATGCCGAAAAGTTGCAATACCCCCCCAAAGGAACAATTTTGCTTCAAAATGGCCAAAAGTTGCAATACCCCCCCAAAGGAACAATTTCGCCTCAAAATGGCAAGAAATTACAATACCCCCCCCAAAGGAAAAATTTCGCCTCAAAATGGCAAAAAATTGCAATACCCCCCCAAAGGAACAATTTCGCCTCAAAATGCCGAAAAGTTGCAATACCTTACCAAAGGAACATTTTCGCTTCAAAATGGCGAAAAGTTGCAATACCCCCCCAAAGGAACAATTTCGCCTCAAAATGGAAAAAAAATTGCAATACCCCCCCAAAGGAACAATTTCGCCTCAAAATGCCAAAAAGTTGCAATACCCCCGAAAGGAACAATTTCGCTTCAAAATGGCCAAAAGTTGCAATACCCCCCCAAAGGAACAATTTCGCCTCAAAATGGCAAAAAATTGCAATACCCCCCAAAGGAACAATTTTGCTTCAAAATGGCCAAAAGTTGCAATACCCCCCCAAAGGAACACTTTCGCCTCAAAATGGCAAAAAATTGCAATACCCCCCAAAAGGAACAATTTCGCCTCCAAATGGAAAAAAATTGCAATACCCCCCCCAAAGGAACAATTTCGCTTCAAAATGCTAAAAAGTTGCAATACCCCCCCAAAGGAACAATTTCGCTTCAAAATGGCCAAAAGTTGCAAAACCCTCCCAAAGGAACAGTTTCTCCTCAAAATGCCGAAAAGTTTCAATACCCCCCGAAAAGAACAATTTCGCTTCAAAATGGCCAAAAGTTGCAATACCCCCCCAAAGGAACAATTTCGCCTCAAAATGGCAAAAAATTGCAATACCCCCCAAAGGAACAATTTTGCTTCAAAATGGCCAAAAGTTGCAATACCCCCCCAAAGGAACAATTTCGCCTCAAAATGGCAAAAAATTGCAATACCCCCCAAAGGAACAATTTTGCTTCAAAATGGCCAAAAGTTGCAATACCCCCCCAAAGGAACACTTTCGCCTCAAAATGGCAAAAAATTGCAATACCCCCCAAAAGGAACAATTTCGCCTCCAAATGGAAAAAAATTGCAATACCCCCCCAAAGGAACAATTTCGCCTCAAAATGGCAAAAAATTGCAATACCCCCCAAAGGAACAATTTTGCTTCAAAATGGCCAAAAGTTGCAATACCCCCCCAAAGGAACACTTTCGCCTCAAAATGGCAAAAAATTGCAATACCCCCCAAAAGGAACAATTTCGCCTTCAAATGGAAAAAAATTGCAATACCCCCCCAAAGGAACAATTTCGCTTCAAAATGCTAAAAAGTTGCAATACCCCCCAAAGGAACAATTTCGCTTCAAAATGGCCAAAAGTTGCAATACCCTCCCAAAGGAACAATTTCGCCTCAGAATGGCAAAAAATTGCAATACCCCCCCAAAGGAACAATTTCGCTTCAAAATGGCCAAAAGTTGCAATACCCCCCAAAGGAACAATTTCGCCTCAAAATGGCAAAAAATTGCAATACCCCCCCAAAGGAACAATTTCGCCTCAAAATGGCGAAAAGTTGCAATACCCCCCCAAAGGAACAATTTCGCCTCAAAATGGAAAAAAATTGCAATACCCCCCCAAAGGAACAATTTCGCCTCAAAATGGCAAAAAATTGCAATACCCCCCCAAAGGAACAATTTCGCTTCAAAATGGCCAAAAGTTGCAATACCCCCCCAAAGGAACAATTTCGCCTCAAAATGCCGAAAAGTTGCAATACCCCCCCAAAGGAACAATTTCGCCTCAAAATGGAAAAAAATTGCAATACCCCCCCAAAGGAACAATTTCGCTTCAAAATGCTGAAAAGTTGCAATACCCCCCCAAAGGAACAATTTCGCTTCAAAATGGCCAAAAGTTGCAATACCCTCCCAAAGGAACAATTTCGCCTCAAAATGGTAAAAAATTGCAATACCCCCCCAAAGGAACAATTTCGCTTCAAAATGGCCAAAAGTTGCAATACCCCCCAAAGGAACAATTTCGCTTCAAAATGGCCAAAAGTTGCAATACCCCCCAAAGGAACAATTTCGCCTCAAAATGCCGAAAAATTGCAATACCCCCCCAAAGGAACAATTTCGCTTCAAAATGCTGAAAAGTTGCAATACCCCCCCAAAGGAACAATTTCGCTTCAAAATAGCCAAAAGTTGCAATACCCTCCCAAAGGAACAATTTCGCCTCAAAATGGCCAAAAGTTGCAATACCCCCCAAAGGAACAATTTCGCCTCAAAATGGCAAAAAATTGCAATACCCCCCCAAAGGAAACAATTTCGCCTCAAAATGGAAAAAAAATTGCAATACCCCCCCAAAGGAACAATTTTGCCTCAAAATGCCAAAAAGTTGCAATACCCCCGAAAGGAACAATTTCGCTTCAAAATGGCCAAAAGTTGCAATACCCCCCCAAAGGAACAATTTCGCCTCAAAATGGCAAAAAATTGCAATACCCCCCAAAGGAACAATTTCGCTTCAAAATGGCCAAAAGTTGCAATACCCCCCCAAAGGAACACTTTCGCCTCAAAATGGCAAAAAATTGCAATACCCCCCAAAAGGAACAATTTCGCCTCCAAATGGAAAAAAATTGCAATACCCCCCCAAGGAACAATTTCGCTTCAAAATGCTAAAAAGTTGCAATACCCCCCCAAAGGAACAATTTCGCTTCAAAATGGCCAAAAGTTGCAATACCCTCCCAAAGGAACAATTTCGCCTCAAAATGGAAAAAAAAATTGCAATACCCCCCCAAAAGGAACAATTTCGCCTCAAAATGCCGAAAAATTTCAATACCCCTCGAAAAGAACAATTTCGCTTCAAAATGGCCAAAAGTTGCAATACCCCCCAAAGGAACAATTTCGCCTCAAAATGGCAAAAAATTGCAATACCCCCCCAAAGGAACAATTTCGCTTTAAAATGGCCAAAAGTTGCAATACCCCCCAAAGGAACAATTTCGCTTCAAAATGGCCAAAAGTTGAAATACCCCTCAAAGGAACAATTTCGCTTCAAAATGGCCAAAAGTTGCAATACCCCCCCAAAGGAACAATTTCGCCTCAAAATGGAAAAAAGATTGCAACACCCCCCCAAAGGAACAATTTCGCCTCAAAATGCCGAAAAGTTGCAATACCCCCCGAAAGGAACAATTTGGCTTCAAAATGGCCAAAAGTTGCAATACCCCCCAAAGGAACAATTTCGCTTCAAAATGGCCAAAAGTTGCAATACCCCCCAAAGGAACAATTTCGCCTCAAAATGCCGAAAAATTGCAATACCCCCCCAAAGGAACAATTTCGCTTCAAAATGCTGAAAAGTTGCAATACCCCCCCAAAGGAACAATTTCGCTTCAAAATAGCCAAAAGTTGCAATACCCTCCCAAAGGAACAATTTCGCCTCAAAATGCCGAAAAGTTTCAATACCCCCCGAAAAGAACAATTTCGCTTCAAAATGGCCAAAAGTTGCAATACCCCCCAAAGGAACAATTTCGCCTCAAAATGGCAAAAAATTGCAATACCCCCCCAAAGGAAACAATTTCGCCTCAAAATGGAAAAAAAATTGCAATACCCCCCCAAAGGAACAATTTCGCCTCAAAATGCCAAAAAGTTGCAATACCCCCGAAAGGAACAATTTCGCTTCAAAATGGCCAAAAGTTGCAATACCCCCGAAAGGAACAATTTCGCCTCAAAATGGCAAAAAATTGCAATACCCCCCAAAGGAACAATTTCGCTTCAAAATGGCCAAAAGTTGCAATACCCCCCCAAAGGAACACTTTCGCCTCAAAATGGCAAAAAATTGCAATACCCCCCAAAAGGAACAATTTCGCCTCCAAATGGAAAAAAATTGCAATACCCCCCCAAAGGAACAATTTCGCTTCAAAATGCTAAAAAGTTGCAATACCCCCCCAAAGGAACAATTTCGCTTCAAAATGGCCAAAAGTTGCAATACCCTCCCAAAGGAACAATTTCGCCTCAAAATGGAAAAAAAATTGCAATACCCCCCCAAAAGGAACAATTTCGCCTCAAAATGCCGAAAAATTTCAATACCCCTCGAAAAGAACAATTTCGCTTCAAAATGGCCAAAAGTTGCAATACCCCCCAAAGGAACAATTTCGCCTCAAAATGGCAAAAAATTGCAATACCCCCCCAAAAGGAACAATTTCGCCTCAAAATGCCGAAAAATTTCAATACCCCTCGAAAAGAACAATTTCGCTTCAAAATGGCCAAAAGTTGCAATACCCCCCAAAGGAACAATTTCGCTTCAAAATGGCCAAAAGTTGAAATACCCCTCAAAGGAACAATTTCGCTTCAAAATGGCCAAAAGTTGCAATACCCCCCCAAAGGAACAATTTCGCCTCAAAATGGAAAAAAGATTGCAATACCCCCCCAAAGGAACAATTTCGCCTCAAAATGCCGAAAAGTTGCAATACCCCCCGAAAGGAACAATTTGGCTTCAAAATGGCCAAAAGTTGCAATACCCCCCCAAAGGAACAATTTCGCCTCAAAATGGAATAAAAATTGCAATACCCCCCCAAAGGTACAATTTCGCTTCAAAATGGCCAAAAGTTGCAATACCCCCCCAAAGGAACAATTTCGCTTCAAAATGGCCAAAAGTTGCAATACCCCCCCAAAGGAACAATTTCGCTTCAAAATGGCCAAAAGTTGCAATACCTCCCCAAAGGAACAATTTCGCCTCAAAATGCCGAAAAGTTGCAATACCCCCCCAAAGGAACAATTTCGCTTAAAAATGGCTAAAAGTTGCAATACCCCCCCAAAGGAACAATTTCGCTTCAAAATGGCCAAAAGTTGCAATACCCCCCCAAAGGAACAATTTCGCTTCAAAATGGCCAAAAGTTGCAATACCCCCCCAAAGGAACAATTTCGCTTCAAAATGGCCAAAAGTTGCAATACCTCCCCAAAGGAACAATTTCGCCTCAAAATGCCGAAAAGTTGCAATACCCCCCCAAAGGAACAATTTCGCTTAAAAATGGCTAAAAGTTGCAATACCCCCCCAAAGGAACAATTTCGCCTCAAAATGGCAAAAAATTGCAATACCCCCCAAAGGAACAATTTCGCTTCAAAATGGTCAAAAGTTGCAATACCCCCCAAAGGAACAATTTCGCTTCAAAATGGCCAAAAGTTGCAATACCCCCCAAAGGAACAATTTCGCCTCAAAATGGCAAAAAATTGCAATACCCCCCCAAAGGAACATTTTCGCTTCAAAATGGCCAAAAGTTGCAATACCCCCCAAAGGAACAATTTCGCCTCAAAATGGCAAAAAATTGCAATACCCCCCCAAAGGAACAATTTCGCTTCAAAATGGCCAAAAGTTGCAATACCCCCCAAAGGAACAATTTCGCCTCAAAATGGAAAAAAAATTGCAATACCCCCCCAAAGGAACAATTTCGCCTCACAATGCCGAAAAGTTGCAATACCCCCCGAAAGGAACAATTTCGCTTCAAAATGGCCAAAAGTTGCAATACCCCCCCAAAGGAATAATTTTGCCTCAAAATGGCAAAAAATTGCAATACCCCCCCAAAGGAACAATTTCGCTTCAAAATGGCCAAAAGTTGCAATACCCCCCCAAAGGAACAATTTCGCCTCAAAATGGAAAAAAAATTGCAATACCCCCCCAAAGGAACAATTTCGCCTCACAATGCCGAAAAGTTGCAATACCCCCCGAAAGGAACAATTTCGCTTCAAAATGGCCAAAAGTTGCAATACCCCCCCAAAGGAATAATTTCGCCTCAAAATGCCGAAAAGTTGCAATACCTTACCAAAGGAACATTTTCGCTTCAAAATGGCCAAAAGTTGCAATACCCCCTCAAAGGAACAATTTCGCTTCAAAAAGGCCAAAAGTTGCAATAACCCCCAAAGGAACAATTTCGCCTCAAAATGGCAAAAAATTGCAATACCCCCCCCAAAGGAACAATTTCGCCTCAAAATGGCGAAAAGTTGCAATACCCCCCCAAAGGAACAATTTCGCCTCAAAATGGAAAAAAAATTGCAATACCCCCCCAAAGGAACAATTTCGCCTCAAAATGCCAAAAAGTTGCAATACCCCCGAAAGGAACAATTTCGCTTCAAAATGGCCAAAAGTTGCAATACCCCCCCAAAGGAACAATTTCGCCTCAAAATGGCAAAAAATTGCAATACCCCCCAAAGGAACAATTTCGCTTCAAAATGGCCAAAAGTTGCAATACCCCCCCAAAGGAACATTTTCGCCTCAAAATGGCAAAAAATTGCAATACCCCCCAAAAGGAACAATTTCGCCTCCAAATGGAAAAAAATTGCAATACCCCCCCAAAGGAACAATTTCGCTTCAAAATGCTAAAAAGTTGCAATACCCCCCCAAAGGAACAATTTCGCTTCAAAATGGCCAAAAGTTGCAATACCCTCCCAAAGGAACAATTTCTCCTCAAAATGGAAAAAAAATTGCAATACCCCCCAAAGGAACAATTTCGCCTCAAAATGCCGAAAAGTTTCAATACCCCCCGAAAAGAACAATTTCGCTTCAAAATGGCCAAAAGTTGCAATACCCCCCCAAAGGAACAATTTCGCCTCAGAATAACAAAAAATTGCAATACCCCCCCAAAGGAACAATTTCGCTTCAAAATGGCCAAAAGTTGCAATACCCCCCAAAGGAACAATTTCGCCTCAAAATGGCAAAAAATTGCAATACCCCCCCAAAGGAACAATTTCGCCTCAAAATGCCAAAAAGTTGCAATACCCCCCCAAAGGAACAATTTCGCCTCAAAATGCCAAAAAGTTGCAATACCACCGAAAGGAACAATTTCGCTACAAAATGGCCAAAAGTTGCAATACCCCCCCAAAGGAACAATTTCGCCTCAAAATGGCAAAAAATTGCAATACCCCCCCAAAGGAACAATTTCGCTTCAAAATGGCCAAAAGTTGCAATACCCCCCCAAAGGAACAATTTCGCCTCAAAATGCCGAAAAGTTGCAATACCCCCCCAAAGGAACAATTTCGCCTCAAAATGGCAAAAAATTGCAATACCCCCCCAAAGGAACAATTTCGCTTCAAAATGGCCAAAAGTTGCAATACCCCCCCAAAGGAACAATTTCGCCTCAAAATGGAAAAAAAATTGCAATACCCCCCCAAAGGAACAATTTCGCCTCACAATGCCGAAAAGTTGCAATACCCCCCGAAAGGAACAATTTCTCCTTCAAAATGGCCAAAAGTTGCAATACCCCCCAAAGGAATAATTTCGCCTCAAAATGGCAAAAAATTGCAATACCCCCCCAAAGGCACAATTTCGCTTCAAAATGCCGAAAAGTTGCAATACCCCCCCAAAGGAACAATTTTGCTTCAAAATGGCCAAAAGTTGCAATACCCCCCCAAAGGAACAATTTCGCCTCAAAATGGCAAGAAATTACAATACCCCCCAAAGGAAAAATTTCGCCTCAAAATGGCAAAAAATTGCAATACCCCCCCAAAGGAACAATTTCGCCTCAAAATGCCGAAAAGTTGCAATACCTTACCAAAGGAACATTTTCGCTTCAAAATGGCGAAAAGTTGCAATACCCCCCCAAAGGAACAATTTCGCCTCAAAATGGAAAAAAAATTGCAATACCCCCCCAAAGGAACAATTTCGCCTCAAAATGCCAAAAAGTTGCAATACCCCCGAAAGGAACAATTTCGCTTCAAAATGGCCAAAAGTTGCAATACCCCCCCAAAGGAACAATTTCGCCTCAAAATGGCAAAAAATTGCAATACCCCCCAAAGGAACAATTTTGCTTCAAAATGGCCAAAAGTTGCAATACCCCCCCAAAGGAACACTTTCGCCTCAAAATGGCAAAAAATTGCAATACCCCCCAAAAGGAACAATTTCGCCTCCAAATGGAAAAAAATTGCAATACCCCCCCCAAAGGAACAATTTCGCTTCAAAATGCTAAAAAGTTGCAATACCCCCCCAAAGGAACAATTTCGCTTCAAAATGGCCAAAAGTTGCAATACCCTCCCAAAGGAACAGTTTCTCCTCAAAATGCCGAAAAGTTTCAATACCCCCCGAAAAGAACAATTTCGCTTCAAAATGGCCAAAAGTTGCAATACCCCCCAAAGGAACAATTTCGCCTCAGAATGGCAAAAAATTGCAATACCCCCCCAAAGGAACAATTTCGCTTCAAAATGGCCAAAAGTTGCAATACCCCCCAAAGGAACAATTTCGCCTCAAAATGGCAAAAAATTGCAATACCCCCCCAAAGGAACAATTTCGCCTCAAAATGGCGAAAAGTTGCAATACCCCCCCAAAGGAACAATTTCGCCTCAAAATGGAAAAAAAATTGCAATACCCCCCCAAAGGAACAATTTCGCCTCAAAATGGCAAAAAATTGCAATACCCCCCCAAAGGAACAATTTCGCTTCAAAATGGCCAAAAGTTGCAATACCCCCCCAAAGGACCAATTTCGCCTCAAAATGCCGAAAAGTTGCAATACCCCCCCAAAGGAACAATTTCGCCTCAAAATGGAAAAAAATTGCAATACCCCCCCCCCCAAAGGAACAATTTCGCTTCAAAATGCTGAAAAGTTGCAATACCCCCCCAAAGGAACAATTTCGCTTCAAAATGGCCAAAAGTTGCAATAACCTCCCAAAGGAACAATTTCGCCTCAAAATGGTAAAAAATTGCAATACCCCCCCAAAGGAACAATTTCGCTTCAAAATGGCCAAAAGTTGCAATAACCCCCAAAGGAACAATTTCGCTTCAAAATGGCCAAAAGTTGCAATACCCCCCAAAGGAACAATTTCGCCTCAAAATGCCGAAAAATTGCAATACCCCCCCAAACGAACAATTTCGCTTCAAAATGCTGAAAAGTTGCAATACCCCCCCAAAGGAACAATTTCGCTTCAAAATGGCCAAAAGTTGCAATACCCTCCCAAAGGAACAATTTCGCCTCAAACTGGCAAGAAATTGCAATACCCCCCCAAAGGAACAATTTTGCCCCAAAATGGCAAAAAATTGCAATACCCCCCCAAAGGAACAATTTCGCCTCAAAATGCCGAAAAGTTGCAATACCTTACCAAAGGAACATTTTCGCTTCAAAATGGCCAAAAGTTGCAATACCCCCCCAAAGGAACAATTTCGCTTCAAAAAGGCCAAAAGTTGCAATACCCCCCAAAGGAACAATTTCGCCTCAAAATGGCAAAAAATTGCAATACCCCCCCAAAGGAACAATTTCGCCTCAAAATGGCGAAAAGTTCCAATACCCCCCCAAAGGAACAATTTCGCCTCAAAATGGAAAAAAAATTGCAATACCCCCCCAAAGGAACAATTTCGCCTCAAAATGCCAAAAAGTTGCAATACCCCCGAAAGGAACAATTTCGCTTCAAAATAGCCAAAAGTTGCAATACCCCCCCAAAGGAACAATTTCGCCTCAAAATGGCAAAAAATTGCAATACCCCCCAAAGGAACAATTTCGCTTCAAAATGGCCAAAAGTTGCAATACCCCCTCAAAGGAACAATTTCGCCTCCAAATGGAAAAAAATTGCAATACCCCCCCCAAAGGAACAATTTCGCTTCAAAATGCTGAAAAGTTGCAATACCCCCCCAAAGGAACAATTTCGCTTCAAAATGGCCAAAAGTTGCAATACCCTCCCAAAGGAACAATTTCTCCTCAAAATGGAAAAAAAAATTGCAATACCCCCCCAAAGGAACAATTTCGCCTCAAAATGGCCAAAAGTTGCAATACCCCCCCAAAGGAACAATTTCGCTTCAAAATGCCGAAAAGTTGCAATACCCCCCCAAAGGAACAATTTCGCCTCAAAATGGCCAAAAGTTGCAATACCCCCCAAAGGAACAATTTCGCCTCAAAATGGCGAAAAATTGCAATACCCCCCCAAAGGAACAATTTCGCTTCAAAATGGCCAAAAGTTGCAATACCCCCCCAAAGGAACAATTTCGCTTCAAAATGGCCAAAAGTTGCAATACCCCCCCAAAGGAACAATTTCGCCTCAAAATGCCGAAAAGTTGCAATACCCCCCCAAAGGAACAATTTCGCCTCAAAATGGAAAAAAATTGCAATACCCCCCAAAGGAACAATTTCGCTTCAAAATGCTGAAAAGTTGCAATACCCCCCCAAAGGAACAATTTCGCTTCAAAATGGCCAAAAGTTGCATACCCTCCCAAAGGAACAATTTCGCCTCAAAATGGAAAAAAAAATTGCAATACCCCCCCAAAGAAATAATTTCGCCTCAAAATGCCGAAAAGTTTCAATACCCCCCGAAAAGAACAATTTCGCTTCAAAATGGCCAAAAGTTGCAATACCCCCCCAAAGGAACAATTTCGCCTCAAAATGGCAAAAAATTGCAATACCCCCCCAAAGGAACAATTTCGCTTCAAAATGGCCAAAAATTGCAATACCCCCCCAAAGGAACAATTTCGCCTCAAAATGGAAAAAAAATTGCAATACTCCCCCAAAGGAACAATTTCGCCTCAAAATGCAGAAAAGTTGCAATACCCCCCGAAAGGAACAATTTCGCTTCAAAATGGCCAAAAGTTGCAATATCCCCCCAAAGGAACAATTTCGCCTCAAAATGGAAAAAAATTGCAATACCCCCCCAAAGGAACAATTTCGCTTCAAAATGCCGAAAAGTTGCAATACCCCCCCAAAGGAACAATTTCGCTTCAAAATGGCCAAAAGTTGCAATACCCCCCCAAAGGAACAATTTCGCCTCAAAATGGAAAAAAAATTGCAATACGGGGGGTATGGAATGGAAAAAAATTGCAATACCCCCCCAAAGGAACAATTTCGCTTCAAAATGGCCAAAAGTTGCAATACCCCCCCAAAGGAACAATTTCGCCTCAAAATGCCGAAAAGTTGCAATACCCCCCAAAGGAACAATTTCGCCTCAAAATGGAAAAAAATTGCAATACCCCCCCAAAGGAACAATTTCGCTTCAAAATGCCGAAAAGTTGCAATACCCCCCCAAAGGAACAATTTGGCTTCAAAATGGCCAAAAGTTGCAATACCCCCCCAAAGGAACAATTTCGCCTCAAAATGGCAAGAAATTGCAATACCCCCCCAAAGGAACAATTTCGCCTCAAAATGGCAAAAAATTGCAATACCCCCCCAAAGGAACAATTTCGCCTCAAAATGCTGAAAAGTTGCAATACCTTACCAAAGGAACATTTTTGCTTCAAAATGGCCAAAAGTTGCAATACCCCCCAAAGGAACAATTTCGCCTCAAAATGGCAAAAAATTGCAATACCCCCCAAAAGGAACAATTTCGCCTCAAAATGCCGAAAAGTTGCAATACCCCCCCAAAGGAACAATTTCGCTTCAAAATGGCCAAAAGTTGCAATACCCCCCCAAAGGAACAATTTCGCTTCAAAATGGCCAAAAGTTGCAATACCCTCCCAAAGGAACAATTTCGCCTCCAAATGGAAAAAAATTGCAATACCCCCCCAAAGGAACAATTTCGCTTCAAAATGCCGAAAAGTTGCAATACCCCCCCAAAGGAACAATTTTGCTTCAAATTGGCCAAAACTTGCAATACCCCCCCAAAGGAACAATTTCGCCTCAAACTGGCAAGAAATTGCAATACCCCCCCAAAGGAACAATTTTGCCCCAAAATGGCAAAAAATTGCAATACCCCCCCAAAGGAACAATTTCGCCTCAAAATGCCGAAAAGTTGCAATACCTTACCAAAGGAACATTTTCGCTTCAAAATGGCCAAAAGTTGCAATACCCCCCCAAAGGAACAATTTTGCTTCAAAAAGGCCAAAAGTTGCAATACCCCCCCCAAAGGAACAATTTCGCCTCAAAATGGCAAAAAATTGCAATACCCCCCCAAAGGAACAATTTCGCCTCAAAATGGCGAAAAGTTCCAATACCCCCCCAAAGGAACAATTTCGCCTCAAAATGGAAAAAAAATTGCAATACCCCCCAAAGGAACAATTTCGCCTCAAAATGCCAAAAAGTTGCAATACCCCCGAAAGGAACAATTTCGCTTCAAAATAGCCAAAAGTTGCAATACCCCCCCAAAGGAACAATTTCGCCTCAAAATGGCAAAAAATTGCAATACCCCCCAAAGGAACAATTTCGCTTCAAAATGGCCAAAAGTTGCAATACCCCCTCAAAGGAACAATTTCGCCTCCAAATGGAAAAAAATTGCAATACCCCCCCCAAAGGAACAATTTCGCTTCAAAATGCTGAAAAGTTGCAATACCCCCCCAAAGGAACAATTTCGCTTCAAAATGGCCAAAAGTTGCAATACCCTCCCAAAGGAACAATTTCTCCTCAAAATGGAAAAAAAAATTGCAATACCCCCCCAAAGGAACAATTTCGCCTCAAAATGCCGAAAAGTTTCAATACCCCCCGAAAAGAACAATTTCGCTTCAAAATGGCCAAAAGTTGCAATACCCCCCCAAAGGAACAATTTCGCCTCAAAATGGCAAAAAATTGCAATACCCCCCCAAAGGAACAATTTCGCTTCAAAATGGCCAAAAGTTGCAATACCCCCCAAAGGAACAATTTCGCCTCAAAATGGCAAAAAATTGCAATACCCCCCCAAAGGAACAATTTCGCCTCAAAATGGCGAAAAGTTGCAATACCCCCCCAAAGGAACAATTTCGCCTCAAAATGGAAAAAAAATTGCAATACCCCCCCAAAGGAACAAATTCGCCTCAATATGCCAAAAAGTTGCAATACCCCCGAAAGGAACAATTTCGCTTCAAAATGGCCAAAAGTTGCAATACCCCCCAAAAGGAAAAATTTCGCCTCAAAATGCCGAAAAGTTGCAATACCCCCCCAAAGGAACAATTTCGCCTCAAAATGGAAAAAAATGCAATATTCCCCCAAAGGAACAATTTCGCTTCAAAATGCTGAAAAGTTGCAATACCCCCCCAAAGGAACAATTTCGCTTCAAAATGGCCAAAAGTTGCAATACCCCCCAAAGGAACAATTTCGCCTCAAAATGGCAAAAAATTGCAATACCCCCCCAAAGGAACAATTTCGCCTCAAAATGGCGAAAAGTTGCAATACCCCCCCAAAGGAACAATTTCGCCTCAAAATGGAAAAAAAATTGCAATACCCCCCCAAAGGAACAAATTCGCCTCAATATGCCAAAAAGTTGCAATACCCCCGAAAGGAACAATTTCGCTTCAAAATGGCCAAAAGTTGCAATACCCCCCAAAAGGAACAATTTCGCCTCAAAATGCCGAAAAGTTGCAATACCCCCCCAAAGGAACAATTTCGCCTCAAAATGGAAAAAAAATTGCAATGCCCCCCAAAGGAACAATTTCGCTTCAAAATGGTCAAAAGTTGCAATACCCCCCCAAAGGAACAATTTCGCTTCAAAATGGCCAAAAGTTGCAATACCCCCCCAAAGGAACAATTTCGCTTCAAAATGCCGAAAAGTTGCAATACCCCCCCAAAGGAACAATTTCGCTTCAAAATGGCCAAAAGTTGCAATACCTCCCCAAAGGAACAATTTCGCCTCAAAATGCCGAAAAGTTGCAATACCCCCCCAAAGGAACAATTTCGCTTCAAAATGGCCAAAAGTTGCAATACCCCCCCAAAGGAACAATTTCGCTTCAAAATGGCCAAAAGTTGCAATACCCCCCCAAAGGAACAATTTCGCCTCAAAATGGCAAAAAAATTGCAATACCCCCCAAAGGAACAATTTCGCTTCAAAATGGTCAAAAGTTGCAATACCCCCCAAAGGAACAATTTCGCCTCAAAATGGAAAAAAAATTGCAATACCCCCCCAAAGGAACAATTTCGCTTCAAAATGGCCAAAAGTTGCAATACCCCCCCAAAAGAACAATTTCGCTTCAAAATGGCCAAAAGTTGCAATACCCCCCCAAAGGAACAATTTCGCCTCAAAATGCCGAAAAGTTGCAATACCCCCCCAAAGGAACAATTTCTCTTCAAAATGGCCAAAAGTTGCAATACCCCCCCAAAGGAACAATTTCGCTTCAAAAAGGCCAAAAGTTGCAATACCCCCCAAAGGAACAATTTCGCCTCAAAATGGCAAAAAATTGCAATACCCCCCCAAAGGAACAATTTCGCCTCAAAATGGCGAAAAGTTCCAATACCCCCCCAAAGGAACAATTTCGCCTCAAAATGGAAAAAAAATTGCAATACCCACCCAAAGGAACAATTTCGCCTCAAAATGCCAAAAAGTTGCAATACCCCCGAAAGGAACAATTTCGCTTCAAAATGGCCAAAAGTTGCAATACCCCCCCAAAGGAACAATTTCGCCTCAAAATGGCAAAAAATTGCAATACCCCCCAAAGGAAAAATTTCGCTTCAAAATGGCCAAAAGTTGCAATACCCCCCCAAAGGAACAATTTCGCCTCAAAATGGCAAAAAATTGCAATACCCCCCAAAAGGAACAATTTCGCCTCAAAATGCCGAAAAGTTGCAATACCCCCCCCAAAGGAAGAATTTCGCTTCAAAATGGCCAAAAGTTGCAATACCCCCCCAAAGGAACAACTTCGCTTCAAAATGGCCAAAAGTTGCAATACCCCCCCAAAGGAACAATTTCGCCTCCAAATGGAAAAAAATTGAAATACCCCCCCAAAGGAACAATTTCGCCTCAAAATGGCAAAAAGTTGCAATACCCCCGAAAGGAACAATTTCGCTTCAAAATGGCCAAAAGTTGCAATACCCCCCCCAAAGGAACAATTTCGCCTCAAAATGGCAAAAAATTGCAATACCCCCCAAAGGAACAATTTCGCTTCAAAATGGCCAAAAGTTGCAATACCCCCTCAAAGGAACAATTTCGCCTCCAAATGGAAAAAAATTGCAATACCCCCCCAAAGGAACAATTTCGCTTCAAAATGCTGAAAAGTTGCAATACCCCCCAAAGGAACAATTTCGCTTCAAAATGGCCAAAAGTTGCAATACCCTCCCAAAGGAACAATTTTTCCTCAAAATGGAAAAAAAAATTGCAATACCCCCCCAAAGGAATAATTTCGCCTCAAAATGCCGAAAAGTTTCAATACCCCCCGAAAAGAACAATTTCGCTTCAAAATGGCCAAAAGTTGCAATACCCCCCCAAAGGAACAATTTCGCCTCAAAATGGCAAAAAATTGCAATACCCCCCAAAGGAACAATTTCGCTTCAAAATGGCCAAAAGTTGCAATACCCCCCAAAGGAACAATTTCGCCTCAAAATGGCAAAAAATTGCAATACCCCCCCAAAGGAACAATTTCGCCTCAAAATGGCGAAAAGTTGCAATACCCCCCCAAAGGAACAATTTCGCCTCAAAATGGAAAAAAAATTGCAATACCCCCCCAAAGGAACAATTTCGCCTCAAAATGCCAAAAAGTTGCAATACCCCCGAAAGGAACAATTTCGCTTCAAAATGGCCAAAAGTTGCAATACCCCCCAAAAGGAACAATTTCGCCTCAAAATGCCGAAAAGTTGCAATACCCCCCCAAAGGAACAATTTCGCCTCAAAATGGAAAAAAATGCAATATTCCCCCAAAGGAACAATTTCGCTTCAAAATGCTGAAAAGTTGCAATACCCCCCCAAAGGAACAATTTCGCTTCAAAATGGCCAAAAGTTGCAATACCCTCCCAAAGGAACAATTTCGCCTCAAAATGGAAAAAAAAATTGCAATATCCCCCCAAAGGAACAATTTCGCCTCAAAATGGAAAAAAAATTGCAATACCCCCCAAAGGAACAATTTCGCCTCAAAATGCCGAAAAGTTGCAATACCCCCCGAAAGGAACAATTTGGCTTCAAAATGGCCAAAAGTTGCAATACCCCCCCAAAGGAACAATTTCGCCTCAAAATGGAAAAAAAATTGCAATACCCCCCAAAGGAACAATTTCGCTTCAAAATGGTCAAAAGTTGCAATACCCCCCCAAAGGAACAATTTCGCTTCAAAATGGCCAAAAGTTGCAATACCTCCCCAAAGGAACAATTTCGCCTCAAAATGCCGAAAAGTTGCAATACCTCCCCAAAGGAACAATTTCGCTTCAAAATGGCCAAAAGTTGCAATACCCCCCCAAAGGAACAATTTCGCTTCAAAATGGCCAAAAGTTGCAATACCCCCCCAAAGGAACAATTTTGCCTCAAAATGGCAAAAAATTGCAATAACCCCCAAAGGAACAATTTCGCTACAAAATGGTCAAAAGTTGCAATACCCCCCCAAAGGAACAATTTCGCCTCAAAATGGAAAAAAATTGCAATATCCCCCCAAAGGAACAATTTCGCTTCAAAATGGCCAAAAGTTGCAATACCCCCCCAAAGAAACAATTTCGCTTCAAAATGGCCAAAAGTTGCAATACCCCCCCAAAGGAACAATTTCGCCTCAAAATGCCGAAAAGTTGCAATACCCCCCCAAAGGAACAATTTCGCTTCAAAATGGCCAAAAGTTGCAATACCCCCCCAAAGGAACAATTTCGCTTCAAAAAGGCCAAAAGTTGCAATACCCCCCAAAGGAACAATTTCGCCTCAAAATGGCAAAAAATTGCAATACCCCCCCAAAGGAACAATTTCGCCTCAAAATGGCGAAAAGTTCCAATACCTCCCCAAAGGAACAATTTCGCCTCAAAATGGAAAAAAAATTGCAATACCCCCCCAAAGGAACAATTTCGCCTCAAAATGCCAAAAAGTTGCAATACCCCCCAAAGGAATAATTTCGCCTCAAAATGGCAAAAAATTGCAATACCCCCCCAAAGGCACAATTTCGCTTCAAAATGCCGAAAAGTTGCAATACCCCCCCAAAGGAACAATTTTGCTTCAAAATGGCCAAAAGTTGCAATACCCCCCCAAAGGAACAATTTCGCCTCAAAATGGCAAGAAATTACAATACCCCCCCCAAAGGAAAAATTTCGCCTCAAAATGGCAAAAAATTGCAATACCCCCCCAAAGGAACAATTTCGCCTCAAAATGCCGAAAAGTTGCAATACCTTACCAAAGGAACATTTTCGCTTCAAAATGGAAAAAAAATTGCAATACCCCCCCAAAGGAACAATTTCGCCTCAAAATGCCAAAAAGTTGCAATACCCCCGAAAGGAACAATTTCGCTTCAAAATGGCCAAAAGTTGCAATACCCCCCCAAAGGAACAATTTCGCCTCAAAATGGCAAAAAATTGCAATACCCCCCAAAGGAACAATTTTGCTTCAAAATGGCCAAAAGTTGCAATACCCCCCCAAAGGAACACTTTCGCCTCAAAATGGCAAAAAATTGCAATACCCCCCAAAAGGAACAATTTCGCCTCCAAATGGAAAAAAATTGCAATACCCCCCCAAAGGAACAATTTCGCTTCAAAATGCTAAAAAGTTGCAATACCCTCCCAAAGGAACAATTTCTCCTCAAAATGCCGAAAAGTTTCAATACCCCCCGAAAAGAACAATTTCGCTTCAAAATGGCCAAAAGTTGCAATACCCCCCAAAGGAACAATTTCGCCTCAGAATGGCAAAAAATTGCAATACCCCCCCAAAGGAACAATTTCGCTTCAAAATGGCCAAAAGTTGCAATACCCCCCAAAGGAACAATTTCGCCTCAAAATGGCAAAAAATTGCAATACCCCCCCAAAGGAACAATTTCGCCTCAAAATGGCGAAAAGTTGCAATACCCCCCCAAAGGAACAATTTCGCCTCAAAATGGAAAAAAAATTGCAATACCCCCCCAAAGGAACAATTTCGCCTCAAAATGGCAAAAAATTGCAATACCCCCCCAAAGGAACAATTTCGCTTCAAAATGGCCAAAAGTTGCAATAATCCCCCAAAGGACCAATTTCGCCTCAAAATGCCGAAAAGTTGCAATACCCCCCCAAAGGAACAATTTCGCCTCAAAATGGAAAAAAATTGCAATACCCCCCCAAAGGAACAATTTCGCTTCAAAATGCTGAAAAGTTGCAATACCCCCCAAAGGAACAATTTCGCTTCAAAATGGCCAAAGGTTGCAACACCCTCCCAAAGGAACAATTTCGCCTCAAAATGGTAAAAAATTGCAATACCCCCCCAAAGGAACAATTTCGCTTCAAAATGGCCAAAAGTTGCAATACCCCCCAAAGGAACAATTTCGCTTCAAAATGGCCAAAAGTTGCAATACCCCCCAAAGGAACAATTTCGCCTCAAAATGCCGAAAAATTGCAATACCCCCCCAAAGGAACAATTTCGCTTCAAAATGCTGAAAAGTTGCAATACCCCCCCAAAGGAACAATTTCGCTTCAAAATGGCCAAAAGTTGCAATACCCTCCCAAAGGAACAATTTCGCCTCCAAATGGAAAAAAATTGCAATACCCCCCCAAAGGAACAATTTCGCTTCAAAATGCCGAAAAGTTGCAATACCCCCCCAAAGGAACAATTTTGCTTCAAATTGGCCAAAACTTGCAATACCCCCCCAAAGGAACAATTTCGCCTCAAACTGGCAAGAAATTGCAATACCCCCCCAAAGGAACAATTTTGCCCCAAAATGGCAAAAAATTGCAATACCCCCCAAAGGAACAATTTCGCCTCAAAATGCCGAAAAGTTGCAATACCTTACCAAAGGAACATTTTCGCTTCAAAATGGCCAAAAGTTGCAATACCCCCCCAAAGGAACAATTTCGCTTCAAAAAGGCCAAAAGTTGCAATACCCCCCAAAGGAACAATTTCGCCTCAAAATGGCAAAAAATTGCAATACCCCCCCAAAGGAACAATTTCGCCTCAAAATGGCGAAAAGTTCCAATACCCCCCCAAAGGAACAATTTCGCCTCAAAATGGAAAAAAAATTGCAATACCCCCCCAAAGGAACAATTTCGCCTCAAAATGCCAAAAAGTTGCAATACCCCCGAAAGGAACAATTTCGCTTCAAAATAGCCAAAAGTTGCAATACCCCCCCAAAGGAACAATTTCGCCTCAAAATGGCAAAAAATTGCAATACCCCCCCAAAAGGAACAATTTCGCTTCAAAATGGCCAAAAGTTGCAATACCCCCCCAAAGGAACAATTTCGCCTCAAAATGGCCAAAAGTTGCAATACCCCCCAAAGGAACAATTTCGCCTCAAAATGGCGAAAAATTGCAATACCCCCCCAAAGGAACAATTTCGCTTCAAAATGGCCAAAAGTTGCAATACCCCCCCAAAGGAACAATTTCGCCTCAAAATGGCCAAAAGTTGCAATACCCCCCAAAGGAACAATTTCGCCTCAAAATGGCGAAAAATTGCAATACCCCCCCAAAGGAACAATTTCGCTTCAAAATGGCCAAAAGTTGCAATACCCCCCCAAAGGAACAATTTCGCTTCAAAATGGCCAAAAGTTGCAATACCCCCCAAAGGAACAATTTCGCCTCAAAATGCCGAAAAGTTGCAATACCCCCCCAAAGGAACAATTTTGCCTCAAAATGGAAAAAAATTGCAATACCCCCCAAAGGAACAATTTCGCTTCAAAATGCTGAAAAGTTGCAATACCCCCCCAAAGGAACAATTTCGCTTCAAAATGGCCAAAAGTTGCAATACCCTCCCAAAGGAACAATTTCGCCTCAAAATGGAAAAAAAATTGCAATACCCCCCAAAGAAATAATTTCGCCTCAAAATGCCGAAAAGTTTCAATACCCCCCGAAAAGAACAATTTCGCTTCAAAATGGCCAAAAGTTGCAATACCCCCCCAAAGGAACAATTTCGCCTCAAAATGGCAAAAAATTGCAATACCCCCCCAAAGGAACAATTTCGCTTCAAAATGGCCAAAAGTTGCAATACCCCCCAAAGGAACAATTTCGCCTCAAAATGGCGAAAAATTGCAATACCCCCCCAAAGGAACAATTTCGCCTTAAAATGGCGAAAAGTTGCAATACCCCCCCAAAGGAACAATTTCGCCTCAAAATGGAAAAAAAATTGCAATACTCCCCCAAAGGAACAATTTCGCCTCAAAATGCAGAAAAGTTGCAATACCCCCCGAAAGGAACAATTTCGCTTCAAAATGGCCAAAAGTTGCAATATCCCCCCAAAGGAACAATTTCGCCTCGAAATGGAAAAAAATTGCAATACCCCCCCAAAGGAACAATTTCGCTTCAAAATGCCGAAAAGTTGCAATACCCCCCCAAAGGAACAATTTCGCTTCAAAATGGCCAAAAGTTGCAATACCCCCCAAAGGAACAATTTCGCCTCAAAATGCCGAAAAGTTGCAATACCCCCCAAAGGAACAATTTCGCCTCAAAATGGAAAAAAATTGCAATACCCCCCCAAAGGAACAATTTCGCTTCAAAATGCCGAAAAGTTGCAATACCCCCCCAAAGGAACAATTTGGCTTCAAAATGGCCAAAAGTTGCAATACCCCCCCAAAGGAACAATTTCGCCTCAAAATGGCAAGAAATTGCAATACCCCCCCAAAGGAACAATTTCGCCTCAAAATGGCAAAAAATTGCAATACCCCCCCAAAGGAACAATTTCGCCTCAAAATGCCGAAAAGTTGCAATACCTTACCAAAGGAACATTTTCGCTTCAAAATGGCCAAAAGTTGCAATACCCCCCCAAAGGAACAATTTCGCTTCAAAAAGGCCAAAAGTTGCAATACCCCCCAAAGGAACAATTTCGCCTCAAAATGGCAAAAAATTGCAATACCCCCCAAAAGGAACAATTTCGCCTCAAAATGCCGAAAAGTTGCAATACCCCCCCAAAGGAAAAATTTCGCTTCAAAATGGCCAAAAGTTGCAATACCCCCCCAAAGGAACAATTTCGCTTCAAAATGGCCAAAAGTTGCAATACCCTCCCAAAGGAACAATTTCGCCTCCAAATGGAAAAAAATTGCAATACCCCCCCAAAGGAACAATTTCGCTTCAAAATGCCGAAAAGTTGCAATACCCCCCCAAAGGAACAATTTTGCTTCAAATTGGCCAAAACTTGCAATACCCCCCCAAAGGAACAATTTCGCCTCAAACTGGCAAGAAATTGCAATACCCCCCCAAAGGAACAATTTTGCCCCAAAATGGCAAAAAATTGCAATACCCCCCCAAAGGAACAATTTCGCCTCAAAATGCCGAAAAGTTGCAATACCTTACCAAAGGAACATTTTCGCTTCAAAATGGCCAAAAGTTGCAATACCCCCCCAAAGGAACAATTTCGCTTCAAAAAGGCCAAAAGTTGCAATACCCCCCAAAGGAACAATTTCGCCTCAAAATGGCAAAAAATTGCAATACCCCCCCAAAGGAACAATTTCGCCTCAAAATGGCGAAAAGTTCCAATACCCCCCCAAAGGAACAATTTCGCCTCAAAATGGAAAAAAAATTGCAATACCGCCCCAAAGGAACAATTTCGCCTCAAAATGCCAAAAAGTTGCAATACCCCCGAAAGGAACAATTTCGCTTCAAAATAGCCAAAAGTTGCAATACCCCCCCAAAGGAACAATTTCGCCTCAAAATGGCAAAAAATTGCAATACCCCCCAAAGGAACAATTTCGCTTCAAAATGGCCAAAAGTTGCAATACCCCCTCAAAGGAACAATTTCGCCTCCAAATGGAAAAAAATTGCAATACCCCCCCCAAAGGAACAATTTCGCTTCAAAATGCTGAAAAGTTGCAATACCCCCCCAAAGGAACAATTTCGCTTCAAAATGGCCAAAAGTTGCAATACCCTCCCAAAGGAACAATTTCTCCTCAAAATGCCGAAAAGTTTCAATACCCCCCGAAAAGAACAATTTCGCTTCAAAATGGCCAAAAGTTGCAATACCCCCCAAAGGAACAATTTCGCCTCAGAATGGCAAAAAATTGCAATACCCCCCCAAAGGAACAATTTCGCTTCAAAATGGCCAAAAGTTGCAATACCCCCCAAAGGAACAATTTCGCCTCAAAATGGCAAAAAATTGCAATACCCCCCCAAAGGAACAATTTCGCCTCAAAATGGCGAAAAGTTCCAATACCCCCCCAAAGGAACAATTTCGCCTCAAAATGGAAAAAAAATTGCAATACCGCCCCAAAGGAACAATTTCGCCTCAAAATGCCAAAAAGTTGCAATACCCCCGAAAGGAACAATTTCGCTTCAAAATAGCCAAAAGTTGCAATACCCCCCCAAAGGAACAATTTCGCCTCAAAATGGCAAAAAATTGCAATACCCCCCAAAGGAACAATTTCGCTTCAAAATGGCCAAAAGTTGCAATACCCCCTCAAAGGAACAATTTCGCCTCCAAATGGAAAAAAATTGCAATACCCCCCCCAAAGGAACAATTTCGCTTCAAAATGCTGAAAAGTTGCAATACCCCCCCAAAGGAACAATTTCGCTTCAAAATGGCCAAAAGTTGCAATACCCTCCCAAAGGAACAATTTCTCCTCAAAATGCCGAAAAGTTTCAATACCCCCCGAAAAGAACAATTTCGCTTCAAAATGGCCAAAAGTTGCAATACCCCCCAAAGGAACAATTTCGCCTCAGAATGGCAAAAAATTGCAATACCCCCCCAAAGGAACAATTTCGCTTCAAAATGGCCAAAAGTTGCAATACCCCCCAAAGGAACAATTTCGCCTCAAAATGGCAAAAAATTGCAATACCCCCCCAAAGGAACAATTTCGCCTCAAAATGGCGAAAAGTTGCAATACCCCCCCAAAGGAACAATTTCGCCTCAAAATGGAAAAAAAATTGCAATACCCCCCCAAAGGAACAATTTCGCCTCAAAATGGCAAAAAATTGCAATACCCCCCCAAAGGAACAATTTCGCTTCAAAATGGCCAAAAGTTGCAATACCCCCCCAAAGGACCAATTTCGCCTCAAAATGCCGAAAAGTTGCAATACCCCCCCAAAGGAACAATTTCGCCTCAAAATGGAAAAAAATTGCAATACCCCCCCAAAGGAACAATTTCGCTTCAAAATGCTGAAAAGTTGCAATACCCCCCAAAGGAACAATTTCGCTTCAAAATGGCCAAAAGTTGCAATACCCTCCCAAAGGAACAATTTCGCCTCAAAATGGTAAAAAATTGCAATACCCCCCCAAAGGAACAATTTCGCTTCAAAATGGCCAAAAGTTGCAATACCCCCCAAAGGAACAATTTCGCTTCAAAATGGCCAAAAGTTGCAATACCCCCCAAAGGAACAATTTCGCCTCAAAATGCCGAAAAATTGCAATACCCCCCCAAAGGAACAATTTCGCTTCAAAATGCTGAAAAGTTGCAATACCCCCCCAAAGGAACAATTTCGCTTCAAAATGGCCAAAAGTTGCAATACCCTCCCAAAGGAACAATTTCGCCTCCAAATGGAAAAAAATTGCAATACCCCCCCAAAGGAACAATTTCGCTTCAAAATGCCGAAAAGTTGCAATACCCCCCCAAAGGAACAATTTTGCTTCAAATTGGCCAAAACTTGCAATACCCCCCCAAAGGAACAATTTCGCCTCAAACTGGCAAGAAATTGCAATACCCCCCCAAAGGAACAATTTTGCCCCAAAATGGCAAAAAATTGCAATACCCCCCAAAGGAACAATTTCGCCTCAAAATGCCGAAAAGTTGCAATACCTTACCAAAGGAACATTTTCGCTTCAAAATGGCCAAAAGTTGCAATACCCCCCCAAAGGAACAATTTCGCTTCAAAAAGGCCAAAAGTTGCAATACCCCCCAAAGGAACAATTTCGCCTCAAAATGGCAAAAAATTGCAATACCCCCCCAAAGGAACAATTTCGCCTCAAAATGGCGAAAAGTTCCAATACCCCCCCAAAGGAACAATTTCGCCTCAAAATGGAAAAAAAATTGCAATACCCCCCCAAAGGAACAATTTCGCCTCAAAATGCCAAAAAGTTGCAATACCCCCGAAAGGAACAATTTCGCTTCAAAATAGCCAAAAGTTGCAATACCCCCCCAAAGGAACAATTTCGCCTCAAAATGGCAAAAAATTGCAATACCCCCCCAAAAGGAACAATTTCGCTTCAAAATGGCCAAAAGTTGCAATACCCCCCCAAAGGAACAATTTCGCCTCAAAATGGCCAAAAGTTGCAATACCCCCCAAAGGAACAATTTCGCCTCAAAATGGCGAAAAATTGCAATACCCCCCCAAAGGAACAATTTCGCTTCAAAATGGCCAAAAGTTGCAATACCCCCCCAAAGGAACAATTTCGCCTCAAAATGGCCAAAAGTTGCAATACCCCCCAAAGGAACAATTTCGCCTCAAAATGGCGAAAAATTGCAATACCCCCCCAAAGGAACAATTTCGCTTCAAAATGGCCAAAAGTTGCAATACCCCCCCAAAGGAACAATTTCGCTTCAAAATGGCCAAAAGTTGCAATACCCCCCCAAAGGAACAATTTCGCCTCAAAATGCCGAAAAGTTGCAATACCCCCCCAAAGGAACAATTTTGCCTCAAAATGGAAAAAAATTGCAATACCCCCCAAAGGAACAATTTCGCTTCAAAATGCTGAAAAGTTGCAATACCCCCCCAAAGGAACAATTTCGCTTCAAAATGGCCAAAAGTTGCAATACCCTCCCAAAGGAACAATTTCGCCTCAAAATGGAAAAAAAATTGCAATACCCCCCCAAAGAAATAATTTCGCCTCAAAATGCCGAAAAGTTTCAATACCCCCCGAAAAGAACAATTTCGCTTCAAAATGGCCAAAAGTTGCAATACCCCCCCAAAGGAACAATTTCGCCTCAAAATGGCAAAAAATTGCAATACCCCCCCAAAGGAACAATTTCGCTTCAAAATGGCCAAAAGTTGCAATACCCCCCAAAGGAACAATTTCGCCTCAAAATGGCGAAAAATTGCAATACCCCCCCAAAGGAACAATTTCGCCTTAAAATGGCGAAAAGTTGCAATACCCCCCCAAAGGAACAATTTCGCCTCAAAATGGAAAAAAAATTGCAATACTCCCCCAAAGGAACAATTTCGCCTCAAAATGCAGAAAAGTTGCAATACCCCCCGAAAGGAACAATTTCGCTTCAAAATGGCCAAAAGTTGCAATATCCCCCCAAAGGAACAATTTCGCCTCAAAATGGAAAAAAATTGCAATACCCCCCCAAAGGAACAATTTCGCTTCAAAATGCCGAAAAGTTGCAATACCCCCCCAAAGGAACAATTTCGCTTCAAAATGGCCAAAAGTTGCAATACCCCCCCAAAGGAACAATTTCGCCTCAAAATGCCGAAAAGTTGCAATACCCCCCAAAGGAACAATTTCGCCTCAAAATGGAAAAAAATTGCAATACCCCCCCAAAGGAACAATTTCGCTTCAAAATGCCGAAAAGTTGCAATACCCCCCCAAAGGAACAATTTGGCTTCAAAATGGCCAAAAGTTGCAATACCCCCCCAAAGGAACAATTTCGCCTCAAAATGGCAAGAAATTGCAATACCCCCCCAAAGGAACAATTTCGCCTCAAAATGGCAAAAAATTGCAATACCCCCCCAAAGGAACAATTTCGCCTCAAAATGCCGAAAAGTTGCAATACCTTACCAAAGGAACATTTTCGCTTCAAAATGGCCAAAAGTTGCAATACCCCCCCAAAGGAACAATTTCGCTTCAAAAAGGCCAAAAGTTGCAATACCCCCCAAAGGAACAATTTCGCCTCAAAATGGCAAAAAATTGCAATACCCCCCAAAAGGAACAATTTCGCCTCAAAATGCCGAAAAGTTGCAATACCCCCCCAAAGGAAAAATTTCGCTTCAAAATGGCCAAAAGTTGCAATACCCCCCCAAAGGAACAATTTCGCTTCAAAATGGCCAAAAGTTGCAATACCCTCCCAAAGGAACAATTTCGCCTCCAAATGGAAAAAAATTGCAATACCCCCCCAAAGGAACAATTTCGCTTCAAAATGCCGAAAAGTTGCAATACCCCCCCAAAGGAACAATTTTGCTTCAAATTGGCCAAAACTTGCAATACCCCCCCAAAGGAACAATTTCGCCTCAAACTGGCAAGAAATTGCAATACCCCCCCAAAGGAACAATTTTGCCCCAAAATGGCAAAAAATTGCAATACCCCCCCAAAGGAACAATTTCGCCTCAAAATGCCGAAAAGTTGCAATACCTTACCAAAGGAACATTTTCGCTT
The DNA here is from genome assembly GCF_048569485.1 of Anomaloglossus baeobatrachus. Taxonomy (NCBI): domain Eukaryota; kingdom Metazoa; phylum Chordata; class Amphibia; order Anura; family Aromobatidae; genus Anomaloglossus; species Anomaloglossus baeobatrachus. The sequence goes on from NW_027441819.1 coordinate 160,088, forward strand.
CAAAATGGCCAAAAGTTGCAATACCCCCCCAAAGGAACAATTTCGCTTCAAAAAGGCCAAAAGTTGCAATACCCCCCAAAGGAACAATTTCGCCTCAAAATGGCAAAAAATTGCAATACCCCCCCAAAGGAACAATTTCGCCTCAAAATGGCGAAAAGTTCCAATACCCCCCCAAAGGAACAATTTCGCCTCAAAATGGAAAAAAAATTGCAATACCGCCCCAAAGGAACAATTTCGCCTCAAAATGCCAAAAAGTTGCAATACCCCCGAAAGGAACAATTTCGCTTCAAAATAGCCAAAAGTTGCAATACCCCCCCAAAGGAACAATTTCGCCTCAAAATGGCAAAAAATTGCAATACCCCCCAAAGGAACAATTTCGCTTCAAAATGGCCAAAAGTTGCAATACCCCCTCAAAGGAACAATTTCGCCTCCAAATGGAAAAAAATTGCAATACCCCCCCAAAGGAACAATTTCGCTTCAAAATGCTGAAAAGTTGCAATACCCCCCCAAAGGAACAATTTCGCCTCAAAATGGCAAAAAATTGCAATACCCCCCCAAAGGAACAATTTCGCTTCAAAATGGCCAAAAGTTGCAATACCCCCCAAAGGAACAATTTCGCCTCAAAATGGCAAAAAATTGCAATACCCCCCCAAAGGAACAATTTCGCCTCAAAATGGCGAAAAGTTGCAATACCCCCCCAAAGGAACAATTTCGCCTCAAAATGGAAAAAAAATTGCAATACCCCCCCAAAGGAACAAATTCGCCTCAATATGCCAAAAAGTTGCAATACCCCCGAAAGGAACAATTTCGCTTCAAAATGGCCAAAAGTTGCAATACCCCCCAAAAGGAACAATTTCGCCTCAAAATGCCGAAAAGTTGCAATACCCCCCCAAAGGAACAATTTTGCCTCAAAATGGAAAAAAATGCAATATTCCCCCAAAGGAACAATTTCGCTTCAAAATGCTGAAAAGTTGCAATACCCCCCCAAAGGAACAATTTCGCTTCAAAATGGCCAAAAGTTGCAATACCCCCCAAAGGAACAATTTCGCCTCAAAATGGCAAAAAATTGCAATACCCCCCCAAAGGAACAATTTCGCCTCAAAATGGCGAAAAGTTGCAATACCCCCCCAAAGGAACAATTTCGCCTCAAAATGGAAAAAAAATTGCAATACCCCCCCAAAGGAACAAATTCGCCTCAATATGCCAAAAAGTTGCAATACCCCCGAAAGGAACAATTTCGCTTCAAAATGGCCAAAAGTTGCAATACCCCCCAAAAGGAACAATTTCGCCTCAAAATGCCGAAAAGTTGCAATACCCCCCCAAAGGAACAATTTCGCCTCAAAATGGAAAAAAAATTGCAATGCCCCCCAAAGGAACAATTTCGCTTCAAAATGGTCAAAAGTTGCAATACCCCCCCAAAGGAACAATTTCGCTTCAAAATGGCCAAAAGTTGCAATACCCCCCCAAAGGAACAATTTCGCTTCAAAATGCCGAAAAGTTGCAATACCCCCCCAAAGGAACAATTTCGCTTCAAAATGGCCAAAAGTTGCAATACCTCCCCAAAGGAACAATTTCGCCTCAAAATGCCGAAAAGTTGCAATACCCCCCCAAAGGAACAATTTCGCTTCAAAATGGCCAAAAGTTGCAATACCCCCCCAAAGGAACAATTTCGCTTCAAAATGGCCAAAAGTTGCAATACCCCCCCAAAGGAACAATTTCGCCTCAAAATGGCAAAAAAATTGCAATACCCCCCAAAGGAACAATTTCGCTTCAAAATGGTCAAAAGTTGCAATACCCCCCAAAGGAACAATTTCGCCTCAAAATGGAAAAAAAATTGCAATACCCCCCCAAAGGAACAATTTCGCTTCAAAATGGCCAAAAGTTGCAATACCCCCCCAAAGGAACAATTTCGCTTCAAAATGGCCAAAAGTTGCAATACCCCCCCAAAGGAACAATTTCGCCTCAAAATGCCGAAAAGTTGCAATACCCCCCCAAAGGAACAATTTCGCCTCAAAATGGCCAAAAGTTGCAATACCCCCCCAAAGGAACAATTTCGCTTCAAAATGCCGAAAAGTTGCAATACCCCCCCAAAGGAACAATTTCGCTTCAAAATGGCCAAAAGTTGCAATACCTCCCCAAAGGAACAATTTCGCCTCAAAATGCCGAAAAGTTGCAATACCCCTCCAAAGGAACAATTTCGCTTCAAAATGGCCAAAAGTTGCTATACCCCCCCAAAGGAACAATTTCGCCTCAAAATGGCCAAAAGTTGCAATACCCCCCAAAGGAACAATTTCGCCTCAAAATGGCGAAAAATTGCAATACCCCCCCAAAGGAACAATTTCGCTTCAAAATGGCCAAAAGTTGCAATACCCCCCCAAAGGAACAATTTCGCTTCAAAATGGCCAAAAGTTGCAATACCCCCCCAAAGGAACAATTTCGCCTCAAAATGCCGAAAAGTTGCAATACCCCCCCAAAGGAACAATTTCGCCTCAAAATGGAAAAAAATTGCAATACCCCCCAAAGGAACAATTTCGCTTCAAAATGCTGAAAAGTTGCAATACCCCCCCAAAGGAACAATTTCGCTTCAAAATGGCCAAAAGTTGCAATACCCTCCCAAAGGAACAATTTCGCCTCAAAATGGAAAAAAAATTGCAATACCCCCCCAAAGAAATAATTTCGCCTCAAAATGCCGAAAAGTTTCAATACCCCCCGAAAAGAACAATTTCGCTTCAAAATGGCCAAAAGTTGCAATACCCCCCCAAAGGAACAATTTCGCCTCAAAATGGCAAAAAATTGCAATACCCCCCCAAAGGAACAATTTCGCCTCAAAATGGCGAAAAATTGCAATACCCCCCCAAAGGAACAATTTCGCCTTAAAATGGCGAAAAGTTGCAATACCCCCCCAAAGGAACAATTTCGCCTCAAAATGGAAAAAAAATTGCAATACTCCCCCAAAGGAACAATTTCGCCTCAAAATGCAGAAAAGTTGCAATACCCCCCGAAAGGAACAATTTCGCTTCAAAATGGCCAAAAGTTGCAATATCCCCCCAAAGGAACAATTTCGCCTCAAAATGGAAAAAAATTGCAATACCCCCCCAAAGGAACAATTTCGCTTCAAAATGCCGAAAAGTTGCAATACCCCCCCAAAGGAACAATTTCGCTTCAAAATGGCCAAAAGTTGCAATACCCCCCCAAAGGAACAATTTCGCCTCAAAATGGAAAAAAAATTGCAATACGGGGGGTATGGAATGGAAAAAAATTGCAATACCCCCCCAAAGGAACAATTTCGCTTCAAAATGGCCAAAAGTTGCAATACCCCCCCAAAGGAACAATTTCGCCTCAAAATGCCGAAAAGTTGCAATACCCCCCAAAGGAACAATTTCGCCTCAAAATGGAAAAAAATTGCAATACCCCCCCAAAGGAACAATTTCGCTTCAAAATGCCGAAAAGTTGCAATACCCCCCCAAAGGAACAATTTGGCTTCAAAATGGCCAAAAGTTGCAATACCCCCCCAAAGGAACAATTTCGCCTCAAAATGGCAAGAAATTGCAATACCCCCCCAAAGGAACAATTTCGCCTCAAAATGGCAAAAAATTGCAATACCCCCCCAAAGGAACAATTTCGCCTCAAAATGCCGAAAAGTTGCAATACCTTACCAAAGGAACATTTTCGCTTCAAAATGGCCAAAAGTTGCAATACCCCCCCAAAGGAACAATTTCGCTTCAAAAAGGCCAAAAGTTGCAATACCCCCCAAAGGAACAATTTCGCCTCAAAATGGCAAAAAATTGCAATACCCCCCAAAAGGAACAATTTCGCCTCAAAATGCCGAAAAGTTGCAATACCCCCCCAAAGGAAAAATTTCGCTTCAAAATGGCCAAAAGTTGCAATACCCCCCCAAAGGAACAATTTCGCTTCAAAATGGCCAAAAGTTGCAATACCCTCCCAAAGGAACAATTTCGCCTCCAAATGGAAAAAAATTGCAATACCCCCCCAAAGGAACAATTTCGCTTCAAAATGCCGAAAAGTTGCAATACCCCCCCAAAGGAACAATTTTGCTTCAAATTGGCCAAAACTTGCAATACCCCCCCAAAGGAACAATTTCGCCTCAAACTGGCAAGAAATTGCAATACCCCCCCAAAGGAACAATTTTGCCCCAAAATGGCAAAAAATTGCAATACCCCCCCAAAGGAACAATTTCGCCTCAAAATGCCGAAAAGTTGCAATACCTTACCAAAGGAACATTTTCGCTTCAAAATGGCCAAAAGTTGCAATACCCCCCCAAAGGAACAATTTCGCTTCAAAAAGGCCAAAAGTTGCAATACCCCCCAAAGGAACAATTTCGCCTCAAAATGGCAAAAAATTGCAATACCCCCCCAAAGGAACAATTTCGCCTCAAAATGGCGAAAAGTTCCAATACCCCCCCAAAGGAACAATTTCGCCTCAAAATGGAAAAAAAATTGCAATACCGCCCCAAAGGAACAATTTCGCCTCAAAATGCCAAAAAGTTGCAATACCCCCGAAAGGAACAATTTCGCTTCAAAATAGCCAAAAGTTGCAATACCCCCCCAAAGGAACAATTTCGCCTCAAAATGGCAAAAAATTGCAATACCCCCCAAAGGAACAATTTCGCTTCAAAATGGCCAAAAGTTGCAATACCCCCTCAAAGGAACAATTTCGCCTCCAAATGGAAAAAAATTGCAATACCCCCCCAAAGGAACAATTTCGCTTCAAAATGCTGAAAAGTTGCAATACCCCCCCAAAGGAACAATTTCGCTTCAAAATGGCCAAAAGTTGCAATACCCTCCCAAAGGAACAATTTCTCCTCAAAATGGAAAAAAAAATTGCAATACCCCCCCAAAGGAACAATTTCGCCTCAAAATGCCGAAAAGTTTCAATACCCCCCGAAAAGAACAATTTCGCTTCAAAATGGCCAAAAGTTGCAATACCCCCCCAAAGGAACAATTTCGCCTCAAAATGGCAAAAAATTGCAATACCCCCCCAAAGGAACAATTTCGCTTCAAAATGGCCAAAAGTTGCAATACCCCCCAAAGGAACAATTTCGCCTCAAAATGGCAAAAAATTGCAATACCCCCCCAAAGGAACAATTTCGCCTCAAAATGGCGAAAAGTTGCAATACCCCCCCAAAGGAACAATTTCGCCTCAAAATGGAAAAAAAATTGCAATACCCCCCCAAAGGAACAAATTCGCCTCAATATGCCAAAAAGTTGCAATACCCCCGAAAGGAACAATTTCGCTTCAAAATGGCCAAAAGTTGCAATACCCCCCAAAAGGAACAATTTCGCCTCAAAATGCCGAAAAGTTGCAATACCCCCCCAAAGGAACAATTTCGCCTCAAAATGGAAAAAAATGCAATATTCCCCCAAAGGAACAATTTCGCTTCAAAATGCTGAAAAGTTGCAATACCCCCCAAAGGAACAATTTCGCTTCAAAATGGCCAAAAGTTGCAATACCCCCCAAAGGAACAATTTCGCCTCAAAATGGCAAAAAATTGCAATACCCCCCCAAAGGAACAATTTCGCCTCAAAATGGCGAAAAGTTGCAATACCCCCCCAAAGGAACAATTTCGCCTCAAAATGGAAAAAAAATTGCAATACCCCCCCAAAGGAACAAATTCGCCTCAATATGCCAAAAAGTTGCAATACCCCCGAAAGGAACAATTTCGCTTCAAAATGGCCAAAAGTTGCAATACCCCCCAAAAGGAACAATTTCGCCTCAAAATGCCGAAAAGTTGCAATACCCCCCCAAAGGAACAATTTCGCTTCAAAATGCCGAAAAGTTGCAATACCCCCCCAAAGGAACAATTTCGCTTCAAAATGGCCAAAAGTTGCAATACCTCCCCAAAGGAACAATTTCGCCTCAAAATGCCGAAAAGTTGCAATACCCCCCCAAAGGAACAATTTCGCTTCAAAATGGCCAAAAGTTGCAATACCCCCCCAAAGGAACAATTTCGCTTCAAAATGGCCAAAAGTTGCAATACCCCCCCAAAGGAACAATTTCGCCTCAAAATGGCAAAAAAATTGCAATACCCCCCAAAGGAACAATTTCGCTTCAAAATGGTCAAAAGTTGCAATACCCCCCAAAGGAACAATTTCGCCTCAAAATGGAAAAAAAATTGCAATACCCCCCCAAAGGAACAATTTCGCTTCAAAATGGCCAAAAGTTGCAATACCCCCCCAAAGGAACAATTTCGCTTCAAAATGGCCAAAAGTTGCAATACCCCCCCAAAGGAACAATTTCGCCTCAAAATGCCGAAAAGTTGCAATACCCCCCCAAAGGAACAATTTCGCTTCAAAATGGCCAAAAGTTGCAATACCCCCCCAAAGGAACAATTTCGCTTCAAAAAGGCCAAAAGTTGCAATACCCCCCAAAGGAACAATTTCGCCTCAAAATGGCAAAAAATTGCAATACCCCCCCAAAGGAACAATTTCGCCTCAAAATGGCGAAAAGTTCCAATACCCCCCCAAAGGAACAATTTCGCCTCAAAATGGAAAAAAAATTGCAATACCCACCCAAAGGAACAATTTCGCCTCAAAATGCCAAAAAGTTGCAATACCCCCGAAAGGAACAATTTCGCTTCAAAATGGCCAAAAGTTGCAATACCCCCCCAAAGGAACAATTTCGCCTCAAAATGGCAAAAAATTGCAATACCCCCCAAAGGAAAAATTTCGCTTCAAAATGGCCAAAAGTTGCAATACCCCCCCAAAGGAACAATTTCGCCTCAAAATGGCAAAAAATTGCAATACCCCCCAAAAGGAACAATTTCGCCTCAAAATGCCGAAAAGTTGCAATACCCCCCCAAAGGAAGAATTTCGCTTCAAAATGGCCAAAAGTTGCAATACCCCCCCAAAGGAACAACTTCGCTTCAAAATGGCCAAAAGTTGCAATACCCCCCCAAAGGAACAATTTCGCCTCCAAATGGAAAAAAATTGAAATACCCCCCCAAAGGAACAATTTCGCCTCAAAATGGCAAAAAGTTGCAATACCCCCGAAAGGAACAATTTCGCTTCAAAATGGCCAAAAGTTGCAATACCCCCCCAAAGGAACAATTTCGCCTCAAAATGGCAAAAAATTGCAATACCCCCCAAAGGAACAATTTCGCTTCAAAATGGCCAAAAGTTGCAATACCCCCTCAAAGGAACAATTTCGCCTCCAAATGGAAAAAAATTGCAATACCCCCCCAAAGGAACAATTTCGCTTCAAAATGCTGAAAAGTTGCAATACCCCCCAAAGGAACAATTTCGCTTCAAAATGGCCAAAAGTTGCAATACCCTCCCAAAGGAACAATTTTTCCTCAAAATGGAAAAAAAAATTGCAATACCCCCCCAAAGGAACAATTTCGCCTCAAAATGCCGAAAAGTTTCAATACCCCCCGAAAAGAACAATTTCGCTTCAAAATGGCCAAAAGTTGCAATACCCCCCCAAAGGAACAATTTCGCCTCAAAATGGCAAAAAATTGCAATACCCCCCCAAAGGAACAATTTCGCTTCAAAATGGCCAAAAGTTGCAATACCCCCCAAAGGAACAATTTCGCCTCAAAATGGCAAAAAATTGCAATACCCCCCCAAAGGAACAATTTCGCCTCAAAATGGCGAAAAGTTGCAATACCCCCCAAAGGAACAATTTCGCCTCAAAATGGAAAAAAAATTCCAATACCCCCCCAAAGGAACAATTTCGCCTCAAAATGCCAAAAAGTTGCAATACCCCCGAAAAGAACAACTTCGCTTCAAAATGGCCAAAAGTTGCAATACCCCCCAAAAGGAACAATTTCGCCTCAAAATGCCGAAAAGTTGCAATACCCCCCCAAAGGAACAATTTCGCCTCAAAATGGAAAAAAATGCAATATTCCCCCAAAGGAACAATTTCGCTTCAAAATGCTGAAAAGTTGCAATACCCCCCCAAAGGAACAATTTCGCTTCAAAATGGCCAAAAGTTGCAATACCCTCCCAAAGGAACAATTTCGCCTCAAAATGGAAAAAAAAATTGCAATATCCCCCCAAAGGAACAATTTCGCCTCAAAATGGAAAAAAAATTGCAATACCCCCCAAAGGAACAATTTCGCCTCAAAATGCCGAAAAGTTGCAATACCCCCCGAAAGGAACAATTTGGCTTCAAAATGGCCAAAAGTTGCAATACCCCCCCAAAGGAACAATTTCGCCTCAAAATGGAAAAAAAATTGCAATACCCCCCAAAGGAACAATTTCGCTTCAAAATGGTCAAAAGTTGCAATACCCCCCCGAAGGAACAATTTCGCTTCAAAATGGCCAAAAGTTGCAATACCTCCCCAAAGGAACAATTTCGCCTCAAAATGCCGAAAAGTTGCAATACCTCCCCAAAGGAACAATTTCGCTTCAAAATGGCCAAAAGTTGCAATACCCCCCCAAAGGAACAATTTCGCTTCAAAATGGCCAAAAGTTGCAATACCCCCCCAAAGGAACAATTTTGCCTCAAAATGGCAAAAAATTGCAATAACCCCCAAAGGAACAATTTCGCTTCAAAATGGTCAAAAGTTGCAATACCCCCCAAAGGAACAATTTCGCCTCAAAATGGAAAAAAATTGCAATACCCCCCCAAAGGAACAATTTCGCTTCAAAATGGCCAAAAGTTGCAATACCCCCCCAAAGGAACAATTTCGCTTCAAAATGGCCAAAAGTTGCAATACCCCCCCAAAGGAACAATTTCGCCTCAAAATGCCGAAAAGTTGCAATACCCCCCCAAAGGAACAATTTCGCTTCAAAATGGCCAAAAGTTGCAATACCCCCCCAAAGGAACAATTTCGCTTCAAAAAGGCCAAAAGTTGCAATACCCCCCAAAGGAACAATTTCGCCTCAAAATGGCAAAAAATTGCAATACCCCCCCAAAGGAACAATTTCGCCTCAAAATGGCGAAAAGTTCCAATACCTCCCCAAAGGAACAATTTCGCCTCAAAATGGAAAAAAAATTGCAATACCCCCCCAAAGGAACAATTTCGCCTCAAAATGCCAAAAAGTTGCAATACCCCCGAAAGGAACAATTTCGCTTCAAAATGGCCAAAAGTTGCAATACCCCCCCAAAGGAACAATTTCGCCTCAAAATGGCAAAAAATTGCAATACCCCCCAAAGGAACAATTTCGCTTCAAAATGGCCAAAAGTTGCAATACCCCCCCAAAGAAACAATTTCGCCTCAAAATGGCAAAAAATTGCAATACCCCCCAAAAGGAACAATTTCGCCTCAAAATGGCGAAAAGTTGCAATACCCCCCAAAGGAACAATTTCGCTTCAAAATGGCCAAAAGTTGCAATACCCCCTCAAAGGAACAATTTCGCCTCCAAATGGAAAAAAATTGCAATACCCCCCCAAAGGAACAATTTCGCTTCAAAATGCTGAAAAGTTGCAATACCCCCCAAAGGAACAATTTCGCTTCAAAATGGCCAAAAGTTGCAATACCCTCCCAAAGGAACAATTTTTCCTCAAAATGGAAAAAAAAATTGCAATACCCCCCCAAAGGAACAATTTCGCCTCAAAATGCCGAAAAGTTTCAATACCCCCCGAAAAGAACAATTTCGCTTCAAAATGGCCAAAAGTTGCAATACCCCCCCAAAGGAACAATTTCGCCTCAAAATGGCAAAAAATTGCAATACCCCCCCAAAGGAACAATTTCGCTTCAAAATGGCCAAAAGTTGCAATACCCCCCAAAGGAACAATTTCGCCTCAAAATGGCAAAAAATTGCAATACCCCCCCAAAGGAACAATTTCGCCTCAAAATGGCGAAAAGTTGCAATACCCCCCAAAGGAACAATTTCGCCTCAAAATGGAAAAAAAATTCCAATACCCCCCCAAAGGAACAATTTCGCCTCAAAATGCCAAAAAGTTGCAATACCCCCGAAAAGAACAACTTCGCTTCAAAATGGCCAAAAGTTGCAATACCCCCCAAAAGGAACAATTTCGCCTCAAAATGCCGAAAAGTTGCAATACCCCCCCAAAGGAACAATTTCGCCTCAAAATGGAAAAAAATGCAATATTCCCCCAAAGGAACAATTTCGCTTCAAAATGCTGAAAAGTTGCAATACCCCCCCAAAGGAACAATTTCGCTTCAAAATGGCCAAAAGTTGCAATACCCTCCCAAAGGAACAATTTCGCCTCAAAATGGAAAAAAAAATTGCAATATCCCCCCAAAGGAACAATTTCGCCTCAAAATGGAAAAAAAATTGCAATACCCCCCAAAGGAACAATTTCGCCTCAAAATGCCGAAAAGTTGCAATACCCCCCGAAAGGAACAATTTGGCTTCAAAATGGCCAAAAGTTGCAATACCCCCCCAAAGGAACAATTTCGCCTCAAAATGGAAAAAAAATTGCAATACCCCCCAAAGGAACAATTTCGCTTCAAAATGGTCAAAAGTTGCAATACCCCCCCGAAGGAACAATTTCGCTTCAAAATGGCCAAAAGTTGCAATACCTCCCCAAAGGAACAATTTCGCCTCAAAATGCCGAAAAGTTGCAATACCTCCCCAAAGGAACAATTTCGCTTCAAAATGGCCAAAAGTTGCAATACCCCCCCAAAGGAACAATTTCGCTTCAAAATGGCCAAAAGTTGCAATACCCCCCCAAAGGAACAATTTTGCCTCAAAATGGCAAAAAATTGCAATAACCCCCAAAGGAACAATTTCGCTTCAAAATGGTCAAAAGTTGCAATACCCCCCAAAGGAACAATTTCGCCTCAAAATGGAAAAAAATTGCAATACCCCCCCAAAGGAACAATTTCGCTTCAAAATGGCCAAAAGTTGCAATACCCCCCCAAAGGAACAATTTCGCTTCAAAATGGCCAAAAGTTGCAATACCCCCCCAAAGGAACAATTTCGCCTCAAAATGCCGAAAAGTTGCAATACCCCCCCAAAGGAACAATTTCGCTTCAAAATGGCCAAAAGTTGCAATACCCCCCCAAAGGAACAATTTCGCTTCAAAAAGGCCAAAAGTTGCAATACCCCCCAAAGGAACAATTTCGCCTCAAAATGGCAAAAAATTGCAATACCCCCCCAAAGGAACAATTTCGCCTCAAAATGGCGAAAAGTTCCAATACCTCCCCAAAGGAACAATTTCGCCTCAAAATGGAAAAAAAATTGCAATACCCCCCCAAAGGAACAATTTCGCCTCAAAATGCCAAAAAGTTGCAATACCCCCGAAAGGAACAATTTCGCTTCAAAATGGCCAAAAGTTGCAATACCCCCCCAAAGGAACAATTTCGCCTCAAAATGGCAAAAAATTGCAATACCCCCCAAAGGAACAATTTCGCTTCAAAATGGCCAAAAGTTGCAATACCCCCCCAAAGAAACAATTTCGCCTCAAAATGGCAAAAAATTGCAATACCCCCCAAAAGGAACAATTTCGCCTCAAAATGGCGAAAAGTTGCAATACCCCCCCAAAGGAAGAATTTCGCTTCAAAATGGCCAAAAGTTGCAATACCCCCCCAAAGGAACAACTTCGCTTCAAAATGGCCAAAAGTTGCAATACCCCCCCAAAGGAACAATTTCGCCTCCAAATGGAAAAAAATTGCAATACCCCCCCAAAGGAACAATTTCGCTTCAAAATGCTGAAAAGTTGCAATACCCCCCCAAAGGAACAATTTCGCTTCAAATAGGCCAAAAGTTGCAATACCCTCCCAAAGGAACAATTTCTCCTCAAAATGGAAAAAAAAATTGCAATACCCCCCCAAAGGAACAATTTCGCCTCAAAATGCCGAAAAGTTTCAATACCCCCCGAAAAGAACAATTTCGCTTCAAAATGGCCAAAAGTTGCAATACCCCCCCAAAGGAACAATTTCGCCTCAAAATGGCAAAAAATTGCAATACCCCCCCAAAGGAACAATTTCGCTTCAAAATGGCCAAAAGTTGCAATACCCCCCAAAGGAACAATTTCGCCTCAAAATGGCAAAAAATTGCAATACCCCCCCAAAGGAACAATTTCGCCTCAAAATGGCGAAAAGTTGCAATACCCCCCCAAAGGAACAATTTCGCCTCAAAATGGAAAAAAAATTGCAATACCCCCCAAAGGAACAATTTCGCCTCAAAATGCCAAAAAGTTGCAATACCCCCGAAAGGAACAATTTCGCTTCAAAATGGCCAAAAGTTGCAATACCCCCCAAAAGGAACAATTTCGCCTCAAAATGCCGAAAAGTTGCAATACCCCCCAAAGGAACAATTTCGCCTCAAAATGGAAAAAAATGCAATATTCCCCCAAAGGAACAATTTCGCTTCAAAATGCTGAAAAGTTGCAATACCCCCCCAAAGGAACAATTTCGCTTCAAAATGGCCAAAAGTTGCAATACCCTCCCAAAGGAACAATTTCGCCTCAAAATGGCAAAAAATTGCAATACCCCCCCAAAGGAACAATTTCGCTTCAAAATGGCCAAAAGTTGCAATACCCCCCAAAGGAACAATTTCGCTTCAAAATGGCCAGAAGTTGCAATACCCCCCCAAAGGAACAATTTCGCTTCAAAATGGCCAAAAGTTGCAATACCCCCCCAAAGGAACAATTTCGCCTCAAAATGGAAAAAAGATTGCAATACCCCCCCAAAGGAACAATTTCGCCTCCAAATGCCGAAAAGTTTAAATACCCCCCGAAAGGAACAATTTCGCTTCAAAATGGCCAAAAGTTGCAATACCCCCCCAAAGGAACAATTTCGCCTCAAAATGGCAAGAAATTGTAATACCCCACAAAGGAACAATTTCGCCTCAAAATGCCGAAAAGTTGCAATACCCCCCCAAAGGAACAATTTCGCTTCAAAATGGCCAAAAGTTGCAATACCCCCAAAGGAACAATTTCGCCTCAAAATGGAAAAAAAAATTGCAATACCCCCCCAAAGAAACAATTTCGCCTCAAAATGCCGAAACGTTGCAATACCCCCTAAAGGAACAATTTCGCTTTAAAATGGCCAAAAGTTGCAATACCCCCCAAAGGAACAATTTCGCCTCAAAATACCGAAAAGTTGCAATACCCCCCGAAAGGAACAATTTCGCCTCAAAATGGAAAAAAAAATTGCAATACCCCCCCAAAGGAACAATTTTGCCTCAAAATGCCGAAAAGTTTCAATACCCCCCGAAAAGAACAATTTCGCTTCAAAATGGCCAAAAGTTGCAATACCCCCCCAAAGGAACAATTTCGCCTCAAAATGGCAAAAAATTGCAATACCCCCCCAAAGGAACAATTTCGCTTCAAAATGGCCAAAAGTTGCAATACCCCCCAAAGGAACAATTTCGCTTCAAAATGGCCAAAAGTTGCAATACCCCCCAAAGGAACAATTTCGCTTCAAAATGGCCAAAAGTTGCAATACCCCCCCAAAGGAACAATTTCGCCTCAAAATGTAAAAAAGATTGCAATACCCCCCCAAAGGAACAATTTCGCTTCAAAATGGCCAAAAGTTGCAATACCCCCCCAAAGGAACAATTTCGCCTCAAAATGGCAAAAAATTGCAATACCCCCCCAAAGGAACAATTTCGCTTCAAAATGGCCAAAAGTTGCAATACCGCCCCAAAGGAACAATTTCGCCTCAAAATGGCAAGAAATTGCAATACCCCCCCAAAGGAACAATTTCGCCTCAAAATGCCGAAAAGTTGCAATACCCCCCCAAAGGAACAATTTCGCCTCAAAATGGAAAAAAATGCAATATTCCCCCAAAGGAACAATTTCGCTTCAAAATGCTGAAAAGTTGCAATACCCCCCCAAAGGAACAATTTCGCTTCAAAATGGCCAAAAGTTGCAATACCCCCAAAGGAACAATTTCGCCTCAAAATGGAAAAAAAAATTGCAATACCCCCCCAAAGAAACAATTTCGCCTCAAAATGCCGAAACGTTGCAATACCCCCTAAAGGAACAATTTCGCTTTAAAATGGCCAAAAGTTGCAATACCCCCCAAAGGAACAATTTCGCCTCAAAATACCGAAAAGTTGCAATACCCCCCGAAAGGAACAATTTCGCCTCAAAATGGAAAAAAAAATTGCAATACCCCCCCAAAGGAACAATTTTGCCTCAAAATGCCGAAAAGTTTCAATACCCCCCGAAAAGAACAATTTCGCTTCAAAATGGCCAAAAGTTGCAATACCCCCCCAAAGGAACAATTTCGCCTCAAAATGGCAAAAAATTGCAATACCCCCCCAAAGGAACAATTTCGCTTCAAAATGGCCAAAAGTTGCAATACCCCCCAAAGGAACAATTTCGCTTCAAAATGGCCAAAAGTTGCAATACCCCCCAAAGGAACAATTTCGCTTCAAAATGGCCAAAAGTTGCAATACCCCCCCAAAGGAACAATTTCGCCTCAAAATGTAAAAAAGATTGCAATACCCCCCCAAAGGAACAATTTCGCTTCAAAATGGCCAAAAGTTGCAATACCCCCCCAAAGGAACAATTTCGCCTCAAAATGGCAAAAAATTGCAATACCCCCCCAAAGGAACAATTTCGCTTCAAAATGGCCAAAAGTTGCAATACCGCCCCAAAGGAACAATTTCACCTCAAAATGGCAAGAAATTGCAATACCCCCCCAAAGGAACAATTTCGCCTCAAAATGCCGAAAAGTTGCAATACCCCCCCAAAGGAACAATTTCGCCTCAAAATGGAAAAAAATGCAATATTCCCCCAAAGGAACAATTTCGCTTCAAAATGCTGAAAAGTTGCAATACCCCCCCAAAGGAACAATTTCGCTTCAAAATGGCCAAAAGTTGCAATACCCCCAAAGGAACAATTTCGCCTCAAAATGGAAAAAAAAATTGCAATACCCCCCCAAAGAAACAATTTCGCCTCAAAATGCCGAAAAGTTGCAATACCCCCCCAAAGGAACAATTTCGCTTTAAAATGGCCAAAAGTTGCAATACCCCCCCAAAGGAACAATTTCGCCTCAAAATGCCGAAAAGTTGCAATACCCCCCGAAAGGAACAATTTCGCTTCAAAATGGCCAAAAGTTGCAATACCCCCCAAAGGAACAATTTCGCTTCAAAATGGCCAAAAGTTGCAATACCCCCCCAAAGGAACAATTTCGCCTCAAAATGCCGAAAAGTTGCAATACCCCCCGAAAGGAACAATTTGGCTTCAAAATGGCCAAAAGTTGCAATACCCCCCCAAAGGAACAATTTCGCTTCAAAATGCCGAAAAGTTGCAATACCCCCCCAAAGGAACAATTTCGCTTCAAAATGGCCAAAAGTTGCAATACCTCCCCAAAGGAACAATTTCGCCTCAAAATGCCGAAAAGTTGCAATACCCCACCAAAGGAACAATTTCGCTTCAAAATGGCCAAAAGTTGCAATACCCCCCCAAAGGAACAATTTCGCTTCAAAATGGCCAAAAGTTGCAATACCCCCCCAAAGGAACAATTTCGCCTCAAAATGGCAAAAAATTGCAATACCCCCCAAAGGAACAATTTCTCTTCAAAATCGTCAAAAGTTGCAATACCCCCCCAAAGGAACAATTTCGCTTCAAAATGGCCAAAAGTTGCAATACCCCCCCCAAAGGAACAATTTCGCCTCAAAATAAAAAAAAATTGCAATACCCCCCCAAAGGAACAATTTCGCCTCAAAATGGAAAAAAAATTGCTATACCCCTCCAAAGGAACAATTTCGCCTCAAAATGCCGAAAAGTTGCAATACCCCCCGAAAGGAACAATTACGCTTCAAAATGGCCAAAAGTTGCAATACCCCCCCAAAGGAACAATTTCGCCTCAAAATGGAAAAAAAATTGCAATACCCCCCCAAAGGAACAATTTCGCCTCAAAATGCCGAAAAGTTGCAATACCCCCCCAAAGGAACAATTTCGCTTCAAAATGGCCAAAAGTTGCAATACCCCCCCCAAAGGAACAATTTCGCCTCAAAATAAAAAAAAATTGCAATACCCCCCCAAAGGAACAATTTCGCCTCAAAATGGCAAAAAATTGCAATACCCCCCCAAAGGAACAATTTCGCTTCAAAATGCCGAAAAGTTGCAATACCCCCGAAAGGAACAATTTCGCTTCAAAATGGCCAAAAGTTGCAATACCCTCCCAAAGGAACAATTTCGCCTCAAAATGGAAAAAAAATTGCAATACCCCCCAAAGGAACAATTTCGCCTCAAAATGGCGAAAAGTTCCAATACCCCCCCAAAGGAACAATTTCGCCTCAAAATGGAAAAAAAATTGCAATACCCCCCCAAAGGAACAATTTCGCCTCAAAATGCCGAAAAGTTGCAATACCCCCCGAAAGGAACAATTTGGCTTCAAAATGGCCAAAAGTTGCAATACCCCCCCAAAGGAACAATTTCGCCTCAAAATGGAAAAAAAATTGCAATGCCCCCCAAAGGAACAATTTCGCTTCAAAATGGTCAAAAGTTGCAATACCCCCCCAAAGGAACAATTTCGCTTCAAAATGGCCAAAAGTTGCAATACCCCCCCAAAGGAACAATTTCGCTTCAAAATGCCGAAAAGTTGCAATACCCCCCCAAAGGAACAATTTCGCTTCAAAATGGCCAAAAGTTGCAATACCTCCCCAAAGGAACAATTTCGCCTCAAAATGCCGAAAAGTTGCAATACCCCCCCAAAGGAACAATTTCGCTTCAAAATGGCCAAAAGTTGCAATACCCCCCCAAAGGAACAATTTCGCTTCAAAATGGCCAAAAGTTGCAATACCCCCCCAAAGGAACAATTTCGCCTCAAAATGGCAAAAAAATTGCAATACCCCCCAAAGGAACAATTTCGCTTCAAAATGGTCAAAAGTTGCAATACCCCCCAAAGGAACAATTTCGCCTCAAAATGGAAAAAAAATTGCAATACCCCCCCAAAGGAACAATTTCGCTTCAAAATGGCCAAAAGTTGCAATACTCCCCCAAAGGAACAATTTCGCTTCAAAAAGGCCAAAAGTTGCAATACCCCCCAAAGGAACAATTTCGCCTCAAAATGGCAAAAAATTGCAATACCCCCCCAAAGGAACAATTTCGCCTCAAAATGGCGAAAAGTTCCAATACCCCCCCAAAGGAACAATTTCGCCTCAAAATGGAAAAAAAATTGCAATACCCACCCAAAGGAACAATTTCGCCTCAAAATGCCAAAAAGTTGCAATACCCCCGAAAGGAACAATTTCGCTTCAAAATGGCCAAAAGTTGCAATACCCCCCCAAAGGAACAATTTCGCCTCAAAATGGCAAAAAATTGCAATACCCCCCAAAGGAACAATTTCGCTTCAAAATGGCCAAAAGTTGCAATACCCCCCCAAAGGAACAATTTCGCCTCAAAATGGCAAAAAATTGCAATACCCCCCAAAAGGAACAATTTCGCCTCAAAATGCCGAAAAGTTGCAATACCCCCCCAAAGGAAGAATTTCGCTTCAAAATGGCCAAAAGTTGCAATACCCCCCCAAAGGAACAACTTCGCTTCAAAATGGCCAAAAGTTGCAATACCCCCCCAAAGGAACAATTTCGCCTCCAAATGGAAAAAAATTGCAATACCCCCCCAAAGGAACAATTTCGCCTCAAAATGGCAAAAAGTTGCAATACCCCCGAAAGGAACAATTTCGCTTCAAAATGGCCAAAAGTTGCAATACCCCCCCAAAGGAACAATTTCGCCTCAAAATGGCAAAAAATTGCAATACCCCCCAAAGGAACAATTTCGCTTCAAAATGGCCAAAAGTTGCAATACCCCCTCAAAGGAACAATTTCGCCTCCAAATGGAAAAAAATTGCAATACCCCCCCAAAGGAACAATTTCGCTTCAAAATGCTGAAAAGTTGCAATACCCCCCCAAAGGAACAATTTCGCTTCAAAATGGCCAAAAGTTGCAATACCCTCCCAAAGGAACAATTTTTCCTCAAAATGGAAAAAAAAACTGCAATACCCCCCCAAAGGAACAATTTCGCCTCAAAATGCCGAAAAGTTTCAATACCCCCCGAAAAGAACAATTTCGCTTCAAAATGGCCAAAAGTTGCAATACCCCCCCAAAGGAACAATTTCGCCTCAAAATGGCAAAAAATTGCAATACCCCCCCAAAGGAACAATTTCGCTTCAAAATGGCCAAAAGTTGCAATACCCCCCAAAGGAACAATTTCGCCTCAAAATGGCAAAAAATTGCAATACCCCCCCAAAGGAACAATTTCGCCTCAAAATGGCGAAAAGTTGCAATACCCCCCCAAAGGAACAATTTCGCCTCAAAATGGAAAAAAAATTGCAATACCCCCCCAAAGGAACAATTTCGCCTCAAAATGCCAAAAAGTTGCAATACCCCCGAAAGGAACAATTTCGCTTCAAAATGGCCAAAAGTTGCAATACCCCCAAAAGGAACAATTTCGCCTCAAAATGCCGAAAAGTTGCAATACCCCCCCAAAGGAACAATTTCGCCTCAAAATGGAAAAAAATGCAATATTCCCCCAAAGGAACAATTTCGCTTCAAAATGCTGAAAAGTTGCAATACCCCCCCAAAGGAACAATTTCGCTTCAAAATGGCCAAAAGTTGCAATACCCTCCCAAAGGAACAATTTCGCCTCAAAATGGAAAAAAAAATTGCAATATCCCCCCAAAGGAACAATTTCGCCTCAAAATGGCGAAAAGTTCCAATACCCCCCCAAAGGAACAATTTCGCCTCAAAATGGAAAAAAAATTGCAATACCCCCCCAAAGGAACAATTTCGCCTCAAAATGCCGAAAAGTTGCAATACCCCCCGAAAGGAACAATTTGGCTTCAAAATGGCCAAAAGTTGCAATACCCCCCCAAAGGAACAATTTCGCCTCAAAATGGAAAAAAAATTGCAATACCCCCCAAAGGAACAATTTCGCTTCAAAATGGTCAAAAGTTGCAATACCCCCCCAAAGGAACAATTTCGCTTCAAAATGGCCAAAAGTTGCAATACCTCCCCAAAGGAACAATTTCGCCTCAAAATGCCGAAAAGTTGCAATACCTCCCCAAAGGAACAATTTCGCTTCAAAATGGCCAAAAGTTGCAATACCCCCCCAAAGGAACAATTTCGCTTCAAAATGGCCAAAAGTTGCAATACCCCCCCAAAGGAACAATTTTGCCTCAAAATGGCAAAAAATTGCAATAACCCCCAAAGGAACAATTTCGCTTCAAAATGGTCAAAAGTTGCAATACCCCCCAAAGGAACAATTTCGCCTCAAAATGGAAAAAAATTGCAATACCCCCCCAAAGGAACAATTTCGCTTCAAAATGGCCAAAAGTTGCAATACCCCCCCAAAGGAACAATTTCGCTTCAAAATGGCCAAAAGTTGCAATACCCCCCCAAAGGAACAATTTCGCCTCAAAATGCCGAAAAGTTGCAATACCCCCCCAAAGGAACAATTTCGCTTCAAAATGGCCAAAAGTTGCAATACCCCCCCAAAGGAACAATTTCGCTTCAAAAAGGCCAAAAGTTGCAATACCCCCCAAAGGAACAATTTCGCCTCAAAATGGCAAAAAATTGCAATACCCCCCCAAAGGAACAATTTCGCCTCAAAATGGCGAAAAGTTCCAATACCTCCCCAAAGGAACAATTTCGCCTCAAAATGGAAAAAAAATTGCAATACCCCCCCAAAGGAACAATTTCGCCTCAAAATGCCAAAAAGTTGCAATACCCCCGAAAGGAACAATTTCGCTTCAAAATGGCCAAAAGTTGCAATACCCCCCCAAAGGAACAATTTCGCCTCAAAATGGCAAAAAATTGCAATACCCCCCAAAGGAACAATTTCGCTTCAAAATGGCCAAAAGTTGCAATACCCCCCCAAAGGAACAATTTCGCCTCAAAATGGCAAAAAATTGCAATACCCCCCAAAAGGAACAATTTCGCCTCAAAATGCCGAAAAGTTGCAATACCCCCCCAAAGGAAGAATTTCGCTTCAAAATGGCCAAAAGTTGCAATACCCCCCCAAAGGAACAACTTCGCTTCAAAATGGCCAAAAGTTGCAATACCCCCCCAAAGGAACAATTTCGCCTCCAAATGGAAAAAAATTGCAATACCCCCCCAAAGGAACAATTTCGCTTCAAAATGCTGAAAAGTTGCAATACCCCCCCAAAGGAACAATTTCGCTTCAAAATGGCCAAAAGTTGCAATACCCTCCCAAAGGAACAATTTCTCCTCAAAATGGAAAAAAAAATTGCAATACCCCCCCAAAGGAACAATTTCGCCTCAAAATGCCGAAAAGTTTCAATACCCCCCGAAAAGAACAATTTCGCTTCAAAATGGCCAAAAGTTGCAATACCCCCCCAAAGGAACAATTTCGCCTCAAAATGGCAAAAAATTGCAATACCCCCCCAAAGGAACAATTTCGCTTCAAAATGGCCAAAAGTTGCAATACCCCCCAAAGGAACAATTTCGCCTTAAAATGGAAAAAAAATTGCAATACCCCCCCAAAGGAACAATTTCGCCTCAAAATGCCAAAAAGTTGCAATACCCCCGAAAGGAACAATTTCGCTTCAAATTGGCCAAAAGTTGCAATACCCCCCAAAGGAACAATTTCGCCTCAAAATGGAAAAAAATGCAATATTCCCCCAAAGGAACAATTTCGCTTCAAAATGCTGAAAAGTTGCAATACCCCCCCAAAGGAACAATTTCGCTTCAAAATGGCCAAAAGTTGCAATACCCTCCCAAAGGAACAATTTCGCCTCAAAATGGCAAAAAATTGCAATACCCCCCCAAAGGAACAATTTCGCTTCAAAATGGCCAAAAGTTGCAATACCCCCCAAAGGAACAATTTCGCTTCAAAATGGCCAGAAGTTGCAATACCCCCCCAAAGGAACAATTTCGCTTCAAAATGGCCAAAAGTTGCAATACCCCCCCAAAGGAACAATTTCGCCTCAAAATGGAAAAAAAGATTGCAATACCCCCCCAAAGGAACAATTTCGCCTCCAAATGCCGAAAAGTTTAAATACCCCCCGAAAGGAACAATTTCGCCTCAAAATGGCAAGAAATTGTAATACCCCCCAAAGGAACAATTTCGCCTCAAAATGCCGAAAAGTTGCAATACCCCCCCAAAGGAACAATTTCGCTTCAAAATGGCCAAAAGTTGCAATACCCCCAAAGGAACAATTTCGCCTCAAAATGGAAAAAAAAATTGCAATACCCCCCCAAAGAAACAATTTCGCCTCAAAATGCCGAAACGTTGCAATACCCCCTAAAGGAACAATTTCGCTTTAAAATGGCCAAAAGTTGCAATACCCCCCAAAGGAACAATTTCGCCTCAAAATACCGAAAAGTTGCAATACCCCCCGAAAGGAACAATTTCGCCTCAAAATGGAAAAAAAAATTGCAATACCCCCCCAAAGGAACAATTTTGCCTCAAAATGCCGAAAAGTTTCAATACCCCCCGAAAAGAACAATTTCGCTTCAAAATGGCCAAAAGTTGCAATACCCCCCCAAAGGAACAATTTCGCCTCAAAATGGCAAAAAATTGCAATACCCCCCCAAAGGAACAATTTCGCTTCAAAATGGCCAAAAGTTGCAATACCCCCCAAAGGAACAATTTCGCTTCAAAATGGCCAAAAGTTGCAATACCCCCCAAAGGAACAATTTCGCTTCAAAATGGCCAAAAGTTGCAATACCCCCCCAAAGGAACAATTTCGCCTCAAAATGGAAAAAAGATTGCAATACCCCCCCAAAGGAACAATTTCGCTTCAAAATGGCCAAAAGTTGCAATACCCCCCCAAAGGAACAATTTCGCCTCAAAATGGCAAAAAATTGCAATACCCCCCCAAAGGAACAATTTCGCTTCAAAATGGCCAAAAGTTGCAATACCGCCCCAAAGGAACAATTTCGCCTCAAAATGGCAAGAAATTGCAATACCCCCCCAAAGGAACAATTTCGCCTCAAAATGCCGAAAAGTTGCAATACCCCCCCAAAGGAACAATTTCGCTTCAAAATGGCCAAAAGTTGCAATACTCCCAAAGGAACAATTTCGCCTCAAAATGGAAAAAAAAATTGCAATACCCCCCCAAAGAAACAATTTCGCCTCAAAATGCCGAAAAGTTGCAATACCCCCCCAAAGGAACAATTTCGCTTTAAAATGGCCAAAAGTTGCAATACCCCCCCAAAGGAACAATTTCGCTTCAAAATGGCCAAAAGTTGCAATACCCCCCAAAGGAACAATTTCGCTTCAAAATGGCCAAAAGTTGCAATACCCCCCAAAGGAACAATTTCGCTTCAAAATGGCCAAAAGTTGCAATACCCCCCCAAAGGAACAATTTCGCCTCAAAATGGCAAAAAATTGCAATACCCCCCCAAAGGAACAATTTCGCTTCAAAATGGCCAAAAGTTGCAATACCGCCCCAAAGGAACAATTTCGCCTCAAAATGGCAAGAAATTGCAATACCCCCCCAAAGGAACAATTTCGCCTCAAAATGCCGAAAAGTTGCAATACCCCCCCAAAGGAACAATTTCGCTTCAAAATGGCCAAAAGTTGCAATACTCCCAAAGGAACAATTTCGCCTCAAAATGGAAAAAAAAATTGCAATACCCCCCCAAAGAAACAATTTCGCCTCAAAATGCCGAAAAGTTGCAATACCCCCCCAAAGGAACAATTTCGCTTTAAAATGGCCAAAAGTTGCAATACCCCCCCAAAGGAACAATTTCGCCTCAAAATGCCGAAAAGTTGCAATACCCCCCGAAAGGAACAATTTCGCTTCAAAATGGCCAAAAGTTGCAATACCCCCCAAAGGAACAATTTCGCTTCAAAATGGCCAAAAGTTGCAATACCCCCCCAAAGGAACAATTTCGCCTCAAAATGCCGAAAAGTTGCAATACCCCCCGAAAGGAACAATTTGGCTTCAAAATGGCCAAAAGTTGCAATACCCCCCCAAAGGAACAATTTCGCTTCAAAATGCCGAAAAGTTGCAATACCCCCCCAAAGGAACAATTTCGCTTCAAAATGGCCAAAAGTTGCAATACCTCCCCAAAGGAACAATTTCGCCTCAAAACGCCGAAAAGTTGCAATACCCCCCCAAAGGAACAATTTCGCTTCAAAATGGCCAAAAGTTGCAATACCCCCCCAAAGGAACAATTTCGCTTCAAAATGGCCAAAAGTTGCAATACCCCCCCAAAGGAACAATTTCGCCTCAAAATGCCGAAAAGTTGCAATACCCCCCCAAAGGAACAATTTCGCTTCAAAATGGCCAAAAGTTGCAATACCCCCCCAAAGGAACAATTTCGCCTCAAAATAAAAAAAAATTGCAATACCCCTCCAAAGGAACAATTTCGCCTCAAAATGCCGAAAAGTTGCAATACCCCCCGAAAGGAACAATTACGATTCAAAATGGCCAAAAGTTGCAATACCCCCCCAAAGGAACAATTTCGCCTCAAAATGGCAAAAAATTGCAATACCCCCCCAAAGGAACAATTTCGCTTCAAAATGGCCAAAAGTTGCAATACCCCCCCAAAGGAACAATTTCGCCTCAAAATGGCAAAAAATTGCAATACCCCCCCAAAGGAACAATTTCGCTTCAAAATGCCGAAAAGTTGCAATACCCCCCCCAAAGGAACAATTTCGCTTCAAAATGGCCAAAAGTTGCAATACCCCCCCAAAGGAACAATTTCGCCTCAAAATGAAAAAAAAGTTGCAATACCCCCCCAAGGAACAATTTCGCCTCAAAATGCCGAAAAGTTGCAATACCCCCCGAAAGGATCAATTTCGCTTCAAAATGGCCAAAAGTTGTAATATCCCCCCAAAGGAACAATTTCGCTTCAAAATGGCCAAAAGTTGCAATACCCCCCCAAAGGAACAATTTCGCCTCAAAATGGAAAAAAAATTGCAATATGGGGGGTATGGAATGGAAAAAAATTGCAATACCCCCCCAAAGGAACAATTTCGCTTCAAAATGCCGAAAAGTTGCAATACCCCCCCCCAAATGAACAATTTTGCTTCAAAATGGCCAAAAGTTGCAATACCCCCCCAAAGGAACAATTTCGCCTCAAAATTGCAAGAAATTGCAATACCCCCCCAAAGGAACAAATTTGCCTCAAAATGGCAAAAAATTACAATACCCCCCCAAAGGAACAATTTCGCCTCAAAATGCCGAAAAGTTGCAATACTTTACCAAAGGAACATTTTCGCTTCAAAATGGCCAAAAGTTGCAATACCCCCCCAAAGGAACAATTTCGCTTCAAAAAGGCCAAAAGTTGCAATACCCCCCAAAGGAACAATTTCGCCTCAAAATGGCAAAAAATTGCAATACAACCCCAAAGGAACAATTTCGCCTCAAACTGGCGAAAATTTGCAATACCCCCCCCAAAGGAACAAATTCGCCTCAAAATGGAAAAAAAATTGCAATACCCCCCAAAGGAACAATTTCGCCTCAAAATGCCAAAAAGTTGCAATACCCCCGAAAGGAACAATTTCGCCTCAAAATGCCAAAAAGTTGCAATACCCCCCCAAAGGAACAATTTCGCTTCAAAATGGCCAAAAGTTGCAATACCCCCCCAAAGGAACAATTTCGCCTCAAAATGGAAAAAAGATTGCAATACCCCCCCAAAGGAACAATTTCGCCTCAAAATGCCGAAAAGTTTAAATACCCCCCGAAAGGAACAATTTCGCTTCAAAATGGCCAAAAGTTGCAATACCCCCCCAAAGGAACAATTTCGCCTCAAAATGGCAAGAAATTGTAATACCCCCCAAAGGAACAATTTCGCCTCAAAATGCCGAAAAGTTGCAATACCCCCCCAACGGAACAATTTCGCTTCAAAATGGCCAAAAGTTGCAATACCCCCAAAGGAACAATTTCGCCTCAAAACGGAAAAAAAAATTGCAATACCCCCCCAAAGAAACAATTTTGCCTCAAAATGCCGAAAAGTTGCAATACCCCCCCAAAGGAACAATTTCGCTTTAAAATGGCCAAAAGTTGCAATACCCCCCAAAGGAACAATTTCGCCTCAAAATGCCGAAAAGTTGCAATACCCCCCGAAAGGAACAATTTGGCTTCAAAATGGCCAAAAGTTGCAATACCCCCCCAAAGGAACAATTTCGCCTCAAAATGCCGAAAAGTTGCAATACCCCCCCAAAGGAACAATTTCGCTTCAAAATGGCCAAAAGTTGCAATACCCCCCCAAAGGAACAATTTCGCTTCAAAATGGCCAAAAGTTGCAATACCCCCCAAAGGAACAATTTCGCCTCAAAATGGCAAAAAATTGCAAAACCCCCCAAAGGAACAATTTCGCTTCAAAATGGTCAAAAGTTGCAATACCCCCCAAAGGAACAATTTCGCTTTAAAATGGCCAAAAGTTGCAATACCCCCCCAAATGAACAATTTCGCCTCAAAATGGCAAAAACTTGCAATACCCCCCCAAAGGAACAATTTCGCTTCAAAATGGCCAAAAGTTGCAATACCCCCCCAAAGGA
Organism: Anomaloglossus baeobatrachus; assembly: GCF_048569485.1. NCBI lineage: Eukaryota > Metazoa > Chordata > Amphibia > Anura > Aromobatidae > Anomaloglossus > Anomaloglossus baeobatrachus. The sequence goes on from NW_027441819.1 coordinate 185,396, forward strand.
ACAATTTTGCCTCAAAATGGCAAAAAATTGCAATACCCCCCCCAAAGGAACAATTTCGCCTCAAAATGCCGAAAAGTTGCAATACCCGCCCAAAGGAACAATTTCGCCGCAAAATGCTGAAAAGTTGCAATACCCCCATAAAGGAACAATTTCGCCTCAAAATGGAAAAAAAAATTGCAATACCCCCCCAAAGGAACAATTTTGCCTCAAAATGCCGAAAAGTTTCAATACCCCCCGAAAAGAACAATTTCGCTTCAAAATGGCCAAAAGTTGCAATACCCCCCCAAAGGAACAACTTCGCCTCAAAATGGCAAAAAATTGCAATACCCCCCCAAAGGAACAATTTCGCTTCAAAATGGCCAAAAGTTGCAATACCCCCCAAAGGAACAATTTCGCTTCAAAATGGCCAAAAGTTGCAATACCCCCCAAAGGAACAATTTCGCCTCAAAATGGCAAAAAATTGCAATACCCCCCAAAGGAACAATTTCGCTTCAAAATGGCCAAAAATTGCAATACACCCCCAAAGGAACAATTTCGCCTCAAAATGCCGAAAAGTTGCAATACCCCCCGAAAGGATCAATTTCGCTTCAAAATGGCCAAAAGTTGCAATAACCCCCAAAGGAACAATTTCGCCTCAAAATGGCAAAAAATTGCAATACCCCCCCAAAGGAACAATTTCGCCTCAAAATGGCAAAAAATTGCAATACCCCCCCAAAGGAACAATTTCGCTTCAAAATGGCCAAAAGTTGCAATACCCCCCCAAAGGAACAATTTCGCTTCAAAATGGCCAAAAGTTGCAATACCCCCCCAAAGGAATAATTTCGCCTCAAAATGGAAAAAAAGATTGCAATACCCCCCCAAAGGAACAATTTCGCCTCAAAATACCGAAAAGTTTAAATACCCCCCGAAAGGAACAATTTCGCTTCAAAATGGCCAAAAGTTGCAATACCCTCCCAAAGGAACAATTTCGCCTCAAAATGGCAAGAAATTGCAATACCCCCCAAAGGAACAATTTCGCCTCAAAATGCCGAAAAGTTGCAATACCCCCCCAAAGGAACAATTTCGCTTCAAAATGGCCAAAAGTTGCAATACCCCCAAAGGAACAATTTCGCCTCAAAATAGAAAAAAAAATTGCAATACCCCCCCAAAGAAACAATTTCGCCTCAAAATGCCGAAAAGTTTCAATACCCCCCCAAAGGAACAATTTCGCCTCAAAATGGAAAAAAAATTGCAATACCCCCCCAAAGGAACAATTTCGCCTCACAATGCCGAAAAGTTGCAATACCCCCCGAAAGGAACAATTTCGCTTCAAAATGGCCAAAAGTTGCAATACCCCCCCAAAGGAACAATTTCGCTTCAAAATGGCCAAAAGTTGCAATACCCCCCCAAAGGAACAATTTTGCCTCAAAATGGAAAAAAGATTGCAATACCCCCCCAAAGGAACAATTTCGCCTCAAAATGCCGAAAAGTTTAAATACCCCCCGAAAGGAACAATTTCGCTTCAAAATGGCCAAAAGTTGCAATACCCCCCCAAAGGAACAATTTCGCCTCAAAATGGCAAGAAATTGTAATACCCCCCAAAGGAACAATTTCGCCTCAAAATGCCGAAAAGTTGCAATACCCCCCCAAAGGAACAATTTCGCTTCAAAATGGCCAAAAGTTGCAATACCCCCAAAGGAACAATTTCGCCTCAAAATGGAAAAAAAAAATGCAATACCCCCCCAAAGAAACAATTTCGCCTCAAAATGCCGAAAAGTTGCAATACCCCCCCAAAGGAACAATTTCGCTTTAAAATGGCCAAAAGTTGCAATACCCCCCAAAGGAACAATTTCGCCTCAAAATGCCGAAAAGTTGCAATACCCCCCGAAAGGAACAATTTCGCTTCAAAATGGCCAAAAGTTGCAATAACCCCCAAAGGAACAATTTCGCCTCAAAATGGCAAAAAATTGCAATACCCCCAAAGGAACAATTTCGCTTCAAAATGGCCAAAAGTTGCAATACCCCCCCAAAGGAACAATTTCGCCTCAAAATGCCGAAAAGTTGCAATACCCCCCGAAAGGAACAATTTGGCTTCAAAATGGCCAAAAGTTGCAATACCCCCCCAAAGGAACAATTTCGCTTCAAAATGCCGAAAAGTTGCAATACCCCCCCAAAGGAACAATTTCGCTTCAAAATGGCCAAAAGTTGCAATACCTCCCCAAAGGAACAATTTCGCCTCAAAATGCCGAAAAGTTGCAATACCCCCCCAAAGGAACAATTTCGCTTCAAAATGGCCAAAAGTTGCAATACCCCCCCAACGGAACAATTTCGCTTCAAAATGGCCAAAAGTTGCAATACCCCCCAAAGGAACAATTTCGTCTCAAAATGGCAAAAAATTGCAATACCCCCCAAAGGAACAATTTCGCTTCAAAATGGTCAAAAGTTGCAATACCCCCCAAAGGAACAATTTCGCTTCAAAATGGCCAAAAGTTGCAATACCCCCCCAAAGGAACAATTTCGCCTCAAAATGGCAAAAAATTGCAATACCCCCCCAAAGGAACAATTTCGCTTCAAAATGGCCAAAAGTTGCAATACCCCCCCAAAGGAACAATTTCGCCTCAAAATTAGTGATGAGCGAGCATGCTTGTCACTACTCGGTACTCGCACGAGTATCGCTGTACTTGGGCTGCTCGGCGGGGACCGAGTAATCTCGCGATACTCGTGCTGTACTCGTGGTCTTCATTTCTGCATGTTGGCGCTCTTTTGAGAGCCAGCCCTCATGCAGGGATTGGCTGGCAGACCACTGCAATGCCACAGCCCTGTTAGTTGTGGAATTGCAGTGATTGGCCGGCCTGCACAGCGTGACCGAGCCTTTATATCGGCCGGCGCGCTGTGCTCTGCTCACAGCTATCCAGACAGTGAGTGCAGGGAGAGTGTCGCTGATTCAGGGAAAGCTTTGCGGCCCTTTATAGCTTTTTCAGTTGCAGGGCTGCAAACAGTGTGACCAAAAGTCCTTCTCAGGACTATTCTAGTTGTATACAGGCAGGCAGGGTATAGCCAGGTCGGAGTACAGTAGCAGAGTCCTTCTCAGGACTATTGTTGCTATATACAGGCAGGGTATAGCCAGGTCTGAATACAGGCTAGTGACCAAAAGAGTCCTTGTCAGGACTATTGTACCAGTATACAGGCAGGCAGGGTAGTGGTGACCGTATACCAGCCTTCATCATATCTGGGGCTGGTGTACACAGTGTAAAACAGTCCAGATAGTGTCTGACTTGTCTGTAATTGTCGCTCCCCAAAAAAACCTGTTAGGTTCTTATTGCGTCCGTGCTTGGTTTTTAAAACCGCACGTGTGTGCCTGTTGGTGGCAGCGTACAGGTGCACTTGTGTGCAATTTCCAGAAACTTTTATATAACGCACAAGTAGTGAATATACACGTCAGCAGTGCACAGCATTGCAAAATGCGCAAGGGCATTGGCAAGGAACAAGGAAGTGGACGTGATGGTGGTGCAGGCAGAGGCCGAGGTCGTGGGCAAGCTCTAATTTCGCCACAACAATGGGCCACATCTAGTCGCTCGCACGTCCTGTCCCAAATTCTTGGGGACCGCAGCAGTACACCGCTCTTGAACCAAGACCAGTGTCAACAGGTTGTTAGTTGGATAGCAGATAATGCTTCCAGTCAGATTGGCACCACCACAAACACTCTGTCTTCCACACGGTCAAGTGTCAGTAGCCGTGATACTGCACCGCACATTTCTGAACCTGATCCTCCTTCCTACCACCAGGCTGAGTACACGTCCTCCTCGGACATTAATGATCCCACACTTGGACACTCGGAAGAGCTGTTCACGTTTCCATTCAGACATTCTGGCCTCTCGCCAGCTCATATTGAAGTGGGTCATGAGGAGATCGTCTGTACAGATGGCCAAATATTTGAGCAGCCACGTTCTCACGAAGTTGGCAACGTGTCTCAACAAGTGGTGGACGATGATGAGACACAATTGTCAGCAAGTCAGGAGGAGGAGCAGGGTGCGGAAGAGGAAGACGACGTGGTGGATGATCCAGTAACTGACCCAACCTGGCAGGAGGATATGCAGAGCGAGGACAGCAGTGCACAGGGGGAGGGAGGCGTAGCATCACAACAGGCAGTAAGAAGCAGGGTGGTGGCCCCAGGCAGAAGTCAGGCAACCATTCCCCGGAACAACACGACGACACAAGGTGCCTGTACAAATGTTAGGTCTTCCCGAGTCTGGCAGTTTTTTAAGTTGGATCCAGATGATTCAAAAAAGGCCATTTGCAACACCTGCCGTGCCAGCATCAGCAGGGGTACCAAAACTAGCAGCCTGACCACCACCAGCATGATCAGGCACATGTCAGCCAAGCACCCGACTTTGTGGGAAGTACAACAGAGTCGAGGAGCAGTGCTTGCTGATGTCACTGCTACGTCTTCGCTGGTTGTGCATGCGAGCCAATCCTCTGTCCATGCTGCCTGCGAACAAGCCTCCTCCACTCCTGCACCTGCAGTTGCCTACGCAGAAAGAACACCATCATCAAGCACGTCCTTGTCCCAGCGCAGCGTTCAGTTATCCATTCAGCAAACCTTTGAACGCAGGCGCAAATACACTGCCAACACCCCACATGCCACAGTTCTAAATGCTAACATTTCGCGACTGCTTGCGCTGGAAATGTTGCCTTTTAGGCTGGTGGAGACAGAAGCATTCCGTGACCTGATGGCGGCAGCTGTCCCACGTTACTCGGTCCCCAGCCGCCACTATTTCTCCCGGTGTGCCGTCCCCGCGTTGCATAACCACGTGTCACAAAACATCACACGTGCCCTGAACAACGCTGTTTCACCCAAGGTCCACCTAACCACAGACACGTGGACAAGTGCTTGTGGGCAAGGCCGCTACATCTCGTTGACGGCACACTGGGTTAATATTGTGGAAGCTGGGACCCAGTCTGAGCGAGGGACGGAACACGTCCTTCCCACACCAAGGTTTGCAGGCCCTACCTCAGTCAGTGTTTAACCCACACTCTACAGCTCCGGAATGTCATGCTCTTCAGCCTCCTCCTCCTCCTGCGCATCCTCATCCACTGTGCCCTCCACACCAGTCACAAGCTGGAAGCACTGCAGCACTGCCTCGGCGAAGCGGCAACAGGCTGTGCTGAAGCTAATCTGCATAGGTGACAAACCCCACAATGCAGAAGAGCTGTGGACAGCTCTGAAACAGCAGGCAGATCACTGGCTCACACCTCTGAACCTAAAGCCAGGAAAGGTCGTGTGTGACAATGGCCGGAACCTGGTGGCGGCTTTGAGGCGAGGCCAGCTGACACATGTTCCATGCGTGGCCCATGTGCTCAACCTCGTGGTTCAGCGGTTTATAAAGTCATACACAGCGCTGTCTGATCTGCTGGTAAAAGTTCGCCGCCTGTCTGCACATTTTCGAAAGTCACCTACTGCTTCAGCCGGCCTTGCCGGCTTTCAGCGCCGTTTGCATCTTCCGGCTCACAGACTGGTGTGTGATGTCCCCACGCGTTGGAATTCAACTCTGCACATGTTGGTCAGGATATGTGAGCAGAAGAGGGCAGTTGTTGAGTACCTGCATCACCTAAGCCGTCGGGAAATGGGTCAAACTCCACACATAACACCTGAGGAGTGGAGATGGATGTCAGACCTATGTACCATCCTCCAAAACTTTGAGGACTCCACCAAGATGGTGAGTGGTGATGACGCCATTATTAGCGTCACCATACCGCTACTCTGCCTTCTAAAACGGTCTCTGCTGAAAAACAAACATGATGCATTGCAGGCGGAGCGCGATGAGTTGCAGCAAGAAACAGTAGTGGGTGTGGGTGATAACACACAGCCCAGCCTCGTCTCATCACAACGTGCAGTGGAGGACTATGACGAGGAGGAGGATGAAGACATGGAGCAACTCTCCGGCCAAATTGAGGATATGACAGGCACACCAGTCATATCCTCGGTTCAGCGTGGCTGGCCAGAGGACAGGGTAGATGAGGAGGAGGAGGAGGAGGAGGAGGAGGAGGACAGCATGTTCAGTCATCTTGTTGGTCAGGCTACTGAAGTCCTGGCTGTTAAGAGTCTGGCGCACATGGCTGACTTTATGGTAAGCTGCCTGTCTCGTGACCCTCACGTTAAGAACATCTTGGCCGACAATCATTACTGGTTGGTAACACTGTTAGACCCACGCTACAAGGAGAACTTTTTGTCTCTTATTCCCGTGGAGGAGAGGTCAACCAAAATGCAGCAGTTCCGGAAGGCCATACTCACGGAAGTAGGCAAAGCATTCCCCTCACAAAACGCTAGCGGCATAGGTCAGGAATCAGTGGACAACCGAGGCGTACAGCCGAGAGAGGCACAAGTCCAATCCGCCAGAGGTAGGGGAACAGTCTTTAAGATGTGGGACAGTTTTCTCAGCCCCTCACGTACCACAGCCCCTGAGGTGCGGGGTAGTGCCACAAGAAATCCTAAGTTTGCCCAGATGCTGAAGGAGTACCTTGCAGATCGAACAACTGTACTCCGACATTCCTCTGTGCCTTACAATTATTGGGTATCCAAGCTGGACACGTGGCATGAATTGGCTCTCTACGCCTTGGAAGTCCTGGCCTGCCCTGCTGCTAGCGTTTTGTCAGAGCGTGTTTTTAGTGCCGCAGGTGGAATCATTACAGATAAACGCACCCGCCTGTCAACTGAAAATGCTGACAGGCTGACTCTGATCAAGATGAACAAGGGTTGGATTGGGCCAGACTTCACCACACCACCAGCAAATGAGAGCGGAATTTAAAGTTTGCCATGTACATCCACTCACCCATGGGTACACACTTCTGGACTTTGGATAATCGCTGGACTGCTCCTCCTTCTCCTCATGCGCCACCATGATGATGACCGTTACAAATTGCAATACTTAGGCCTTTGTTTCAGGTATACCCCCAGTGGTAAATTTTTTCGCCCATTCTTTGCAGAATGGACATTACAACGACAGGAGACCCGCTCCTTTGCAATGGGAACAATGTTTTGAGGCCCTCATGCACGTCTCTACCCAGGGACAACATGGAGCCTCCCAATTTTTGGCTGCCCTGCCTAAGGGCTATACTATAATACACCCACTTCCTTAAAATGGACACTTAATGTTTTGAGGCCCTCATGCACGTCTCTACCCAGGGACAACGTGGAGCCTCCCAATTTTTGGCTGCCCTGCCTAAGGGCTATACTATAATACACCCACTTCCTTAAAATGGACACTTAATGTTTTGAGGCCCTCATGCACGTCTCTACCCAGGGACAACGTGGAGCCTCCCAATTTTTGGCTGCCCTGCCTAAGGGCTATACTATAATACACCCACTTCCTTAAAATGGACACTTAATGTTTTGAGGCCCTCATGCACGTCTCTACCCAGGGACAACGTGGAGCCTCCCAATTTTTGGCTGCCCTGCCTAAGGGCTATACTATAATACACCCACTTCCTTAAAATGGACACTTAATGTTTTGAGGCCCTCATGCACGTCTCTACCCAGGGACAACGTGGAGCCTCCCAATTTTTGGCTGCCCTGCCTAAGGGCTATACTATAATACACCCACTTCCTTAAAATGGACACTTAATGTTTTGAGGCCCTCATGCACGTCTCTACCCAGGGACAACATGGAGCCTCCCAATTTTTGGCTGCCCTGCCTAAGGGCTATACTATAATACACCCACTTCCTTAAAATGGACACTTAATGTTTTGAGGCCCTCATGCACGTCTCTACCCAGGGACAACGTGGAGCCTCCCAATTTTTGGCTGCCCTGCCTAAGGGCTATACTATAATACACCCACTTCCTTAAAATGGAAACTTAATGTTTTGAGGCCCTCATGCACGTCTCTACCCAGGGACAACGTGGAGCCTCCCAATTTTTGGCTGCCCTGCCTAAGGGCTATACTATAATACACCCACTTCCTTAAAATGGACACTTAATGTTTTGAGGCCCTCATGCACGTCTCTACCCAGGGACAACATGGAGCCTCCCAATTTTTGGCTGCCCTGCCTAAGGGCTATACTATAATACACCCACTTCCTTAAAATGGACACTTAATGTTTTGAGGCCCTCATGAACGTCTCTACCCAGGGACAACGTGGAGCCTCCCAATTTTTGGCTGCCCTGCCTAAGGGCTATACTATAATACACCCACTTCCTTAAAATGGACACTTAATGTTTTGAGGCCCTCATGCACGTCTCTACCCAGGGACAATGTGGAGCCTCCCAATTTTTGGCTGCCCTGGCAAAGGGCTATACTGAAATAGACCCACTTCCTTACAATAGGCACTTCAGGTTTACAGGCCATCATGCACGTCTCTATCCAGGGACAATGTGGAGCCTCCCAATTTTTGGCTGCCCTGGCAAAGGGCTATACTGAAATAGACCCACTTCCTTACAATGGGCACTTCAGGTTTACAGGCCATCATGCACGTCTCTATCCAGGGACAATGTGGAGCCTCCCAATTTTTGGCTGCCCTGGCAAAGGGCTATACTGAAATAGACCCACTTCCTTACAATGGGCACTTCAGGTTTACAGGCCATCATGCACGTCTCTATCCAGGGACAATGTGGAGCCTCCCAATTTTTGGCTGCCCTGGCAAAGGGCTATACTGAAATAGACCCACTTCCTTACAATGGGCACTTCAGGTTTACAGGCCATCATGCACGTCTCTATCCAGGGACAATGTGGAGCCTCCCAATTTTTGGCTGCCCTGGCAAAGGGCTATACTGAAATAGACCCACTTCCTTACAATGGGCACTTCAGGTTTACAGGCCATCATACACGTCTCTATCCAGGGACAATGTGGAGCCTCCCAATTTTTGGCTGCCTTGCCAAAGGGCTATACTACAATAGACCCACTTCCTTACAATGGGCACTTCAGGTTTACAGGCCCTCATGCACGTCTCTATCCAGGGACAATGTGTAGCCTCCCCATTTTTGGCTGCCCTGCCAAAGGGCTATACTACAATAGACCCACTTCCTTACAATGGGCACTTCAGGTTTACAGGCCATCATGCACGTCTCTATCCAGGGACAATGTGGAGCCTCCCAATTTTTGGCTGCCCTGGCAAAGGGCTATACTGAAATAGACCCACTTCCTTACAATGGGCACTTCAGGTTTACAGGCCATCATGCACGTCTCTATCCAGGGACAATGTGGAGCCTCCCAATTTTCGGCTGCCCTGGCAAAGGGCTATACTGAAATAGACCCACTTCCTTACAATGGGCACTTCAGGTTTACAGGCCATCATGCACGTCTCTATCCAGGGACAATGTGGAGCCTCCCAATTTTTGGCTGCCCTGGCAAAGGGCTATACTGAAATAGACCCACTTCCTTACAATGGGCACTTCAGGTTTACAGGCCATCATGCACGTCTCTATCCAGGGACAATGTGGAGCCTCCCAATTTTTGGCTCCCCTGCCTAAGGGCTATACTATATAATACACCCACTTCCTGACAATGGACACTTAATGTTTTGAGGCCCTCATGCACGTCTCTATCCAGGGACAACGTGGAGCCTCCCAATTTTTGGCTGCCCTGCCTAAGGGCTATACTACAAAAGACCCACTTCCTTACAATGGGCACTTCAGGTTTACAGGCCCTCATGCACGTCTGTATGCAGGGGCATTGGTGAACCTCACAATTTTGGACTGCCCTGGCAAAGGAAAATACTACAAAGACTCACTTCCTCAAAATGGGCACATTAGACTCAAGAGGCCTTCATGTACGTCTCTTCTCAGGGACATCGGAGTCCCACACAATGTTTTCACGTAAAATCTTTCATGTATTAATCTCAAAAAGTAACATACACCAGCTCTATCTCACTATTGGGTATGTGCCCTTAACATTTCTGCCATGAAAAATCATTTTGGGGTCATTTTGGAAGGTTTTCTGGTGAGTCCGTAAAAATGGCGTGAAACGCGGACAAAATTGTTCACAGCTGTGACTTTTGAGTGATAAATGCTTCAAGGGGTCTTCCCCATGCTGTTGCCATGTCATTTGAGCACTCTTCTGAGACTTTTGTGACATTTTTAGGGTTTCTCCATGCTGCCGGGGGGTCATTTCACAAAAATACTCGGGTCTCCCATAGGATAACATTGGGCTCGTTGCTCGGGCCGAGTACACGAGTATCTTGGGAGGCTCGGCCCGAGCTTCGAGCACCCGAGCTTTTTAGTACTCGCTCATCACTACTCAAAATGGAAAAAAAATTGCAAAACCCCCCCAAAGGAACAATTTCGCCTCACAATGCCGAAAAGTTGCAATACCCCCCGAAAGGAACAATTTCGCTTCAAAATGGCCAAAAGTTGCAATACCCCCCCCAAAGGAACAATTTCGCCTCAAAATGGCAAAAAATTGCAATACCCCCCCAAAGGAACAATTTCGCTTCAAAATGGCCAAAAGTTGCAATACCCCCCAAAGGAACAATTTCGCTCCAAAATGGCCAAAAGTTGCAATACCCCCCCAAAGGAACAATTTCGCTTCAAAATGGCCAAAAGTTGCAATACCCCCCAAAGGAACAATTTCGCCTCAAAATGGAAAAAAGATTGCAATACCCCCCCAAAGGAACAATTTCGCCTCAAAATGCCGAAAAGTTTAAATACCCCCCGAAAGGAACAATTTCGCTTCAAAATGGCCAAAAGTTGCAATACCCCCCCAAAGGAACAATTTCGCCTCAAAATGGCAAGAAATTGTAATACCCCCCAAAGGAACAATTTCGCCTCAAAATGCCGAAAAGTTGCAATACCCCCCCAAAGGAACAATTTCGCTTCAAAATGGCCAAAAGTTGCAATACCCCCAAAGGAACAATTTCGCCTCAAAATGGAAAAAAAAATTGCAATACCCCCCCAAAGAAACAATTTCGCCTCAAAATGCCGAAAAGTTGCAATACCCCCCCAAAGGAACAATTTCGCATTAAAATGGCCAAAAGTTGCAATACCCCCCAAAGGAACAATTTCGCCTCAAAATGCCGAAAAGTTGCAATACCCCCCGAAAGGAACAATTTCGCTTCAAAATGGCCAAAAGTTGCAATAACCCCCAAAGGAACAATTTCGCCTCAAAATTGCAAAAAATTGCAATACCCCCCAAAGGAACAATTTCGCTTCAAAATGGCCAAAAGTTGCAATACCCCCCCAAAGGAACAATTTCGCCTCAAAATGCCGAAAAGTTGCAATACCCCCCGAAAGGAACAATTTGGCTTCAAAATGGCCAAAAGTTGCAATACCCCCCCAAAGGAACAATTTCGCCTCAAAATGGAAAAAAAATTGCAATACCCCCAAAGGAACAATTTCGCTTCAAAATGGTCAAAAGTTGCAATACCCCCCCAAAGGAACAATTTCGCTTCAAAATGGCCAAAAGTTGCAATACCCCCCCAAAGGAACAATTTCGCTTCAAAATGCCGAAAAGTTGCAATACCCCCCCAAAGGAACAATTTCGCTTCAAAATGGCCAAAAGTTGCAATACCTCCCCAAAGGAACAATTTCGCCTCAAAATGCCGAAAAGTTGCAATACCCCCCCAAAGGAACAATTTCGCTTCAAAATGGCCAAAAGTTGCAATACCCCCCCAAAGGAACAATTTCGCTTCAAAATGGCCAAAAGTTGCAATACCCCCCCAAAGGAACAATTTCGCCTCAAAATGGCAAAAAATTGCAATACCCCCCAAAGGAACAATTTCGCTTCAAAATGGTCAAAAGTTGCAATACCCCCCAAAGGAACAATTTCGCTTCAAAATGGCTAAAAGTTGCAATACCCCCCAAAGGAACAATTTCGCCTCAAAATGGCAAAAAATTGCAATACCCCCCCAAAGGAACAATTTCGCCTCAAAATGCCGAAAAGTTGCAATACCCCCCCAAAGGAACAATTTCGCTTCAAAATGGCCAAAAGTTGCAATACCCCCCCAAAGGAACAATTTCGCCTCAAAATGGAAAAAAAATGGCAATACCCCCCCAAAGGAACAATTTCGCTTCAAAATGGCCAAAAGTTGCAATACCCTCCCAAAGGAACAATTTCGCCTCAAAATGGAAAAAAAATTGCAATACCCCCCCAAAGGAACAATTTCGCCTCAAAATGCCGAAAAGTTTCAATACCCCCCGAAAAGAACAATTTCGCTTCAAAATGGCCAAAAGTTGCAATACCCCCCCAAAGGAACAATTTCGCCTCAAAATGGCAAAAAATTGCAATACCCCCCCAAAGGAACAATTTCGCTTCAAAATGGCCAAAAGTTGCAATACCCCCCAAAGGAACAATTTCGCCTCAAAATGGCAAAAAATTGCAATACCCCCCCAAAGGAACAATTTCGCCTCAAAATGGCGAAAAGTTGCAATACCCCCCCAAAGGAACAATTTCGCCTCAAAATGGAAAAAAAATTGCAATACCCCCCCAAAGGAACAATTTCGCCTCAAAATGCCAAAACGTTGCAATACCCCCGAAAGGAACAATTTCGCTTCAAAATGGCCAAAAGTTGCAATACCTCCCCAAAGGAACAATTTCGCCTCAAAATGGCAAAAAATTGCAATACCCCCCCAAAGGAACAATTTCGCTTCAAAATAGCCAAAAGTTGCAATACCCCCCCAAAGGAACAATTTCGCCTCAAAATGGCAAAAAATTGCAATACCCCCCAAAAGGAACAATTTCGCCTCAAAATGGAAAAAAATTGCAATACCCCCCAAAGGAACAATTTCGCTTCAAAATGGCCAAAAGTTGCAATACCCCCCCCAAAGGAACAATTTCGCCTCAAAATGGAAAAAAAAATTGCAATACACCCCCAAAGGAACAATTTCGCCTCAAAATGCCGAAAAGTTGCAATACCCCCCCAAAGGAACAATTTCGCTTCAAAATGGCCAAAAGTTGCAATACCCCCAAAGGAACAATTTCGCCTCAAAATGGAAAAAAAAATTGCAATACCCCCCCAAAGAAACAATTTCGCCTCAAAATGCCGAAAAGTTGCAATACCCCCCCAAAGGAACAATTTCGCATTAAAATGGCCAAAAGTTGCAATACCCCCCAAAGGAACAATTTCGCCTCAAAATGCCGAAAAGTTGCAATACCCCCCGAAAGGAACAATTTCGCTTCAAAATGGCCAAAAGTTGCAATAACCCCCAAAGGAACAATTTCGCCTCAAAATTGCAAAAAATTGCAATACCCCCCAAAGGAACAATTTCGCTTCAAAATGGCCAAAAGTTGCAATACCCCCCCAAAGGAACAATTTCGCCTCAAAATGCCGAAAAGTTGCAATACCCCCCGAAAGGAACAATTTGGCTTCAAAATGGCCAAAAGTTGCAATACCCCCCCAAAGGAACAATTTCGCCTCAAAATGGAAAAAAAATTGCAATACCCCCAAAGGAACAATTTCGCTTCAAAATGGTCAAAAGTTGCAATACCCCCCCAAAGGAACAATTTCGCTTCAAAATGGCCAAAAGTTGTAATACCCCCCCAAAGGAACAATTTCGCTTCAAAATGCCGAAAAGTTGCAATACCCCCCCAAAGGAACAATTTCGCTTCAAAATGGCCAAAAGTTGCAATACCTCCCCAAAGGAACAATTTCGCCTCAAAATGCCGAAAAGTTGCAATACCCCCCCAAAGGAACAATTTCGCTTCAAAATGGCCAAAAGTTGCAATACCCCCCCAAAGGAACAATTTCGCTTCAAAATGGCAAAAAATTGCAATACCCCCCAAAGGAACAATTTCGCTTCAAAATGGTCAAAAGTTGCAATACCCCCCAAAGGAACAATTTCGCTTCAAAATGGCTAAAAGTTGCAATACCCCCCAAAGAAACAATTTCGCCTCAAAATGGCAAAAAATTGCAATACCCCCCCAAAGGAACAATTTCGCCTCAAAATGCCGAAAAGTTGCAATACCCCCCCAAAGGAACAATTTCGCTTCAAAATGGCCAAAAGTTGCAATACCCCCCCAAAGGAACAATTTCGCCTCAAAATGGAAAAAAATGGCAATACCCCCCCAAAGGAACAATTTCGCTTCAAAATGGCCAAAAGTTGCAATACCCTCCAAAAGGAACAATTTCGCCTCAAAATGGAAAAAAAAATTGCAATACCCCCCCAAAGGAACAATTTCGCCTCAAAATGCCGAAAAGTTTCAATACCCCCCGAAAAGAACAATTTCGCTTCAAAATGGCCAAAAGTTGCAATACCCCCCCAAAGGAACAATTTCGCCTCAAAATGGCAAAAAATTGCAATACCCCCCCAAAGGAACAATTTCGCTTCAAAATGGCCAAAAGTTGCAATACCCCCCAAAGGAACAATTTCGCCTCAAAATGGCAAAAAATTGCAATACCCCCCCAAAGGAACAATTTCGCCTCAAAATGGCGAAAAGTTGCAATACCCCCCCAAAGGAACAATTTCGCCTCAAAATGGAAAAAAAATTGCAATACCCCCCCAAAGGAACAATTTCGCTTCAAAATGGCCAAAAGTTGCAATACCTCCCCAAAGGAACAATTTCGCCTCAAAATGGCAAAAAATTGCAATACCCCCCCAAAGGAACAATTTCGCTTCAAAATGGCCAAAAGTTGCAATACCCCCCCTAAAGGAACAATTTCGCCTCAAAATGGCAAAAAATTGCAATACCCCCCAAAAGGAACAATTTCGCCTCAAAATGGAAAAAAATTGCAATACCCCCCAAAGGAACAATTTCGCTTCAAAATGGCCAAAAGTTGCAATACCCCCCCAAAGGAACAATTTCGCCTCAAAATGGAAAAAAAAATTGCAATACCCCCCCAAAGGAACAATTTCGCCTCAAAATGCCGAAAAGTTTCAATACCCCCCAAAGGAACAATTTCGCTTCAAAATGGCCAAAAGTTGCAATACCCCCCCAAAGGAACAATTTCGCCTCAAAATGGCAAAAAATTGCAATACCCCCCCAAAGGAACAATTTCGCCTCAAAATGCCGAAAAGTTGCAATACCCCCCCAAAGGAACAATTTCGCTTCAAAATGACCAAAAGTTGCAATACCCCCCAAAGGAACAATTTCGCCTCAAAATGAAAAAAAATTTGCAATACCCCCCCAAAGGAACAATTTCGCCTCAAAATGCCGAAAAGTTGCAATACCCCCCGAAAGGAACAATTTCGCTTCAAAATGGCCAAAAGTTGCAATACCCCCCCAAAGGAACAATTTCGCCTCAAAATGGCAAAAAATGGCAATAACCCCCCAAAGGAACAATTTGGCTTCAAAATGGCCAAAAGTTGCAATACCCCCCCAAAGGAACAATTTCGCCTCAAAATGCCGAAAAGTTGCAATACCCCCCCAAAGGAACAATTTCGCTTCAAAATGGCCAAAAGTTGCAATACCCCCCCAAAGGAACAATTTCGCTTCAAAATGGCCAAAAGTTGCAATACCTCCCCAAAGGAACAATTTCGCCTCAAAATGCCGAAAAGTTGCAATACCCCCCCAAAGGAACAATTTCGCTTCAAAATGGCCAAAAGTTGCAATACCCCCCCAAAGGAACAATTTCGCTTCAAAATGGCCAAAAGTTGCAATACCCCCCCAAAGGAACAATTTCGCTTCAAAATGGCCAAAAGTTGCAATACCCCCCCAAAGGAACAACTTTGCCTCAAAATGGCAAAAAATTGCAATACCCCCCCAAAGGAACAATTTCGCTTCAAAATGGCCAAAAGTTGCAATACCCCCCCAAAGGAACAATTTTGCCTCAAAATTGAAAAAATATTGCAATACCCCCCCAAAGGAACAATTTCGCCTCACAATGCCAAAAAGTTGCAATACCCCCCGAAAGGAACAATTTCGCTTCAAAATGGCCAAAAGTTGCAATACCCCCCAAAGGAACAATTTCGCCTCAAAATGGCAAAAAATTGCAATACCCCCCAAAGGAACAATTTCGCTTCAAAATGGCCAAAAGTTGCAATACCCCCCCAAAGGAACAATTTCGCCTCAAAATGCCGAAAAGTTGCAATACCCCCCGAAAGGAACAATTTCGCTTCAAAATGGCCAAAAGTTGCAATACCCCCCCAAAGGAACAATTTCGCCTCAAAATGGCAAAAAATGGCAATACCCCCCCAAAGGAACAATTTCGCTTCAAAATGGCCAAAAGTTGCAATACCCCCCCAAAGGAACAATTTCGCCTCAAAATGCCGAAAAGTTGCAATACCCCCCGAAAGGAACAATTTCGCTTCAAAATGGAAAAAAATTGCAATACCCCCCCAAAGGAACAATTTCGCTTCAAAATGCCGAAAAGTTGCAATACCCCCCCAAAAGAACAATTTCGCTTCAAAATGGCCAAAAGTTGCAATACCCCCCCAAAGGAACAATTTCGCCTCAAAATGGCAAAAAATTGCAATACCCCCCCAAAGGAACAATTTCGCCTCAAAATGCCGAAAAGTTGCAATACCCCCCCAAAGGAACAATTTCGCTTCAAAATGACCAAAAGTTGCAATACCCCCCAAAGGAACAATTTCGCCTCAAAATGAAAAAAAATTTGCAATACCCCCCCAAAGGAACAATTTCGCCTCAAAATGCCGAAAAGTTGCAATACCCCCCGAAAGGAACAATTTAGCTTCAAAATGGCCAAAAGTTGCAATACCCCCCCAAAGGAACAATTTCGCCTCAAAATGGCAAAAAATGGCAATACCCCCCCCAAAGGAACAATTTCGCTTCAAAATGCCGAAAAGTTGCAATACCCCCCAAAAGAACAATTTTGCTTCAAAATGGCCAAAAGTTGCAATACCCCCCCAAAGGAACAATTTCGCCTCAAAATGGCAAAAAATTGCAATACCCCCCCAAAGGAACAATTTCGCCTCAAAATGCCGAAAAGTTTCAATACCCCCCCAAAGGAACAATTTCGCTTCAAAATGACCAAAAGTTGCAATACCCCCCAAAGGAACAATTTCGCCTCAAAATGAAAAAAAATTTGCAATACCCCCCCAAAGGAACAATTTCGCCTCAAAATGCCGAAAAGTTGCAATACCCCCCGAAAGGAACAATTTCGCTTCAAAATGGCCAAAAGTTGCAATACCCCCCCAAAGGAACAATTTCGCCTCAAAATGGCAAAAAATGGCAATACCCCCCCAAAGGAACAATTTCGCCTCAAAATGAAAAAAAATTTGCAATACCCCCCCAAAGGAACAATTTCGCCTCAAAATGCCGAAAAGTTGCAATACCCCCCGAAAGGAACAATTTCGCTTCAAAATGGCCAAAAGTTGCAATACCCCCCCAAAGGAACAATTTCGCCTCAAAATGGCAAAAAATGGCAATACCCCCCCAAAGGAACAATTTCGCCTCAAAATGCCGAAAAGTTGCAATACCCCCCGAAAGGAACAATTTGGCTTCAAAATGGCCAAAAGTTGCAATACCCCCCCAAAGGAACAATTTCGCTTCAAAATGGCCAAAAGTTGCAATACCCCCCCAAAGGAACAATTTCGCCTCAAAATGAAAAAAAATTGCAATACCCCCCCAAAGGAACAATTTCGCCTCACAATGCCGAAAAGTTGCAATACCCCCCGAAAGGAACAATTTCGCTTCAAAATGGCCAAAAGTTGCAATACCCCCCAAAGGAACAATTTCGCCTCAAAATGGCAAAAAATTGCAATACCCTCCCAAAGGAACAATTTCGCCTCAAAATGCCGAAAAGTTGCAATACCCCCCCCAAAGGAACAATTTCGCTTCAAAATGGCCAAAAGTTGCAATACCCCCCCAAAGGAACAATTTCGCTTCAAAATGGCCAAAAGTTGCAATACCTCCCCAAAGGAACAATTTCGCCTCAAAATGCCGAAAAGTTGCAATACCCCCCCAAAGGAACAATTTCGCTTCAAAATGGCCAAAAGTTGCAATACCCCCCCAAAGGAACAATTTCGCTTCAAAATGGCCAAAAGTTGCAATACCCCCCCAAAGGAACAATTTCGCTTCAAAATGGCCAAAAGTTGCAATACCCCCCCAAAGGAACAATTTCGCCTCAAAATGAAAAAAAATTGCAATACCCCCCCAAAGGAACAATTTCGCCTCACAATGCCGAAAAGTTGCAATACCCCCCGAAAGGAACAATTTCGCTTCAAAATGGCCAAAAGTTGCAATACCCCCCCAAAGGAACAATTTCGCTTCAAAATGGCCAAAAGTTGCAATACCCCCCAAAGGAACAATTTCGCCTCAAAATGGCAAAAAATTGCAATACCCTCGCAAAGGAACAATTTCGCCTCAAAATGCCGAAAAGTTGCAATACCCCCCCCCAAAGGAACAATTTCGCTTCAAAATGGCCAAAAGTTGCAATACCCCCCCAAAGGAACAATTTCGCTTCAAAATGGCCAAAAGTTGCAATACCTCCCCAAAGGAACAATTTCGCCTCAAAATGCCGAAAAGTTGCAATACCCCCCCAAAGGAACAATTTCGCTTCAAAATGGCCAAAAGTTGCAATACCCCCCCAAAGGAACAATTTCGCTTCAAAATGGCCAAAAGTTGCAATACCCCCCCAAAGGAACAATTTCGCTTCAAAATGGCCAAAAGTTGCAATACCCCCCCAAAGGAACAACTTCGCCTCAAAATGGCAAAAAATTGCAATACCCCCCCAAAGGAACAATTTCGCTTCAAAATGGCCAAAAGTTGCAATACCCCCCCAAAGGAACAATTTCGCCTCAAAATTGAAAAAATATTGCAATACCCCCCCAAAGGAACAATTTTGCCTCACAATGCCGAAAAGTTGCAATACCCCCCGAAAGAAACAATTTCGCTTCAAAATAACCAAAAGTTGCAATACCCCCCAAAGGAACAATTTCGCCTCAAAATGCCGAAAAGTTGCAATACCCCCCGAAAGGAACAATTTCGCTTCAAAATGGCCAAAAGTTGCAATACCCCCCCAAAGGAACAATTTCGCCTCAAAATGGCAAAAAATGGCAATACCCCCCCAAAGGAACAATTTCGCTTCAAAATGGCCAAAAGTTGCAATACCGCCCCAAAGGAACAATTTCGCCTCAAAATGGCAAGAAATTGCAATACCCCCCCAAAGGAACAATTTCGCCTCAAAATGCCGAAAAGTTGCAATACCCCCCGAAAGGAACAATTTCGCTTCAAAATGGAAAAAAATTGCAATACCCCCCCCAAAGGAACAATTTCGCTTCAAAATGCCGAAAAGTTGCAATACCCCCACAAAAGAACAATTTCGCTTCAAAATGACCAAAAGTTGCAATACCCCCCAAAGGAAAAATTTCGCCTCAAAATGAAAAAAAATTTGCAATACCCCCCCAAAGGAACAATTTCGCCTCAAAATGCCGAAAAGTTGCAATACCCCCCGAAAGGAACAATTTCGCTTCAAAATGGCCAAAAGTTGCAATACCCCCCCAAAGGAACAATTTCGCCTCAAAATGGCAAAAAATGGCAATACCCCCCCAAAGGAACAATTTCGCTTCAAAATGGCCAAAAGTTGCAATACCCCCCCAAAGGAACAATTTCGCCTCAAAATGCCGAAAAGTTGCAATACCCCCCGAAAGAAACAATTTCGCTTCAAAATGGCCAAAAGTTGCAATACCCCCCCAAAGGAACAATTTCGCCTCAAAATGAAAAAAAATTGCAATACCCCCCAAAGGAACAATTTCGCCTCACAATGCCGAAAAGTTGCAATACCCCCCGAAAGGAACAATTTCGCTTCAAAATGGCCAAAAGTTGCAATACCCCCCCAAAGGAACAATTTCGCTTCAAAATGGCCAAAAGTTGCAATACCCCCCAAAGGAACAATTTCGCCTCAAAATGGCAAAAAATTGCAATACCCTCCCAAAGGAACAATTTCGCCTCAAAATGCCGAAAAGTTGCAATACCCCCCCCAAAGGAACAATTTCGCTTCAAAATGGCCAAAAGTTGCAATACCCCCCCAAAGGAACAATTTCGCTTCAAAATGGCCAAAAGTTGCAATACCCCCCCAAAGGAACAATTTCGCTTCAAAATGGCCAAAAGTTGCAATACCCCCCCAAAGGAACAATTTCGCTTCAAAATGGCCAAAAGTTGCAATACCCCCCCAAAGGAACAATTTCGCCTCACAATGCCGAAAAGTTGCAATACCCCCCGAAAGGAACAATTTCGCCTCAAAATGGAAAAAAATTGCAATACCCCCCCAAAGGAACAATTTCGCTTCAAAATGCTGAAAAGTTGCAATACCCCCCCAAAGGAACAATTTCGCTTCAAAATGGCCAAAAGTTGCAATACCCTACCAAAGGAACATTTTCGCTTCAAAATGGCCAAAAGTTGCAATACCCCCCCAAAGGAACAATTTCGCTTCAAAATGGCCAAAAGTTGCAATACCCCCCCAAAGGAACAATTTCGCCTCAAAATGGCAAAAAATTGCAATACCCCCCCAAAGGAACAATTTCGCCTCAAAATGGCAAAAAATTGGAATACCCCCCAAAGGAACAATTTCGATTCAAAATGCCGAAAAGTTGCAATACCCCCCAAAGGAACAATTTCGCTTCAAAATGGCCAAAAGTTGCAATACCCCCCCCAAAGTAACAATTTCGCCTCAAAATGCCGAAAAGTTGCAATACCCCCCCAAAGGAACAATTTCGCTTCAAAATGGCCAAAAGTTGCAATACCCCCCCAAAGGAACAATTTCGCTTCAAAATGGCCAAAAGTTGCAATACCCTCCAAAGGAACAATTTCGCCTCAAAATGGAAAAAAATTGCAATACCCCCCCAAAGGAACAATTTCGCTTCAAAATGCTGAAAAGTTGCAATGCCCCCCCAAAGGAACAATTTCGCTTCAAAATGGCCAAAAGTTGCAATACCCCCCCAAAGTAACAATTTCGCCTCAAAATTGAAAAAAAATTGCAATACCCCCCCAAAGGAACAATTTCGTCTCAAAATGGCAAAAAGTTGCAATACCCTACCAAAGGAACATTTTCGCTTCAAAATGGCCAAAAGTTGCAATACCCCCCCAAAGGAAAAATTTCGCTTCAAAATGGCCAAAAGTTGCAATACCCCCCCAAAGGAACAATTTCGCCTCAAAATGGCAAAAAATTGCAATACCCCCCAAAGGAAAAATTTCGCTTCAAAATGCCGAAAAGTTGCAATACCCCCCCAAAGGAACAATTTCGCTTCAAAATGGCCAAAAGTTGCAATACCCCCCAAAGTAACAATTTCGCCTCAAAATTGAAAAAAAATTGCAATACCCCCCCAAAGGAACAATTTCGTCTCAAAATGGCAAAAAATTGCAATACCCCCCAAAGGAACAATTTCGCCTCAAAATGCCGAAAAGTTGCAATACCCCCCCAAAAGAACAATTTCGCTTCAAAATGGCCAAAAGTTGCAATACCCCCCCAAAGGAACAATTTCGCCTCAAAATGGCAAAAATTTGCAATACCCCCCCAAAGGAACAATTTCGCTTCAAAATGGCCAAAAGTTGCAATACCCCCCCAAAGGAACAATTTCGCCTCAAAATGCCGAAAAGTTGCAATACCCCCCGAAAGGAACAATTTCGCTTCAAAATGGCCAAAAGTTGCAATACCCCCCCAAAGGAACAATTTCGCCTCAAAATGGCAAAAAATGGCAATACCCCCCCAAAGGAACAATTTCGCTTCAAAATGGCCAAAAGTTGCAATACCCCCCCATACGAACAATTTCGCCTCAAAATGGAAAAAAAATTGCAATATGGGGGGTATGGAATGGAAAAAAATTGCAATACCCCCCCAAAGGAACACTTTCGCTTCAAAATGCCGAAAAGTTGCAATACCCCCCCCAAAGGAACAATTTTGCTTCAAAATGGCCAAAAGTTGCAATACCCCCCAAAGGAACAATTTCGCCTCAAAATGGCAAGAAATTGCAATACCCCCCCAAAGGAACAATTTCGCCTCAAAATGCCGAAAAGTTGCAATACCCTACCAAAGGAACATTTTCGCTTCAAAATGCCGAAAAGTTGCAATACCCCCCGAAAGGAACAATTTCGCTTCAAAATGGCCAAAAGTTGCAATACCCCCCAAAGGAACAATTTCGCCTCAAAATGGCAAAAAATGGCAATACCCCCCCAAAGGAACAATTTCGCTTCAAAATGGCCAAAAGTTGCAATACCCCCCCCATACGAACAATTTCGCCTCAAAATGCCGAAAAGTTGCAATACCCCCCAAAAGGAACAATTTCGCCTCAAAATGGAAAAAAAATTGCAATATGGGGGGTATGGAATGGAAAAAAATTGCAATACCCCCCCAAAGGAACACTTTCGCTTCAAAATGCCGAAAAGTTGCAATACCCCCACAAAGGAACAATTTTGCTTCAAAATGGCCAAAAGTTGCAATACCCCCCAAAGGAACAATTTCGCCTCAAAATGGCAAGAAATTGCAATACCCCCCCAAAGGAACAATTTCGCCTCAAAATGCCGAAAAGTTGCAATACCCTACCAAAGGAACATTTTCGCTTCAAAATGGCCAAAAGTTGCAATACCCCCCCAAAGGAACAATTTCGCCTCAAAATGGCAAAAAATTGCAATACCCCCCAAAGGAACAATTTCGCCTCAAAATGGCGAAAAGTTGCAATACCCCCCAAAGGAACAATTTCGCTTCAAAATGGCCAAAAGTTGCAATACCCCCCCAAAGTAACAATTTCGCCTCAAAATTGAAAAAAAATTGCAATACCCCCCCAAAGGAACAATTTCGTCTCAAAATGGCAAAAAATTGCAATACCCCCCCAAAGGAACAATTTCGCCTCAAAATGCCAAAAAGTTGCAATACCCTACCAAAGGAACATTTTCGCTTCAAAATGGCGGAAAGTTGCAATACCCCCCCAAAGGAACAATTTCGCTTCAAAATGGCCAAAAGTTGCAATACCCCCCCAAAAGAACAATTTCGCTTCAAAATGGCCAAAAGTTGCAATACCCCCCCAAAGGAACAATTTCGCCTCAAAATGGCAAAAAATTGCAAAACCCCCCCAAAGGAACAATTTCGCCTCAAAATGGCGAAAAGTTGCAATACCCCCCCAAAGGAACAATTTCGCCTCAAAATGGCAAAAAATTGCAATACCCCCCCAAAGGAACAATTTCGCTTCAAAATGCCGAAAAGTTGCAATACCCCCCCAAAGGAACAATTTCGCTTCAAAATGGCCAAAAGTTGCAATACCCCCCCAAAGTAACAATTTCGCCTCAAAATTGAAAAAAATTTGCAATACCCCCCCAAAGTAACAATTTCGCCTCAAAATTGAAAAAAATTTGCAATACCCCCCAAAGGAACAATTTCGCCTCAAAATGCCGAAAAGTTGCAATACCCCCCCAAAAGAACAATTTCGCTTCAAAATGGCCAAAAGTTGCAATACCCCCCCAAAGGAACATTTTCGCCTCAAAATGGCAAAAAATTGCAATACCCCCCCAAAGGAACAATTTCGCCTCAAAATGCCGAAAAGTTGCAATACCCCCCCAAAGGAACAATTTCGCTTCAAAATGCCCAAAAGTTGCAATACCCCCCCAAAGGAACAATTTCGCCTCAAAATGGCAAAAAATGGCAATACCCCCCCAAAGGAACAATTTCGCTTCAAAATGGCCAAAAGTTGCAATACCCCCCCAAAGGAACAATTTCGCCTCAAAATGCCGAAAAGTTGCAATACCCCCCGAAAGGAACAATTTGGCTTCAAAATGGCCAAAAGTTGCAATACCCCCCCAAAGGAACAATTTCGCCTCAAAATGGCAAAAAATTGCAATACCCCCCCAAAGGAACAATTTCGCTTCAAAATGGCCAAAAGTTGCAATACCCCCCAAAGGAACAATTTCGCTTCAAAATGGCCAAAAGTTGCAATACCTCCCCAAAGGAACAATTTCGCCTCAAAATGCCGAAAAGTTGCAATACCCCCCCAAAGGAACAATTTCGCTTCAAAATGGCCAAAAGTTGCAATACCCCCCCAAAGGAACAATTTCGCTTCAAAATGGCCAAAAGTTGCAATACCCCCCCAAAGGAACAATTTCGCTTCAAAATGGCCAAAAGTTGCATACCCCCCCAAAGAAACAACTTCGCCTCAAAATGGCAAAAAATTGCAATACCCCCCCAAAGGAACAATTTCGCTTCAAAATGGCCAAAAGTTGCAATACCCCCCCAAAGGAACAATTTCGCCTCAAAATTGAAAAAATATTGCAATACCCCCCCAAAGGAACAATTTCGCCTCACAATGCCGAAAAGTTGCAATACCCCCCGAAAGGAACAATTTCGCTTCAAAATGGCCAAAAGTTGCAATACCCCCCAAAGGAACAATTTCGCCTCAAAATGGCAAAAAATTGCAATACCCCCCAAAGGAACAATTTCGCTTCAAAATGGCCAAAAGTTGCAATACCCCCCCAAAGGAACAATTTCGCCTCAAAATGGCAAAAAATTGCAATACCCCCCCAAAGGAACAATTTCGCCTCAAAATGCCGAAAAGTTGCAATACCCCCCGAAAGGAACAATTTCGCTTCAAAATGGCCAAAAGTTGCAATACCCCCCCAAAGGAACAATTTCGCCTCAAAATGGCAAAAAATGGCAATACCCCCCCAAAGGAACAATTTCGCTTCAAAATGGCCAAAAGTTGCAATACCCCCCCAAAGGAACAATTTCGCCTCAAAATGCCGAAAAGTTGCAATACCCCCCGAAAGGAACAATTTCGCTTTAAAATGGAAAAAAATTGCAATACCCCCCCCAAAGGAACAATTTCGCTTCAAAATGCCGAAAAGTTGCAATACCCCCCCAAAAGAACAATTTCGCTTCAAAATGGCCAAAAGTTGCAATACCCCCCCAAAGGAACAATTTCGCCTCAAAATGGCAAAAAATTGCAATACCCCCCCAAAGGAACAATTTCGCCTCAAAATGCCGAAAAGTTGCAATACCCCCCCAAAGGAACAATTTCGCCTCAAAATGAAAAAAAATTTGCAATACCCCCCCAAAGGAACAATTTCGCCTCAAAATGCCGAAAAGTTGCAATACCCCCCGAAAGGAACAATTTAGCTTCAAAATGGCCAAAAGTTGCAATACCCCCCCAAAGGAACAATTTCGCCTCAAAATGGCAAAAAATGGCAATACCCCCCCAAAGGAACAATTTCGCTTCAAAATGCCGAAAAGTTGCAATACCCCCCCAAAAGAACAATTTCGCTTCAAAATGGCCAAAAGTTGCAATACCCCCCCAAAGGAACAATTTCGCCTCAAAATGGCAAAAAATTGCAATACCCCCCCAAAGGAACAATTTCGCCTAAAAATGCCGAAAAGTTGCAATACCCCCCCAAAGGAACAATTTCGCTTCAAAATGACCAAAAGTTGCAATACCCACCAAAGGAACAATTTCGCCTCAAAATGAAAAAAAATTTGCAATACCCCCCCAAAGGAACAATTTCGCCTCAAAATGCCGAAAAGTTGCAATACCCCCCGAAAGGAACAATTTCGCTTCAAAATGGCCAAAAGTTGCAATACCCCCCCAAAGGAACAATTTCGCCTCAAAATGGCAAAAAATGGCAATACCCCCCCAAAGGAACAATTTCGCTTCAAAATGGCCAAAAGTTGCAATACCCCCCCAAAGGAACAATTTCGCCTCAAAATGCCGAAAAGTTGCAATACCCCCCGAAAGGAACAATTTGGCTTCAAAATGGCCAAAAGTTGCAATACCCCCTCAAAGGAACAATTTCGCTTCAAAATGGCCAAAAGTTGCAATACCCCCCCAAAGGAACAATTTCGCCTCAAAATGGAAAAAAAATTGCAATACCCCCCCAAAGGAACAATTTCGCCTCACAATGCCGAAAAGTTGCAATACCCCCCGAAAGGAACAATTTCGCTTCAAAATGGCCAAAAGTTGCAATACCCCCCCAAAGGAACAATTTCGCTTCAAAATGGCCAAAAGTTGCAATACCCCCCAAAGGAACAATTTCGCCTCAAAATGGCAAAAAATTGCAATACCCTCCCAAAGGAACAATTTCGCCTCAAAATGCCGAAAAGTTGCAATACCCCCCCCCAAAGGAACAATTTCGCTTCAAAATGGCCAAAAGTTGCAATACCCCCCCAAAGGAACAATTTCGCTTCAAAATGGCCAAAAGTTGCAATACCTCCCCAAAGGAACAATTTCGCCTCAAAATGCCGAAAAGTTGCAATACCCCCCCAAAGGAACAATTTCGCTTCAAAATGGCCAAAAGTTGCAATACCCCCCCAAAGGAACAATTTCGCTTCAAAATGGCCAAAAGTTGCAATACCCCCCCAAAGGAACAATTTCGCTTCAAAATGGCCAAAAGTTGCAATACCCCCCCAAAGGAACAACTTCGCCTCAAAATGGCAAAAAATTGCAATACCCCCCCAAAGGAACAATTTCGCTTCAAAATGGCCAAAAGTTGCAATACCCCCCCAAAGGAACAATTTCGCCTCAAAATTGAAAAAATATTGCAATACCCCCCCAAAGGAACAATTTCGCCTCACAATGCCGAAAAGTTGCAATACCCCCCGAAAGGAACAATTTCGCTTCAAAATGGCCAAAAGTTGCAATACCCCCCAAAGGAACAATTTCGCCTCAAAATGGCAAAAAATTGCAATACCCCCCAAAGGAACAATTTCGCTTCAAAATGGCCAAAAGTTGCAATACCCCCCCAAAGGAACAATTTCGCCTCAAAATGGCAAAAAATTGCAATACCCCCCGAAAGGAACAATTTCGCTTCAAAATGGCCAAAACTTGCAATACCCCCCCAAAGGAACAATTTCGCCTCAAAATGGCAAAAAATGGCAATACCCCCCCAAAGGAACAATTTCGCTTCAAAATGGCCAAAAGTTGCAATACCCCCCCAAAGGAACAATTTCGCCTCAAAATGCCGAAAAGTTGCAATACCCCCCGAAAGGAACAATTTCGCTTCAAAATGGCCAAAAGTTGCAATACCCCCCCAAAGGAACAATTTCGCCTCAAAATGGCAAAAAATGGCAATACCCCCCCAAAGGAACAATTTCGCTTCAAAATGGCCAAAAGTTGCAATACCCCCCCAAAGGAACAATTTCGCCTCAAAATGCCGAAAAGTTGCAATACCCCCCGAAAGGAACAATTTGGCTTCAAAATGGCCAAAAGTTGCAATACCCCCCCAAAGGAACAATTTCGCTTCAAAATGGCCAAAAGTTGCAATACCCCCCCAAAGGAACAATTTCGCCTCAAAATGAAAAAAAATTGCAATACCCCCCCAAAGGAACAATTTCGCCTCACAATGCCGAAAAGTTGCAATACCCCCCGAAAGGAACAATTTCGCTTCAAAATGGCCAAAAGTTGCAATACCCCCCAAAGGAACAATTTCGCCTCAAAATGGCAAAAAATTGCAATACCCTCCCAAAGGAACAATTTCGCCTCAAAATGCCGAAAAGTTGCAATACCCCCCCAAAGGAACAATTTCGCTTCAAAATGGCCAAAAGTTGCAATACCCCCCCAAAGGAACAATTTCGCTTCAAAATGGCCAAAAGTTGCAATACCTCCCCAAAGGAACAATTTCGCCTCAAAATGCCGAAAAGTTGCAATACCCCCCCAAACGAACAATTTCGCTTCAAAATGGCCAAAAGTTGCAATACCCCCCCAAAGGAACAATTTCGCTTCAAAATGGCCAAAAGTTGCAATACCCCCCCAAAGGAACAATTTCGCTTCAAAATGGCCAAAAGTTGCAATACCCCCCCAAAGGAACAATTTCGCCTCAAAATGAAAAAAAATTGCAATACCCCCCCAAAGGAACAATTTCGCTTCAAAATGCCGAAAAGTTGCAATACCCCCCAAAAGAACAATTTTGCTTCAAAATGGCCAAAAGTTGCAATACCCCCCCAAAGGAACAATTTCGCCTCAAAATGGCAAAAAATTGCAATACCCCCCCAAAGGAACAATTTCGCCTCAAAATGCCGAAAAGTTGCAATACCCCCCCAAAGGAACAATTTCGCTTCAAAATGACCAAAAGTTGCAATACCCCCCAAAGGAACAATTTCGCCTCAAAATGAAAAAAAATTTGCAATACCCCCCCAAAGGAACAATTTCGCCTCAAAATGCCGAAAAGTTGCAATACCCCCCGAAAGGAACAATTTCGCTTCAAAATGGCCAAAAGTTGCAATACCCCCCCAAAGGAACAATTTCGCCTCAAAATGGCAAAAAATGGCAATACCCCCCCAAAGGAACAATTTCGCTTCAAAATGGCCAAAAGTTGCAATACCCCCCCAAAGGAACAATTTCGCCTCAAAATGCCGAAAAGTTGCAATACCCCCCGAAAGGAACAATTTGGCTTCAAAATGGCCAAAAGTTGCAATACCCCCCGAAAGGAACAATTTCGCTTCAAAATGGCCAAAAGTTGCAATACCCCCCAAAGGAACAATTTCGCCTCAAAATGGCAAAAAATGGCAATACCCCCCCAAAGGAACAATTTCGCTTCAAAATGGCCAAAAGTTGCAATACCCCCCCCATACGAACAATTTCGCCTCAAAATGCCGAAAAGTTGCAATACCCCCCAAAAGGAACAATTTCGCCTCAAAATGGAAAAAAAATTGCAATATGGGGGGTATGGAATGGAAAAAAATTGCAATACCCCCCCAAAGGAACACTTTCGCTTCAAAATGCCGAAAAGTTGCAATACCCCCACAAAGGAACAATTTTGCTTCAAAATGGCCAAAAGTTGCAATACCCCCCAAAGGAACAATTTCGCCTCAAAATGGCAAGAAATTGCAATACCCCCCCAAAGGAACAATTTCGCCTCAAAATGCCGAAAAGTTGCAATACCCTACCAAAGGAACATTTTCGCTTCAAAATGGCCAAAAGTTGCAATACCCCCCCAAAGGAACAATTTCGCCTCAAAATGGCAAAAAATTGCCATACCCCCCAAAGGAACAATTTCGCCTCAAAATGGCGAAAAGTTGCAATACCCCCCAAAGGAACAATTTCGCTTCAAAATGGCCAAAAGTTGCAATACCCCCCCAAAGTAACAATTTCGCCTCAAAATTGAAAAAAAATTGCAATACCCCCCCAAAGGAACAATTTCGTCTCAAAATGGCAAAAAATTGCAATACCCCCCCAAAGGAACAATTTCGCCTCAAAATGCCAAAAAGTTGCAATACCCTACCAAAGGAACATTTTCGCTTCAAAATGGCGGAAAGTTGCAATACCCCCCCAAAGGAACAATTTCGCTTCAAAATGGCCAAAAGTTGCAATACCCCCCCAAAAGAACAATTTCGCTTCAAAATGGCCAAAAGTTGCAATACCCCTCCAAAGGAACAATTTCGCCTCAAAATGGCAAAAAATTGCAATACCCCCCCAAAGGAACAATTTCGCCTCAAAATGGCGAAAAGTTGCAATACCCCCCCAAAGGAACAATTTCGCCTCAAAATGGCAAAAAATTGCAATACCCCCCCAAAGGAACAATTTCGCTTCAAAATGCCGAAAAGTTGCAATACCCCCCCAAAGGAACAATTTCGCTTCAAAATGGCCAAAAGTTGCAATACCCCCCCAAAGTAACAATTTCGCCTCAAAATTGAAAAAAATTTGCAATACCCCCCCAAAGTAACAATTTCGCCTCAAAATTGAAAAAAATTTGCAATACCCCCCAAAGGAACAATTTCGCCTCAAAATGCCGAAAAGTTGCAATACCCCCCCAAAAGAACAATTTCGCTTCAAAATGGCCAAAAGTTGCAATACCCCCCCAAAGGAACATTTTCGCCTCAAAATGGCAAAAAATTGCAATACCCCCCCAAAGGAACAATTTCGCCTCAAAATGCCGAAAAGTTGCAATACCCCCCCAAAGGAACAATTTCGCTTCAAAATGCCCAAAAGTTGCAATACCCCCCCAAAGGAACAATTTCGCCTCAAAATGGCAAAAAATGGCAATACCCCCCCAAAGGAACAATTTCGCTTCAAAATGGCCAAAAGTTGCAATACCCCCCCAAAGGAACAATTTCGCCTCAAAATGCCGAAAAGTTGAATTACCCCCCGAAAGGAACAATTTGGCTTCAAAATGGCCAAAAGTTGCAATACCCCCCCAAAGGAACAATTTCGCCTCAAAATGGCAAAAAATTGCAATACCCCCCCAAAGGAACAATTTCGCTTCAAAATGGCCAAAAGTTGCAATACCCCCCAAAGGAACAATTTCGCTTCAAAATGGCCAAAAGTTGCAATACCTCCCCAAAGGAACAATTTCGCCTCAAAATGCCGAAAAGTTGCAATACCCCCCCAAAGGAACAATTTCACTTCAAAATGGCCAAAAGTTGCAATACCCCCCCAAAGGAACAATTTCGCTTCAAAATGGCCAAAAGTTGCAATACCCCCCCAAAGGAACAATTTCGCTTCAAAATGGCCAAAAGTTGCATACCCCCCCAAAGGAACAACTTCGCCTCAAAATGGCAAAAAATTGCAATACCCCCCCAAAGGAACAATTTCGCTTCAAAATGGCCAAAAGTTGCAATACCCCCCCAAAGGAACAATTTCGCCTCAAAATTGAAAAAATATTGCAATACCCCCCCAAAGGAACAATTTCGCCTCACAATGCCGAAAAGTTGCAATACCCCCCGAAAGGAACAATTTCGCTTCAAAAT
Organism: Anomaloglossus baeobatrachus; assembly: GCF_048569485.1. Lineage (NCBI taxonomy): Eukaryota > Metazoa > Chordata > Amphibia > Anura > Aromobatidae > Anomaloglossus > Anomaloglossus baeobatrachus. The sequence goes on from NW_027441819.1 coordinate 215,858, forward strand.
GGCCAAAAGTTGCAATACCCCCCAAAGGAACAATTTCGCCTCAAAATGGCAAAAAATTGCAATACCCCCCAAAGGAACAATTTCGCTTCAAAATGGCCAAAAGTTGCAATACCCCCCCAAAGGAACAATTTCGCCTCAAAATGGCAAAAAATTGCAATACCCCCCCAAAGGAACAATTTCGCCTCAAAATGCCGAAAAGTTGCAATACCCCCCGAAAGGAACAATTTCGCTTCAAAATGGCCAAAAGTTGCAATACCCCCCCAAAGGAACAATTTCGCCTCAAAATGGCAAAAAATGGCAATACCCCCCCAAAGGAACAATTTCGCTTCAAAATGGCCAAAAGTTGCAATACCCCCCCAAAGGAACAATTTCGCTTCAAAATGGCCAAAAGTTGCAATACCCCCCCAAAGGAACAATTTCGCTTCAAAATGCCGAAAAGTTGCAATACCCCCCAAAAGAACAATTTTGCTTCAAAATGGCCAAAAGTTGCAATACCCCCCCAAAGGAACAATTTCGCCTCAAAATGGCAAAAAATTGCAATACCCCCCCAAAGGAACAATTTCGCCTCAAAATGCCGAAAAGTTGCAATACCCCCCCAAAGGAACAATTTCGCTTCAAAATGACCAAAAGTTGCAATACCCCCCAAAGGAACAATTTCGCCTCAAAATGAAAAAAAATTTGCAATACCCCCCCAAAGGAACAATTTCGCCTCAAAATGCCGAAAAGTTGCAATACCCCCCGAAAGGAACAATTTCGCTTCAAAATGGCCAAAAGTTGCAATACCCCCCCAAAGGAACAATTTCGCCTCAAAATGGCAAAAAATGGCAATACCCCCCCAAAGGAACAATTTCGCTTCAAAATGGCCAAAAGTTGCAATACCCCCCCAAAGGAACAATTTCGCCTCAAAATGCCGAAAAGTTGCAATACCCCCCGAAAGGAACAATTTGGCTTCAAAATGGCCAAAAGTTGCAATACCCCCCGAAAGGAACAATTTCGCTTCAAAATGGCCAAAAGTTGCAATACCCCCCAAAGGAACAATTTCGCCTCAAAATGGCAAAAAATGGCAATACCCCCCCAAAGGAACAATTTCGCTTCAAAATGGCCAAAAGTTGCAATACCCCCCCCATACGAACAATTTCGCCTCAAAATGCCGAAAAGTTGCAATACCCCCCAAAAGGAACAATTTCGCCTCAAAATGGAAAAAAAATTGCAATATGGGGGGTATGGAATGGAAAAAAATTGCAATACCCCCCCAAAGGAACACTTTCGCTTCAAAATGCCGAAAAGTTGCAATACCCCCACAAAGGAACAATTTTGCTTCAAAATGGCCAAAAGTTGCAATACCCCCCAAAGGAACAATTTCGCCTCAAAATGGCAAGAAATTGCAATACCCCCCCAAAGGAACAATTTCGCCTCAAAATGCCGAAAAGTTGCAATACCCTACCAAAGGAACATTTTCGCTTCAAAATGGCCAAAAGTTGCAATACCCCCCCAAAGGAACAATTTCGCCTCAAAATGGCAAAAAATTGCCATACCCCCCAAAGGAACAATTTCGCCTCAAAATGGCGAAAAGTTGCAATACCCCCCAAAGGAACAATTTCGCTTCAAAATGGCCAAAAGTTGCAATACCCCCCCAAAGTAACAATTTCGCCTCAAAATTGAAAAAAAATTGCAATACCCCCCCAAAGGAACAATTTCGTCTCAAAATGGCAAAAAATTGCAATACCCCCCCAAAGGAACAATTTCGCCTCAAAATGCCAAAAAGTTGCAATACCCTACCAAAGGAACATTTTCGCTTCAAAATGGCGGAAAGTTGCAATACCCCCCCAAAGGAACAATTTCGCTTCAAAATGGCCAAAAGTTGCAATACCCCCCCAAAAGAACAATTTCGCTTCAAAATGGCCAAAAGTTGCAATACCCCCCCAAAGGAACAATTTCGCCTCAAAATGGCAAAAAATTGCAATACCCCCCCAAAGGAACAATTTCGCCTCAAAATGGCGAAAAGTTGCAATACCCCCCCAAAGGAACAATTTCGCCTCAAAATGGCAAAAAATTGCAATACCCCCCCAAAGGAACAATTTCGCTTCAAAATGCCGAAAAGTTGCAATACCCCCCCAAAGGAACAATTTCGCTTCAAAATGGCCAAAAGTTGCAATACCCCCCCAAAGTAACAATTTCGCCTCAAAATTGAAAAAAATTTGCAATACCCCCCCAAAGTAACAATTTCGCCTCAAAATTGAAAAAAAATTGCAATACCCCCCAAAGGAACAATTTCGCCTCAAAATGCCGAAAAGTTGCAATACCCCCCCAAAAGAACAATTTCGCTTCAAAATGGCCAAAAGTTGCAATACCCCCCCAAAGGAACATTTTCGCCTCAAAATGGCAAAAAATTGCAATACCCCCCCAAAGGAACAATTTCGCCTCAAAATGCCGAAAAGTTGCAATACCCCCCCAAAGGAACAATTTCGCTTCAAAATGCCCAAAAGTTGCAATACCCCCCCAAAGGAACAATTTCGCCTCAAAATGGCAAAAAATGGCAATACCCCCCCAAAGGAACAATTTCGCTTCAAAATGGCCAAAAGTTGCAATACCCCCCCAAAGGAACAATTTCGCCTCAAAATGCCGAAAAGTTGCAATACCCCCCGAAAGGAACAATTTGGCTTCAAAATGGCCAAAAGTTGCAATACCCCCCCAAAGGAACAATTTCGCCTCAAAATGGCAAAAAATTGCAATACCCCCCCAAAGGAACAATTTCGCTTCAAAATGGCCAAAAGTTGCAATACCCCCTAAAGGAACAATTTCGCTTCAAAATGGCCAAAAGTTGCAATACCTCCCAAAAGGAACAATTTCGCCTCAAAATGCCGAAAAGTTGCAATACCCCCCCAAAGGAACAATTTCACTTCAAAATGGCCAAAAGTTGCAATACCCCCCCAAAGGAACAATTTCGCTTCAAAATGGCCAAAAGTTGCAATACCCCCCAAAGGAACAATTTCGCTTCAAAATGGCCAAAAGTTGCATACCCCCCCAAAGGAACAACTTCGCCTCAAAATGGCAAAAAATTGCAATACCCCCCCAAAGGAACAATTTCGCTTCAAAATGGCCAAAAGTTGCAATACCCCCCCAAAGGAACAATTTCGCCTCAAAATTGAAAAAATATTGCAATACCCCCCCAAAGGAACAATTTCGCCTCACAATGCCGAAAAGTTGCAATACCCCCCGAAAGGAACAATTTCGCTTCAAAATGGCCAAAAGTTGCAATACCCCCCAAAGGAACAATTTCGCCTCAAAATGGCAAAAAATTGCAATACCCCCCCAAAGGAACAATTTCGCTTCAAAATGGCCAAAAGTTGCAATACCCCCCCCAAAGGAACAATTTCGCCTCAAAATGGCAAAAAATTGCAATACCCCCCCAAAGGAACAATTTCGCCTCAAAATGCCGAAAAGTTGCAATACCCCCCGAAAGGAACAATTTCGCTTCAAAATGGCCAAAAGTTGCAATACCCCCCCAAAGGAACAATTTCGCCTCAAAATGGCAAAAAATGGCAATACCCCCCCAAAGGAACAATTTCGCTTCAAAATGGCCAAAAGTTGCAATACCCCCCCAAAGGAACAATTTCGCCTCAAAATGCCGAAAAGTTGCAATACCCCCCGAAAGGAACAATTTCGCTTTAAAATGGAAAAAAATTGCAATACCCCCCCCAAAGGAACAATTTCGCTTCAAAATGCCGAAAAGTTGCAATACCCCCCCAAAAGAACAATTTCGCTTCAAAATGGCCAAAAGTTGCAATACCCCCCCAAAGGAACAATTTCGCCTCAAAATGGCAAAAAATTGCAATACCCCCCCAAAGGAACAATTTCGCCTCAAAATGCCGAAAAGTTGCAATACCCCCCCAAAGGAACAATTTCGCCTCAAAATGAAAAAAAATTTGCAATACCCCCCCAAAGGAACAATTTCGCCTCAAAATGCCGAAAAGTTGCAATACCCCCCGAAAGGAACAATTTAGCTTCAAAATGGCCAAAAGTTGCAATACCCCCCCAAAGGAACAATTTCGCCTCAAAATGGCAAAAAATGGCAATACCCCCCCAAAGGAACAATTTCGCTTCAAAATGCCGAAAAGTTGCAATACCCCCCCAAAAGAACAATTTCGCTTCAAAATGGCCAAAAGTTGCAATACCCCCCCAAAGGAACAATTTCGCCTCAAAATGGCAAAAAATTGCAATACCCCCCCAAAGGAACAATTTCGCCTAAAAATGCCGAAAAGTTGCAATACCCCCCCAAAGGAACAATTTCGCTTCAAAATGACCAAAAGTTGCAATACCCACCAAAGGAACAATTTCGCCTCAAAATGAAAAAAAATTTGCAATACCCCCCCAAAGGAACAATTTCGCCTCAAAATGCCGAAAAGTTGCAATACCCCCCGAAAGGAACAATTTCGCTTCAAAATGGCCAAAAGTTGCAATACCCCCCCAAAGGAACAATTTCGCCTCAAAATGGCAAAAAATGGCAATACCCCCCCAAAGGAACAATTTCGCTTCAAAATGGCCAAAAGTTGCAATACCCCCCCAAAGGAACAATTTCGCCTCAAAATGCCGAAAAGTTGCAATACCCCCCGAAAGGAACAATTTGGCTTCAAAATGGCCAAAAGTTGCAATACCCCCTCAAAGGAACAATTTCGCTTCAAAATGGCCAAAAGTTGCAATACCCCCCAAAGGAACAATTTCGCCTCAAAATGGAAAAAAAATTGCAATACCCCCCCAAAGGAACAATTTCGCCTCACAATGCCGAAAAGTTGCAATACCCCCCGAAAGGAACAATTTCGCTTCAAAATGGCCAAAAGTTGCAATACCCCCCCAAAGGAACAATTTCGCTTCAAAATGGCCAAAAGTTGCAATACCCCCCAAAGGAACAATTTCGCCTCAAAATGGCAAAAAATTGCAATACCCTCCCAAAGGAACAATTTCGCCTCAAAATGCCGAAAAGTTGCAATACCCCCCCCCCCAAAGGAACAATTTCGCTTCAAAATGGCCAAAAGTTGCAATACCCCCCCAAAGGAACAATTTCGCTTCAAAATGGCCAAAAGTTGCAATACCTCCCCAAAGGAACAATTTCGCCTCAAAATGCCGAAAAGTTGCAATACCCCCCCAAAGGAACAATTTCGCTTCAAAATGGCCAAAAGTTGCAATACCCCCCCAAAGGAACAATTTCGCTTCAAAATGGCCAAAAGTTGCAATACCCCCCCAAAGGAACAATTTCGCTTCAAAATGGCCAAAAGTTGCAATACCCCCCCAAAGGAACAACTTCGCCTCAAAATGGCAAAAAATTGCAATACCCCCCCAAAGGAACAATTTCGCTTCAAAATGGCCAAAAGTTGCAATACCCCCCCCAAAGGAACAATTTCGCCTCACAATGCCGAAAAGTTGCAATACCCCCCGAAAGGAACAATTTCGCTTCAAAATGGCCAAAAGTTGCAATACCCCCCAAAGGAACAATTTCGCCTCAAAATGGCAAAAAATTGCAATACCCCCCAAAGGAACAATTTCGCTTCAAAATGGCCAAAAGTTGCAATACCCCCCCAAAGGAAAAATTTCGCTTCAAAATGGCCAAAAGTTGCAATACCCCCCCAAAGGAACAATTTCGCCTCAAAATGGCAAAAAATTGCAATACCCCCCAAAGGAAAAATTTCGCTTCAAAATGCCGAAAAGTTGCAATACCCCCCCAAAGGAACAATTTCGCTTCAAAATGGCCAAAAGTTGCAATACCCCCCAAAGTAACAATTTCGCCTCAAAATTGAAAAAAAATTGCAATACCCCCCCAAAGGAACAATTTCGTCTCAAAATGGCAAAAAATTGCAATACCCCCCAAAGGAACAATTTCGCCTCAAAATGCCGAAAAGTTGCAATACCCCCCGAAAGGAACAATTTCGCTTCAAAATGGCCAAAAGTTGCAATACCCCCCCAAAGGAACAATTTCGCCTCAAAATGGCAAAAAATGGCAATACCCCCCCAAAGGAACAATTTCGCTTCAAAATGGCCAAAAGTTGCAATACCCCCCCATACGAACAATTTCGCCTCAAAATGGAAAAAAAATTGCAATATGGGGGGTATGGAATGGAAAAAAATTGCAATACCCCCCCAAAGGAACACTTTCGCTTCAAAATGCCGAAAAGTTGCAATACCCCCCCCAAAGGAACAATTTTGCTTCAAAATGGCCAAAAGTTGCAATACCCCCCAAAGGAACAATTTCGCCTCAAAATGGCAAGAAATTGCAATACCCCCCCAAAGGAACAATTTCGCCTCAAAATGCCGAAAAGTTGCAATACCCTACCAAAGGAACATTTTCGCTTCAAAATGCCGAAAAGTTGCAATACCCCCCGAAAGGAACAATTTCGCTTCAAAATAACCAAAAGTTGCAATACCCCCCAAAGGAACAATTTCGCCTCAAAATGGCAAAAAATGGCAATACCCCCCCAAAGGAACAATTTCGCTTCAAAATGGCCAAAAGTTGCAATACCCCCCCCATACGAACAATTTCGCCTCAAAATGCCGAAAAGTTGCAATACCCCCCAAAAGGAACAATTTCGCCTCAAAATGGAAAAAAAATTGCAATATGGGGGGTATGGAATGGAAAAAAATTGCAATACCCCCCCAAAGGAACACTTTCGCTTCAAAATGCCGAAAAGTTGCAATACCCCCACAAAGGAACAATTTTGCTTCAAAATGGCCAAAAGTTGCAATACCCCCCAAAGGAACAATTTCGCCTCAAAATGGCAAGAAATTGCAATACCCCCCCAAAGGAACAATTTCGCCTCAAAATGCCGAAAAGTTGCAATACTCTACCAAAGGAACATTTTCGCTTCAAAATGGCCAAAAGTTGCAATACCCCCCCCAAAGGAACAATTTCGCCTCAAAATGGCAAAAAATTGCAATACCCCCCAAAGGAACAATTTCGCCTCAAAATGGCGAAAAGTTGCAATACCCCCCAAAGGAACAATTTCGCTTCAAAATGGCCAAAAGTTGCAATACCCCCCCAAAGTAACAATTTCGCCTCAAAATTGAAAAAAAATTGCAATACCCCCCCAAAGGAACAATTTCGTCTCAAAATGGCAAAAAATTGCAATACCCCCCCAAAGGAACAATTTCGCCTCAAAATGCCAAAAAGTTGCAATACCCTACCAAAGGAACATTTTCGCTTCAAAATGGCGGAAAGTTGCAATACCCCCCCAAAGGAACAATTTCGCTTCAAAATGGCCAAAAGTTGCAATACCCCCCCAAAAGAACAATTTCGCTTCAAAATGGCCAAAAGTTGCAATACCCCCCCAAAGGAACAATTTCGCCTCAAAATGGCAAAAAATTGCAATACCCCCCCAAAGGAACAATTTCGCCTCAAAATGGCGAAAAGTTGCAATACCCCCCCAAAGGAACAATTTCGCCTCAAAATGGCAAAAAATTGCAATACCCCCCCAAAGGAACAATTTCGCTTCAAAATGCCGAAAAGTTGCAATACCCCCCCAAAGGAACAATTTCGCTTCAAAATGGCCAAAAGTTGCAATACCCCCCCAAAGTAACAATTTCGCCTCAAAATTGAAAAAAATTTGCAATACCCCCCCAAAGTAACAATTTCGCCTCAAAATTGAAAAAAATTTGCAATACCCCCCAAAGGAACAATTTCGCCTCAAAATGCCGAAAAGTTGCAATACCCCCCCAAAAGAACAATTTCGCTTCAAAATGGCCAAAAGTTGCAATACCCCCCCAAAGGAACATTTTCGCCTCAAAATGGCAAAAAATTGCAATACCCCCCCAAAGGAACAATTTCGCCTCAAAATGCCGAAAAGTTGCAATACCCCCCCAAAGGAACAATTTCGCCTCAAAATGGCAAAAAATGGCAATACCCCCCCAAAGGAACAATTTCGCTTCAAAATGGCCAAAAGTTGCAATACCCCCCCAAAGGAACAATTTCGCCTCAAAATGCCGAAAAGTTGCAATACCCCCCGAAAGGAACAATTTGGCTTCAAAATGGCCAAAAGTTGCAATACCCCCCCAAAGGAACAATTTCGCCTCAAAATGGCAAAAAATTGCAATACCCCCCCAAAGGAACAATTTCGCTTCAAAATGGCCAAAAGTTGCAATACCCCCCAAAGGAACAATTTCGCTTCAAAATGGCCAAAAGTTGCAATACCTCCCCAAAGGAACAATTTCGCCTCAAAATGCCGAAAAGTTGCAATACCCCCCCAAAGGAACAATTTCGCTTCAAAATGGCCAAAAGTTGCAATACCCCCCCAAAGGAACAATTTCGCTTCAAAATGGCCAAAAGTTGCAATACCCCCCCAAAGGAACAATTTCGCTTCAAAATGGCCAAAAGTTGCATACCCCCCCAAAGGAACAACTTCGCCTCAAAATGGCAAAAAATTGCAATACCCCCCCAAAGGAACAATTTCGCTTCAAAATGGCCAAAAGTTGCAATACCCCCCCAAAGGAACAATTTCGCCTCAAAATTGAAAAAATATTGCAATACCCCCCCAAAGGAACAATTTCGCCTCACAATGCCGAAAAGTTGCAATACCCCCCGAAAGGAACAATTTCGCTTCAAAATGGCCAAAAGTTGCAATACCCCCCAAAGGAACAATTTCGCCTCAAAATGGCAAAAAATTGCAATACCCCCCAAAGGAACAATTTCGCTTCAAAATGGCCAAAAGTTGCAATACCCCCCCAAAGGAACAATTTCGCCTCAAAATGGCAAAAAATTGCAATACCCCCCAAAGGAACAATTTCGCCTCAAAATGCCGAAAAGTTGCAATACCCCCCGAAAGGAACAATTTCGCTTCAAAATGGCCAAAAGTTGCAATACCCCCCCAAAGGAACAATTTCGCCTCAAAATGGCAAAAAATGGCAATACCCCCCCAAAGGAACAATTTCGCTTCAAAATGGCCAAAAGTTGCAATACCCCCCCAAAGGAACAATTTCGCCTCAAAATGCCGAAAAGTTGCAATACCCCCCGAAAGGAACAATTTCGCTTTAAAATGGAAAAAAATTGCAATACCCCCCCCAAAGGAACAATTTCGCTTCAAAATGCCGAAAAGTTGCAATACCCCCCCAAAAGAACAATTTCGCTTCAAAATGGCCAAAAGTTGCAATACCCCCCCAAAGGAACAATTTCGCCTCAAAATGGCAAAAAATTGCAATACCCCCCCAAAGGAACAATTTCGCCTCAAAATGCCGAAAAGTTGCAATACCCCCCCAAAGGAACAATTTCGCCTCAAAATGAAAAAAAATTTGCAATACCCCCCCAAAGGAACAATTTCGCCTCAAAATGCCGAAAAGTTGCAATACCCCCCGAAAGGAACAATTTAGCTTCAAAATGGCCAAAAGTTGCAATACCCCCCCAAAGGAACAATTTCGCCTCAAAATGGCAAAAAATGGCAATACCCCCCCAAAGGAACAATTTCGCTTCAAAATGCCGAAAAGTTGCAATACCCCCCCAAAAGAACAATTTCGCTTCAAAATGGCCAAAAGTTGCAATACCCCCCCAAAGGAACAATTTCGCCTCAAAATGGCAAAAAATTGCAATACCCCCCCAAAGGAACAATTTCGCCTAAAAATGCCGAAAAGTTGCAATACCCCCCCAAAGGAACAATTTCGCTTCAAAATGACCAAAAGTTGCAATACCCACCAAAGGAACAATTTCGCCTCAAAATGAAAAAAAATTTGCAATACCCCCCCAAAGGAACAATTTCGCCTCAAAATGCCGAAAAGTTGCAATACCCCCCGAAAGGAACAATTTCGCTTCAAAATGGCCAAAAGTTGCAATACCCCCCCAAAGGAACAATTTCGCCTCAAAATGGCAAAAAATGGCAATACCCCCCCAAAGGAACAATTTCGCTTCAAAATGGCCAAAAGTTGCAATACCCCCCCAAAGGAACAATTTCGCCTCAAAATGCCGAAAAGTTGCAATACCCCCCGAAAGGAACAATTTGGCTTCAAAATGGCCAAAAGTTGCAATACCCCCTCAAAGGAACAATTTCGCTTCAAAATGGCCAAAAGTTGCAATACCCCCCCAAAGGAACAATTTCGCCTCAAAATGGAAAAAAAATTGCAATACCCCCCCAAAGGAACAATTTCGCCTCACAATGCCGAAAAGTTGCAATACCCCCCGAAAGGAACAATTTCGCTTCAAAATGGCCAAAAGTTGCAATACCCCCCCAAAGGAACATTTTCGCCTCAAAATGGCAAAAAATTGCAATACCCCCCCAAAGGAACAATTTCGCCTCAAAATGCCGAAAAGTTGCAATACCCCCCCAAAGGAACAATTTCGCCTCAAAATGGCAAAAAATGGCAATACCCCCCCAAAGGAACAATTTCGCTTCAAAATGGCCAAAAGTTGCAATACCCCCCCAAAGGAACAATTTCGCCTCAAAATGCCGAAAAGTTGCAATACCCCCCGAAAGGAACAATTTGGCTTCAAAATGGCCAAAAGTTGCAATACCCCCCCAAAGGAACAATTTCGCCTCAAAATGGCAAAAAATTGCAATACCCCCCCAAAGGAACAATTTCGCTTCAAAATGGCCAAAAGTTGCAATACCCCCCAAAGGAACAATTTCGCTTCAAAATGGCCAAAAGTTGCAATACCTCCCCAAAGGAACAATTTCGCCTCAAAATGCCGAAAAGTTGCAATACCCCCCCAAAGGAACAATTTCGCTTCAAAATGGCCAAAAGTTGCAATACCCCCCCAAAGGAACAATTTCGCTTCAAAATGGCCAAAAGTTGCAATACCCCCCCAAAGGAACAATTTCGCTTCAAAATGGCCAAAAGTTGCATACCCCCCCAAAGGAACAACTTCGCCTCAAAATGGCAAAAAATTGCAATACCCCCCCAAAGGAACAATTTCGCTTCAAAATGGCCAAAAGTTGCAATACCCCCCCAAAGGAACAATTTCGCCTCAAAATTGAAAAAATATTGCAATACCCCCCCAAAGGAACAATTTCGCCTCACAATGCCGAAAAGTTGCAATACCCCCCGAAAGGAACAATTTCGCTTCAAAATGGCCAAAAGTTGCAATACCCCCCAAAGGAACAATTTCGCCTCAAAATGGCAAAAAATTGCAATACCCCCCAAAGGAACAATTTCGCTTCAAAATGGCCAAAAGTTGCAATACCCCCCCAAAGGAACAATTTCGCCTCAAAATGGCAAAAAATTGCAATACCCCCCAAAGGAACAATTTCGCCTCAAAATGCCGAAAAGTTGCAATACCCCCCGAAAGGAACAATTTCGCTTCAAAATGGCCAAAAGTTGCAATACCCCCCCAAAGGAACAATTTCGCCTCAAAATGGCAAAAAATGGCAATACCCCCCCAAAGGAACAATTTCGCTTCAAAATGGCCAAAAGTTGCAATACCCCCCCAAAGGAACAATTTCGCCTCAAAATGCCGAAAAGTTGCAATACCCCCCGAAAGGAACAATTTCGCTTTAAAATGGAAAAAAATTGCAATACCCCCCCCAAAGGAACAATTTCGCTTCAAAATGCCGAAAAGTTGCAATACCCCCCCAAAAGAACAATTTCGCTTCAAAATGGCCAAAAGTTGCAATACCCCCCCAAAGGAACAATTTCGCCTCAAAATGGCAAAAAATTGCAATACCCCCCCAAAGGAACAATTTCGCCTCAAAATGCCGAAAAGTTGCAATACCCCCCCAAAGGAACAATTTCGCCTCAAAATGAAAAAAAATTTGCAATACCCCCCCAAAGGAACAATTTCGCCTCAAAATGCCGAAAAGTTGCAATACCCCCCGAAAGGAACAATTTAGCTTCAAAATGGCCAAAAGTTGCAATACCCCCCCAAAGGAACAATTTCGCCTCAAAATGGCAAAAAATGGCAATACCCCCCCAAAGGAACAATTTCGCTTCAAAATGCCGAAAAGTTGCAATACCCCCCCAAAAGAACAATTTCGCTTCAAAATGGCCAAAAGTTGCAATACCCCCCCAAAGGAACAATTTCGCCTCAAAATGGCAAAAAATTGCAATACCCCCCCAAAGGAACAATTTCGCCTAAAAATGCCGAAAAGTTGCAATACCCCCCCAAAGGAACAATTTCGCTTCAAAATGACCAAAAGTTGCAATACCCACCAAAGGAACAATTTCGCCTCAAAATGAAAAAAAATTTGCAATACCCCCCCAAAGGAACAATTTCGCCTCAAAATGCCGAAAAGTTGCAATACCCCCCGAAAGGAACAATTTCGCTTCAAAATGGCCAAAAGTTGCAATACCCCCCCAAAGGAACAATTTCGCCTCAAAATGGCAAAAAATGGCAATACCCCCCCAAAGGAACAATTTCGCTTCAAAATGGCCAAAAGTTGCAATACCCCCCCAAAGGAACAATTTCGCCTCAAAATGCCGAAAAGTTGCAATACCCCCCGAAAGGAACAATTTGGCTTCAAAATGGCCAAAAGTTGCAATACCCCCTCAAAGGAACAATTTCGCTTCAAAATGGCCAAAAGTTGCAATACCCCCCCAAAGGAACAATTTCGCCTCAAAATGGAAAAAAAATTGCAATACCCCCCCAAAGGAACAATTTCGCCTCACAATGCCGAAAAGTTGCAATACCCCCCGAAAGGAACAATTTCGCTTCAAAATGGCCAAAAGTTGCAATACCCCCCCAAAGGAACAATTTCGCTTCAAAATGGCCAAAAGTTGCAATACCCCCCAAAGGAACAATTTCGCCTCAAAATGGCAAAAAATTGCAATACCCTCCCAAAGGAACAATTTCGCCTCAAAATGCCGAAAAGTTGCAATACCCCCCCCCAAAGGAACAATTTCGCTTCAAAATGGCCAAAAGTTGCAATACCCCCCCAAAGGAACAATTTCGCTTCAAAATGGCCAAAAGTTGCAATACCTCCCCAAAGGAACAATTTCGCCTCAAAATGCCGAAAAGTTGCAATACCCCCCAAAGGAACAATTTCGCTTCAAAATGGCCAAAAGTTGCAATACCCCCCCAAAGGAACAATTTCGCTTCAAAATGGCCAAAAGTTGCAATACCCCCCCAAAGGAACAATTTCGCTTCAAAATGGCCAAAAGTTGCAATACCCCCCCAAAGGAACAACTTCGCCTCAAAATGGCAAAAAATTGCAATACCCCCCCAAAGGAACAATTTCGCTTCAAAATGGCCAAAAGTTGCAATACCCCCCCCAAAGGAACAATTTCGCCTCAAAATTGAAAAAATATTGCAATACCCCCCCAAAGGAACAATTTCGCCTCACAATGCCGAAAAGTTGCAATACCCCCCGAAAGGAACAATTTCGCTTCAAAATGGCCAAAAGTTGCAATACCCCCCAAAGGAACAATTTCGCCTCAAAATGGCAAAAAATTGCAATACCCCCCAAAGGAACAATTTCGCTTCAAAATGGCCAAAAGTTGCAATACCCCCCCAAAGGAACAATTTCGCCTCAAAATGGCAAAAAATGGCAATACCCCCCCAAAGGAACAATTTCGCTTCAAAATGGCCAAAAGTTGCAATACCCCCCCAAAGGAACAATTTCGCCTCAAAATGCCGAAAAGTTGCAATACCCCCCGAAAGGAACAATTTCGCTTCAAAATGGAAAAAAATTGCAATACCCCCCGAAAGGAACAATTTCGCTTCAAAATGGCCAAAAGTTGCAATACCCCCCCAAAGGAACAATTTCGCCTCAAAATGGCAAAAAATGGCAATACCCCCCCAAAGGAACAATTTCGCTTCAAAATGGCCAAAAGTTGCAATACCCCCCCAAAGGAACAATTTCGCCTCAAAATGCCGAAAAGTTGCAATACCCCCCCAAAGGAACAATTTCGCCTCAAAATGGCAAAAAATTGCAATACCCCCCGAAAGGAACAATTTCGCTTCAAAATGGCCAAAAGTTGCAATACCCCCCCAAAGGAACAATTTCGCCTCAAAATGGCAAAAAATGGCAATACCCCCCCAAAGGAACAATTTCGCTTCAAAATGGCCAAAAGTTGCAATACCCCCCCAAAGGAACAATTTCGCTTCAAAATGCCGAAAAGTTGCAATACCCCCCCAAAAGAACAATTTCGCTTCAAAATGGCCAAAAGTTGCAATACCCCCCCAAAGGAACAATTTCGCCTCAAAATGGCAAAAAATTGCAATACCCCCCCAAAGGAACAATTTCGCCTCAAAATGCCGAAAAGTTGCAATACCCCCCCAAAGGAACAATTTCGCTTCAAAATGACCAAAAGTTGCAATACCCCCCAAAGGAACAATTTCGCCTCAAAATGAAAAAAAATTTGCAATACCCCCCCAAAGGAACAATTTCGCCTCAAAATGCCGAAAAGTTGCAATACCCCCCGAAAGGAACAATTTAGCTTCAAAATGGCCAAAAGTTGCAATACCCCCCCAAAGGAACAATTTCGCCTCAAAATGGCAAAAAATGGCAATACCCCCCCAAAGGAACAATTTCGCTTCAAAATGGCCAAAAGTTGCAATACCCCCCCCAAAGGAACAATTTCGCCTCAAAATGCCGAAAAGTTGCAATACCCCCCGAAAGGAACAATTTCGCTTCAAAATGGAAAAAAATTGCAATACCCCCCCAAAGGAACAATTTCGCTTCAAAATGCCGAAAAGTTGCAATACCCCCCCAAAAGAACAATTTCGCTTCAAAATGGCCAAAAGTTGCAATACCCCCCCAAAGGAACAATTTCGCCTCAAAATGGCAAAAAATTGCAATACCCCCCCAAAGGAACAATTTCGCCTCAAAATGCCGAAAAGTTGCAATACCCCCCCAAAGGAACAATTTCGCTTCAAAATGACCAAAAGTTGCAATACCCCCCAAAGGAACAATTTCGCCTCAAAATGAAAAAAAATTTGCAATACCCCCCCAAAAGAACAATTTCGCCTCAAAATGCCGAAAAGTTGCAATACCCCCCGAAAGGAACAATTTCGCTTCAAAATGGCCAAAAGTTGCAATACCCCCCCAAAGGAACAATTTCGCCTCAAAATGGCAAAAAATGGCAATACCCCCCCAAAGGAACAATTTCGCTTCAAAATGGCCAAAAGTTGCAATACCCCCCGAAAGGAACAATTTCGCTTCAAAATGGCAAAAAATTGCAATACCCCCCCAAAGGAACAATTTCGCTTCAAAATGGCGAAAAGTTGCAATACACCCCCAAAGGAACAATTTCGCCTCAAAATGGAAAAAAAATTGCAATACCCCCCCAAAGGAACAATTTCGCCTCACAATGCCGAAAAGTTGCAATACCCCCCGAAAGGAACAATTTCGCTTCAAAATGGCCAAAAGTTGCAATACCCCCCCAAAGGAACAATATCGCCTCAAAATGGCAAAAAATTGCAATACCCCCCCAAAGGAACAATTTCGCTTCAAAATGGCCAAAAGTTGCAATACCCCCCAAAGGAACAATTTCGCCTCAAAATAGCAAAAAATTGCAATACCCTCCCAAAGGAACAATTTCGCCTCAAAATGCCGAAAAGTTGCAATACCCCCCCAAAGGAACAATTTCGCCTCAAAACGCCGAAAAGTTGCAATACCCCCCGAAAGGAACAATTTCGCTTCAAAATGGCCAAAAGTTGCAATACCCCCCCAAAGGAACAATTTCGCCTCAAAATGGCAAAAAATGGCAATACCCCCCCAAAGGAACAATTTCGCTTCAAAATGGCCAAAAGTTGCAATACCCCCCCAAAGGAACAATTTCGCCTCAAAATGCCGAAAAGTTGCAATACCCCCCGAAAGGAACAATTTGGCTTCAAAATGGCCAAAAGTTGCAATACCCCCCCAAAGGAACAATTTCGCTTCAAAATGGCCAAAAGTTGCAATACCCCCCCAAAGGAACAATTTCGCCTCAAAATGGAAAAAAAATTGCAATACCCCCCCAAAGGAACAATTTCGCCTCACAATGCCGAAAAGTTGCAATACCCCCCGAAAGGAACAATTTCGCTTCAAAATGGCCAAAAGTTGCAATACCCCCCCAAAGGAACAATTTCGCTTCAAAATGGCCAAAAGTTGCAATACCCCCCAAAGGAACAATTTCGCCTCAAAATGGCAAAAAATTGCAATACCCTCCCAAAGGAACAATTTCGCCTCAAAATGCCGAAAAGTTGCAATACCCCCCCCAAAGGAACAATTTCGCTTCAAAATGGCCAAAAGTTGCAATACCCCCCCAAAGGAACAATTTCGCTTCAAAATGGCCAAAAGTTGCAATACCTCCCCAAAGGAACAATTTCGCCTCAAAATGCCGAAAAGTTGCAATACCCCCCCAAAGGAACAATTTCGCTTCAAAATGGCCAAAAGTTGCAATACCCCCCCAAAGGAACAATTTCGCTTCAAAATGGCCAAAAGTTGCAATACCCCCCCAAAGGAACAATTTCGCTTCAAAATGGCCAAAAGTTGCAATACCCCCCCAAAGGAACAACTTCGCCTCAAAATGGCAAAAAATTGCAATACCCCCCAAAAGGAACAATTTCGCTTCAAAATGGCCAAAAGTTGCAATACCCCCCCCAAAGGAACAATTTCGCCTCAAAATTGAAAAAATATTGCAATACCCCCCCAAAGGAACAATTTCGCCTCACAATGCCGAAAAGTTGCAATACCCCCCAAAGGAACAATTTCGCCTCAAAATGGCAAAAAATTGCAATACCCCCCAAAGGAACAATTTCGCTTCAAATAGGCCAAAAGTTGCAATACCCCCCCAAAGGAACAATTTCGCCTCAAAATGGCAAAAAATTGCAATACCCCCCGAAAGGAACAATTTCGCTTCAAAATGGCCAAAACTTGCAATACCCCCCCAAAGGAACAATTTCGCCTCAAAATGGCAAAAAATGGCAATACCCCCCCAAAGGAACAATTTCGCTTCAAAATGGCCAAAAGTTGCAATACCCCCCCAAAGGAACAATTTCGCCTCAAAATGCCGAAAAGTTGCAATACCCCCC
This sequence comes from Anomaloglossus baeobatrachus, assembly GCF_048569485.1. NCBI lineage: Eukaryota > Metazoa > Chordata > Amphibia > Anura > Aromobatidae > Anomaloglossus > Anomaloglossus baeobatrachus. The sequence goes on from NW_027441819.1 coordinate 232,776, forward strand.
GAAAGGAACAATTTCGCTTCAAAATGGAAAAAAATTGCAATACCCCCCGAAAGGAACAATTTCGCTTCAAAATGGCCAAAAGTTGCAATACCCCCCCAAAGGAACAATTTCGCCTCAAAATGGCAAAAAATGGCAATACCCCCCCAAAGGAACAATTTCGCTTCAAAATGGCCAAAAGTTGCAATACCCCCCCAAAGGAACAATTTCGCCTCAAAATGCCGAAAAGTTGCAATACCCCCCCAAAGGAACAATTTCGCCTCAAAATGGCAAAAAATTGCAATACCCCCCGAAAGGAACAATTTCGCTTCAAAATGGCCAAAAGTTGCAATACCCCCCCAAAGGAACAATTTCGCCTCAAAATGGCAAAAAATGGCAATACCCCCCCAAAGGAACAATTTCGCTTCAAAATGGCCAAAAGTTGCAATACCCCCCCAAAGGAACAATTTCGCTTCAAAATGCCGAAAAGTTGCAATACCCCCCCAAAAGAACAATTTCGCTTCAAAATGGCCAAAAGTTGCAATACCCCCCAAAGGAACAATTTCGCCTCAAAATGGCAAAAAATTGCAATACCCCCCCAAAGGAACAATTTCGCCTCAAAATGCCGAAAAGTTGCAATACCCCCCCAAAGGAACAATTTCGCTTCAAAATGACCAAAAGTTGCAATACCCCCCAAAGGAACAATTTCGCCTCAAAATGAAAAAAAATTTGCAATACCCCCCAAAGGAACAATTTCGCCTCAAAATGCCGAAAAGTTGCAATACCCCCCGAAAGGAACAATTTAGCTTCAAAATGGCCAAAAGTTGCAATACCCCCCCAAAGGAACAATTTCGCCTCAAAATGGCAAAAAATGGCAATACCCCCCCAAAGGAACAATTTCGCTTCAAAATGGCCAAAAGTTGCAATACCCCCCCAAAGGAACAATTTCGCCTCAAAATGCCGAAAAGTTGCAATACCCCCCGAAAGGAACAATTTCGCTTCAAAATGGAAAAAAATTGCAATACCCCCCCAAAGGAACAATTTCGCTTCAAAATGCCGAAAAGTTGCAATACCCCCCCAAAAGAACAATTTCGCTTCAAAATGGCCAAAAGTTGCAATACCCCCCCAAAGGAACAATTTCGCCTCAAAATGGCAAAAAATTGCAATACCCCCCCAAAGGAACAATTTCGCCTCAAAATGCCGAAAAGTTGCAATACCCCCCCAAAGGAACAATTTCGCTTCAAAATGACCAAAAGTTGCAATACCCCCCAAAGGAACAATTTCGCCTCAAAATGAAAAAAAATTTGCAATACCCCCCCAAAGGAACAATTTCGCCTCAAAATGCCGAAAAGTTGCAATACCCCCCGAAAGGAACAATTTCGCTTCAAAATGGCCAAAAGTTGCAATACCCCCCCAAAGGAACAATTTCGCCTCAAAATGGCAAAAAATGGCAATACCCCCCCAAAGGAACAATTTCGCTTCAAAATGGCCAAAAGTTGCAATACCCCCCGAAAGGAACAATTTCGCTTCAAAATGGCAAAAAATTGCAATACCCCCCCAAAGGAACAATTTCGCTTCAAAATGGCGAAAAGTTGCAATACACCCCCAAAGGAACAATTTCGCCTCAAAATGGAAAAAAAATTGCAATACCCCCCCAAAGGAACAATTTCGCCTCACAATGCCGAAAAGTTGCAATACCCCCCGAAAGGAACAATTTCGCTTCAAAATGGCCAAAAGTTGCAATACCCCCCCAAAGGAACAATATCGCCTCAAAATGGCAAAAAATTGCAATACCCCCCAAAGGAACAATTTCGCTTCAAAATGGCCAAAAGTTGCAATACCCCCCAAAGGAACAATTTCGCCTCAAAATGGCAAAAAATTGCAATACCCTCCCAAAGGAACAATTTCGCCTCAAAATGCCGAAAAGTTGCAATACCCCCCCCAAAGGAACAATTTCGCTTCAAAATGGCCAAAAGTTGCAATACCCCCCCAAAGGAACAATTTCGCTTCAAAATGGCCAAAAGTTGCAATACCCCCCAAAGGAACAATTTCGCCTCAAAATGGCAAAAAATGGCAATACCCCCCCAAAGGAACAATTTCGCCTCAAAATGAAAAAAAATTTGCAATACCCCCCCAAAGGAACAATTTCGCCTCAAAACGCCGAAAAGTTGCAATACCCCCCGAAAGGAACAATTTCGCTTCAAAATGGCCAAAAGTTGCAATACCCCCCCAAAGGAACAATTTCGCCTCAAAATGGCAAAAAATGGCAATACCCCCCCAAAGGAACAATTTCGCTTCAAAATGGCCAAAAGTTGCAATACCTCCCCAAAGGAACAATTTCGCCTCAAAATGCCGAAAAGTTGCAATACCCCCCGAAAGGAACAATTTCGCTTCAAAATAGCCAAAAGTTGCAATACCCCCCCCAAAGGAACAATTTCGCCTCAAAATGGAAAAAAATTGCAATACCCCCCCAAAGGAACAATTTCACTTCAAAATGCCGAAAAGTTGCAATACCCCCCCAAAAGAACAATTTCGCTTCAAAATGGCCAAAAGTTGCAATACCCCCCCAAAGGAACAATTTCGCCTCAAAATGGCAAAAAATTGCAATACCCCCCCAAAGGAACAATTTCGCCTCAAAATGCCGAAATTTGCAATACCCTACCAAAGGAACATTTTCGCTTCAAAATGGCCAAAAGTTGCAATAACCCCCAAAGGAACAATTTCGCCTCAAAATGGCAAAAAATTGCAATACCCCCCCAAAGGAACAATTTCGCCTCAAAATGGCAAAAAATTGCAATACCCCCCCAAAGGAACAATTTCGCCTCAAAATGGCAAAAAATTGGAATACCCCCCAAAGGAACAATTTCGCTTCAAAATGGCCAAAAGTTGCAATACCCCCCCCCAAAGTAACAATTTCGCCTCAAAATGCCGAAAAGTTGCAATACCCCCCCAAAGGAACAATTTCGCTTCAAAATGGCCAAAAGTTGCAATACACCCCCAAAGGAACAATTTCGCTTCAAAATGGCCAAAAGTTGCAATACCCCCCAAAGGAACAATTTCGCCTCAAAATGGAAAAAAATTGCAATACCCCCCCAAAGGAACAATTTCGCTTCAAAATGCTGAAAAGTTGCAATGCCCCCCCAAAGGAACAATTTCGCTTCAAAATGGCCAAAAGTTGCAATACCCCCCCAAAGTAACAATTTCGCCTCAAAATTGAAAAAAAATTGCAATACCCCCCCAAAGGAACAATTTCGTCTCAAAATGGCAAAAAGTTGCAATACCCTACCAAAGGAACAATTTCGCCTCAAAATGGCAAAAAATTGCAATACCCCCCCAAAGGAACAATTTCGCTTCAAAATGCCGAAAAGTTGCAATACCCCCCCAAAGGAACAATTTCGCTTCAAAATGGCCAAAAGTTGCAATACCCCCCCAAAGTAACAATTTCGCCTCAAAATTGAAAAAAATTTGCAATACCCCCCCAAAGGAACAATTTCGCCTCAAAATGCCGAAAAGTTGCAATACCCCCCCAAAAGAACAATTTCGCTTCAAAATGGCCAAAAGTTGCAATACCCCCCCAAAGGAACATTTTCGCCTCAAAATGGCAAAAAATTGCAATACCCCCCCAAAGGAACAATTTCGCCTCAAAATGCCGAAAAGTTGCAATACCCCCCCAAAGGAACAATTTCGCTTCAAAATGGCCAAAAGTTGCAATACCGCCCAAAGGAACAATTTCGCCTCAAAATGCCGAAAAGTTGCAATACCCCCCAAAAGGAACAATTTCGCTTCAAAAGAGCCAAAAGTTGCAATACCCCCCTAAAGGAACAATTTCGCCTCAAAATGGAAAAAAAATTGCAATACGGGGGGTATGGAATGGAAAAAAATTGCAATACCCCCCCAAAGGAACAATTTCGCTTCAAAATGCCGAAAAGTTGGAATACTCCCCCAAAGGAACAATTTCGCTTCAAAATGGCCAAAAGTTGCAATAACCCCCCAAAGGAACAATTTCGCTTCAAAATGGCCAAAAGTTGCAATACCCCCCCAAAGGAACAATTTCGCCTCAAAATGGCAAAAAATTGCAATACCCCCCAAAAGGAACAATTTCGCCTCAAAATGCCGAAAAGTTGCAATACCCCCCCAAAGGAACAATTTCGCTTCAAAATGGCCAAAAGTTGCAATACCCCCCCAAAGGAACAATTTCGCCTCAAAATGGAAAAAAATTGCAATACCCCCCCAAAGGAACAATTTCGCTTCAAAATGGCCAAAAGTTGCAATACCCTCCCAAAGGAACAATTTCGCCTCAAAATGGAAAAAAAATTGCAATACCCCCCCCAAAGGAACAATTTCGCCTCAAAATGCCGAAAAGTTTCAATACCCCCCGAAAGGAACAATTTCGCTTCAAAATGGCCAAAAGTTGCAATACCCCCCCAAAGGAACAATTTCGCCTCAAAATGGCAAAAAATTGCAATACCCCCCAAAGGAACAATTTCGCCTCAAAATGGCAAGAAATTGCAATACCCCCACAAAGGAACAATTTCGCCTCAAAATGGCAAAAAAATGCAATACCCCCCCAAAGGAACAATTTCGCCTCAAAATGCCGAAAAGTTGCAATACCCTACCAAAGGAACATTTTCGCTTCAAAATGGCCAAAAGTTGCAATACCCCCCCAAAGGAACAATTTCGCCTCAAAATGCTGAAAAGTTGCAATACCCATCCAAAGGAACAATTTCGCTTCAAAATGGCCAAAAGTTGCAATACCCTCCCAAAGGAACAATTTCGCATCAAAATGGAAAAAAAAATTGCAATACCCCCCCCAAAGGAACAATTTCGCCTCAAAATGCCGAAAAGTTTCAATACCCCCCGAAAGGAACAATTTCGCTTCAAAATCGCCAAAAGTTGCAATACCCCCCCAAAGGAACAATTTCGCCTCAAAATGGCAAGAAATTGCAATACCCCCCCAAAGGAACAATTTCGCCTCAAAATGGCAAAAAATTGCAATACCCCCCCAAAGGAACAATTTCGCCTCAAAATGCCGAAAAGTTGCAATACCCTACCAAAAGAACATTTTCGCTTCAAAATGGCCAAAAGTTGCAATACCCCCCCAAAGGAACAATTTCGCTTCAAAATGGCTAAAAGTTGCAATACCACCCCAAAGGAACAATTTCGCCTCAAAAGGGCGAAAAGTTGCAATACCCTCCCAAAGGAACAATTTCGCCTCACAATGGCAAAAAATTGCAATACCCCCCAAAGGAACAATTTCGCTTCAAAATGGCCAAAAGTTGCAATACCCCCCCAAAGGAACAATTTCGCTTCAAAATGGCCAAAAGTTGCAATACCCCCCCAAAGGAACAATTTCGCTTCAAAATGGCCAAAAGTTGCAATACCCCCCCAAAGGAACAACTTCGCCTCAAAATGGCAAAAAATTGCAATACCCCCCAAAGGAACAATTTCGCTTCAAAATGCCGAAAAGTTGCAATACCCCCCCAAAGGAACAATTTCGCTTCAAAATGGCCAAAAGTTGCAATACCCCCCCAAAGGAACAATTTCGCCTCAAAATGCCGAAAAGTTTAAATACCCCCCGAAAGGAACAAATTCGCTTCAAAATGGCCAAAAGTTGCAATACCCCCCAAAGGAACAATTTCGCCTCAAAATGGAAAAAAAAATTGCAATACCCCCCCAAAGGAACAATTTCGCCTCAAAATGGCAAAAAATTACAATACCCCTCCAAAGGAACAATTTCGCTTCAAAATGCCGAAAAGTTGCAATACCCCCCAAAGGAACAATTTCGCTTCAAAATGGCCAAAAGTTGCAATACCCCCCCAAAGTAACAATTTCGCCTCAAAATTGAAAAAAAATTGCAATACCCCCCAAAGGAACAATTTCGCCTCAAAATGGCAAAAAATTGCAATACCCCCCAAAGGAACAATTTCGCCTCAAAATGCCGAAAAGTTGCAATACCCTACCAAAGGAACATTTTCGCTTCAAAATGGCCAAAAGTTGCAATACCCCCCCAAAGGAACAATTTCGCTTCAAAATGGCCAAAAGTTGCAATACCCCCCAAAGGAACAATTTCACCTCAAAATGGCAAAAAATTGCAATACCCCCCAAAAGGAACAATTTCGCCTCAAAATTCCGAAAAGTTGCAATACCCCCCCAAAGGAACAATTTCGCCTCAAAATGGAAAAAAATTGCAATACCCCCCCAAAGGAACAATTTCGCTTCAAAATGGCCAAAAGTTGCAATACCCTCCCAAAGGAACAATTTCGCCTCAAAATGCCGAAAAGTTGCAATACCCTACCAAAAGAACATTTTCGCTTCAAAATGGCCAAAAGTTGCAATACCCCCCCAAAGGAACAATTTCGCTTCAAAATGGCTAAAAGTTGCAATACCACCCCAAAGGAACAATTTCGCCTCAAAAGGGCGAAAAGTTGCAATACCCTCCCAAAGGAACAATTTCGCCTCACAATGGCAAAAAATTGCAATACCCCCCAAAGGAACAATTTCGCTTCAAAATGGCCAAAAGTTGCAATACCCCCCCAAAGGAACAATTTCGCTTCAAAATGGCCAAAAGTTGCAATACCCCCCCAAAGGAACAATTTCGCTTCAAAATGGCCAAAAGTTGCAATACCCCCCCAAAGGAACAACTTCGCCTCAAAATGGCAAAAAATTGCAATACCCCCCAAAGGAACAATTTCGCTTCAAAATGCCGAAAAGTTGCAATACCCCCCCAAAGGAACAATTTCGCTTCAAAATGGCCAAAAGTTGCAATACCCCCCCAAAGGAACAATTTCGCCTCAAAATGCCGAAAAGTTTAAATACCCCCCGAAAGGAACAAATTCGCTTCAAAATGGCCAAAAGTTGCAATACCCCCCAAAGGAACAATTTCGCCTCAAAATGGAAAAAAAAATTGCAATACCCCCCCAAAGGAACAATTTCGCCTCAAAATGGCAAAAAATTACAATACCCCTCCAAAGGAACAATTTCGCTTCAAAATGCCGAAAAGTTGCAATACCCCCCAAAGGAACAATTTCGCTTCAAAATGGCCAAAAGTTGCAATACCCCCCCAAAGTAACAATTTCGCCTCAAAATTGAAAAAAAATTGCAATACCCCCCCAAAGGAACAATTTCGCCTCAAAATGGCAAAAAATTGCAATACCCCCCAAAGGAACAATTTCGCCTCAAAATGCCGAAAAGTTGCAATACCCTACCAAAGGAACATTTTCGCTTCAAAATGGCCAAAAGTTGCAATACCCCCCCAAAGGAACAATTTCGCTTCAAAATGGCCAAAAGTTGCAATACCCCCCAAAGGAACAATTTCACCTCAAAATGGCAAAAAATTGCAATACCCCCCAAAAGGAACAATTTCGCCTCAAAATTCCGAAAAGTTGCAATACCCCCCCAAAGGAACAATTTCGCTTCAAAATGGCCAAAAGTTGCAATACCCCCCCAAAGGAACAATTTCGCTTCAAAATGGCCAAAAGTTGCAATACCCCCCCAAAGGAACAATTTCGCCTCAAAATGGAAAAAAATTGCAATACCCCCCCAAAGGAACAATTTCGCTTCAAAATGGCCAAAAGTTGCAATACCCTCCCAAAGGAACAATTTCGCCTCAAAATGGAAAAAAAATTGCAATACCCCCCCCCAAAGGAACAATTTCGCCGCAAAATGCCGAAAAGTTTCAATACCCCCCGAAAGGAACAATTTCGCTTCAAAATGGCCAAAAGTTGCAATACCCCCCCAAAGGAACAATTTCGCTTCAAAATGGCCAAAAGTTGCAATACCCCCCCAAAGGAACAATTTCGCTTAAAAATGGCCAAAAGTTGCAATACCCCCCAAAGGAACAATTTCGCCTCAAAATGGCAAAAAATTGCAATACCCCCCAAAAAAAAACAATTTCGCCTCAAAATTCCGAAAAGTTGCAATACCCCCCCAAAGGAACAATTTCGCTTCAAAATGGCCAAAAGTTGCAATACCCCCCCAAAGGAACAATTTCGCTTCAAAATGGCCAAAAGTTGCAATACCCCCCCAAAGGAACAATTTCGCCTCAAAATGGCAAAAAATTGCAATACCCCCCCAAAGGAACAATTTCGCCTCAAAATGGCAAAAAAATGCAATACCCCCAAAGGAACAATTTCGCCTCAAAATGCTGAAAAGTTGCAATACCCATCCAAAGGAACAATTTCGCTTCAAAATGGCCAAAAGTTGCAATACCCTCCCAAAGGAACAATTTCGCCTCAAAATGGAAAAAAAATTGCAATACCCCCCCAAAGGAACAATTTCGCCTCAAAATGCCGAAAAGTTGCAATACTCCCCCAAAGGAACAATTTCGCTTCAAAATGGCCAAAAGTTGCAATACCCCCCCAAAAGGAACAATTTCGCCTCAAAATGGCAAGAAATTGCAATACCCCCCAAAGGAACAATTTCGCCTCAAAATGCCGAAAAGTTGTAATACCCCCCCATAGGAACAATTTCGCTTCAAAATGGCCAAAAGTTGCAATACCCCCTAAAAGAACAATTTCGCCTCAAAATGGAAAAAAAATTGCAATACCCCCCAAAGAAACAATTTCGCCTCAAAATGCCGAAAAGTTGCAATACCCACCGAAAGGAACAATTTCGCTTCAAAATGGCCAAAAGTTGCAATACCCCCCCAAGGAACAATTTCGCCTCAAAATGGCAAAAAATTGCAATACCCCCCAAAGGAACAATTTCGCTTCAAAATGGCCAAAAGTTGCAATACCCCCCCAAAGGAACAATTTCGCCTCAAAATGCCGAAAAGTTGCAATACCCCCCGAAAGGAACAATTTCGCTTCAAAATGGCCAAAAGTTGCAATACCTCCCCAAAGGAACACTTTCGCCTCAAAATGGAAAAAAATTGCAATACCCCCCCCAAAGGAACAATTTCGCTTCAAAATGCCGAAAAGTTGCAATACCTTTCCAAAGGAACAAATTCGCTTCAAAATGCCGAAAAGTTGCAATACCCCCCCAAAGGAACAATTTCGCTTCAAAATGGCCAAAAATTGCAATACCCCCCCAAAGGAACAATTTCTCTTCAAAATGGCCAAAAGTTGCAATACCCCCCGAAAGGAACAATTTCGCCTCAAAATGGCAAAAAATTGCAATACCCACGAAAGGAACAATTTCGCTTCAAAATGGCCAAAAGTTGCAATACCCCCCCAAAGGAACAAATTCGCCTCAAAATATAAAAAAATTGCAATACCCCCCAAAGGAACAATTTCGCTTCAAAATGCCGAAAAGTTGCAATACCTTCCCAAAGGAACAAATTCGCTTCAAAATGCCGAAAAGTTGCAATACCCCCCCAAAGGAACAATTTCGCTTCAAAATGGCCAAAAATTGCAATACCCCCCCAAAGGAACAATTTCGCTTCAAAATAGCCAAAAGTTGCAATACCTCCCCAAAGGAACAATTTCGCCTCAAAATGGAAAAAAATTGCAATACCCCCCCAAAGGAACAATTTCGCTTCAAAATGCCGAAAAGTTGCAATACCTTCCCAAAGGAACAAATTCGCTTCAAAATGCCGAAAAGTTGCAATACCCCCCCAAAGGAACAATTTCGCCTCAAAATTCCGAAAAGTTGCAATACCCCCCCAAAGGAACAATTTCGCTTCAAAATGCCGAAAAGTTGCAATACCTTCCCAAAGGAACAATTTCGCCTCAAAATGGCAAAAAATTGCAATACCCCCCAAAAGGAACAATTTCGCCTCAAAATTCCGAAAAGTTGCAATACCCCCCCAAAGGAACAATTTCGCTTCAAAATGGCCAAAAGTTGCAATACCCCCCCCAAAGGAACAATTTCGCTTCAAAATGGCCAAAAGTTGCAATACCCCCCAAAGGAACAATTTCGCCTCAAAATGAAAAAAATTGCAATACCCCCCCAAAGGAACAATTTCGCTTCAAAATGGCCAAAAGTTGCAATACCCTCCCAAAGGAACAATTTCGCCTCAAAATGGAAAAAAAATTGCAATACCCCCCCAAAGGAACAATTTCGCCGCAAAATGCCGAAAAGTTTCAATACCCCCCGAAAGGAACAATTTCGCTTCAAAATGGCCAAAAGTTGCAATACCCCCCCAAAGGAACAATTTCGCTTCAAAATGGCCAAAAGTTGCAATACCCCCCCAAAGGAACAATTTCGCTTCAAAATGGCCAAAAGTTGCAATACCCCCCAAAGGAACAATTTCGCCTCAAAATGGCAAAAAATTGCAATACCCCCCAAAAGGAACAATTTCGCCTCAAAATTCCGAAAAGTTGCAATACCCCTCCAAAGGAACAATTTCGCTTCAAAATGGCCAAAAGTTGCAATACCCCCCCAAAGGAACAATTTCGCTTCAAAATGGCCAAAAGTTGCAATACCCCCCCAAAGGAACAATTTCGCCTCAAAATGGCAAAAAATTGCAATACCCCCCCAAAGGAACAATTTCGCCTCAAAATGGCAAAAAAATGCAATACCCCCAAAGGAACAATTTCGCCTCAAAATGCTGAAAAGTTGCAATACCCATCCAAAGGAACAATTTCGCTTCAAAATGGCCAAAAGTTGCAATACCCTCCCAAAGGAACAATTTCTCCTCAAAATGGAAAAAAATTGCAATACCCCCCCAAAGGAACAATTTCGCCTCAAAATGCCGAAAAGTTGCAATACTCCCCCAAAGGAACAATTTCGCTTCAAAATGGCCAAAAGTTGCAATACCCCCCCAAAAGGAACAATTTCGCCTCAAAATGGCAAGAAATTGCAATACCCCCCAAAGGAACAATTTCGCCTCAAAATGCCGAAAAGTTGTAATACCCCCCCATAGGAACAATTTCGCTTCAAAATGGCCAAAAGTTGCAATACCCCCTAAAAGAACAATTTCGCCTCAAAATGGAAAAAAAATTGCAATACCCCCCAAAGAAACAATTTCGCCTCAAAATGCCGAAAAGTTGCAATACCCACCGAAAGGAACAATTTCGCTTCAAAATGGCCAAAAGTTGCAATACCCCCCCAAAGGAACAATTTCGCCTCAAAATGGCAAAAAATTGCAATACCCCCCAAAGGAACAATTTCACTTCAAAATGGCCAAAAGTTGCAATACCCCCCCAAAGGAACAATTTCGCCTCAAAATGCCGAAAAGTTGCAATACCCCCCGAAAGGAACAATTTCGCTTCAAAATGGCCAAAAGTTGCAATACCTCCCCAAAGGAACAATTTCGCCTCAAAATGGAAAAAAATTGCAATACCCCCCCAAAGGAACAATTTCGCTTCAAAATGCCGAAAAGTTGCAATACCTTTCCAAAGGAACAAATTCGCTTCAAAATGCCGAAAAGTTGCAATACCCCCCCAAAGGAACAATTTCGCTTCAAAATGGCCAAAAATTGCAATACCCCCCCAAAGGAACAATTTCTCTTCAAAATGGCCAAAAGTTGCAATACCCCCCGAAAGGAACAATTTCGCCTCAAAATGGCAAAAAATTGCAATACCCACGAAAGGAACAATTTCGCTTCAAAATGGCCAAAAGTTGCAATACCCCCCCAAAGGAACAAATTCGCCTCAAAATATAAAAAATTTGCAATACCCCCCAAAGGAACAATTTCGCTTCAAAATGCCGAAAAGTTGCAATACCTTCCCAAAGGAACAAATTCGCTTCAAAATGCCGAAAAGTTGCAATACCCCCCCAAAGGAACAATTTCGCTTCAAAATGGCCAAAAATTGCAATACCCCCCCAAAGGAACAATTTCGCTTCAAAATAGCCAAAAGTTGCAATACCTCCCCAAAGGAACAATTTCGCCTCAAAATGGAAAAAAATTGCAATACCCCCCCAAAGGAACAATTTCGCTTCAAAATGCCGAAAAGTTGCAATACCTTCCCAAAGGAACAAATTCGCTTCAAAATGCCGAAAAGTTGCAATACCCCCCCAAAGGAACAATTTCGCTTCAAAATGCCGAAAAGTTGCAATACCTTCCCAAAGGAACAAATTCGCTTCAAAATGCCGAAAAGTTGCAATACCCCCCCAAAGGAACAATTTCGCTTCAAAATGGCCAAAAGTTGCAATACCCCCCGAAAGGAACAATTTCGCCTCAAAATGGCAAAAAATTGCAATACCCCCGAAAGGAACAATTTCGCTTCAAAATGGCCAAAAGTTGCAATACCCCCCGAAAGGAACAATTTCGCCTCAAAATGGCAAAAAATTGCAATACCCCCGAAAGGAACAATTTCGTCTCAAAATGGAAAAAAATTTCAATACCCCCCAAAGGAACAATTTCGCCTCAAAATGCCGAAAAGTTGCAATACTCCCCCAAAGGAACAATTTCGCTTCAAAATGGCCAAAAGTTGCAATACCCCCCGAAAGGAACAATTTCGCTTTAAAATGGCCAAAAGTTGCAATACCCCCCAAAGGAACAATTTCGCCTCAAAATGGAAAAAAATTGCAATACCCCCCAAAGGAACAATTTCGCTTCAAAATGGTCAAAAGTTGCAATACCCCCCCAAAGGAACAATTTCGCTTCAAAATGGCCAAAAGTTGCAATACCCCCCCAAAGGAACAATTTCGCCTCAAAATGTAAAAAAATTGCAATACCCCCAAAGGAACAATTTCGCTTCAAAATGGTCAAAAGTTGCAATACCCCCCCAAAGGAACAATTTCGCTTCAAAATGCCGAAAAGTTGCAATACCCCCCCAAAGGAACAATTTCGCTTCAAAATGGCCAAAAGTTGCAATACCCCCCCAAAGGAACAATTTCGCCTCAAAATGGAAAAAAAATTGCAATACCCCCCCAAAGGAACAATTTCGCCTCAAAATGCCGAAAAGTTGCAATAGCCCCCCAAAGGAACAATTTCGCTTCAAAATGGCAAAAAGTTGCAATACCCCCCCAAAGGAACAATTTCGCTTCAAAATGCCGAAAAGTTGCAATACCCCCCCAAAGGTACAATTTCGCTTCAAAATGGCCAAAAGTTGCAATACCCCCCAGAGGAACAAAATCGCCTTCAGATGGCCAAAATTTGCAATATCCCCCCAAAGATACAAATTTGCTCAAAAATGGCCAAAAGTTGCAATACCCCCCCAAAGGAACAAATTTCCTCCCAAATGGCCAAAAGTTGCAATACCCCCCCAAAGGAACAAATTTCCTTCCAAAATGGCCAAAAGTTGCAATACCCCCCCAAAGGAACAAATTTGCTTCCAAATGGCCAAAAGTTGCAATACCCCCCAAAGGAAAAAATTTCCTCCCAAAAAGCCAATAGTTGCAATGCCTCCCCAAAGGAACAAATTTGCTCCCAAATGGCCAAAAGTTGCAATACCCACCGAAAGGAACAATTTCGCTTCAAAATGGCCAAAAGTTGCAATACCCCCCCAAAGGAACAATTTCGCCTCAAAATGGCAAAAAATTGCAATACCCCCCAAAGGAACAATTTCACTTCAAAATGGCCAAAAGTTGCAATACCCCCCCAAAGGAACAATTTCGCCTCAAAATGCCGAAAAGTTGCAATACCCCCCGAAAGGAACAATTTCGCTTCAAAATGGCCAAAAGTTGCAATACCTCCCCAAAGGAACAATTTCGCCTCAAAATGGAAAAAAATTGCAATACCCCCCCAAAGGAACAATTTCGCTTCAAAATGCCGAAAAGTTGCAATACCTTTCCAAAGGAACAAATTCGCTTCAAAATGCCGAAAAGTTGCAATACCCCCCCAAAGGAACAATTTCGCTTCAAAATGGCCAAAAATTGCAATACCCCCCCAAAGGAACAATTTCTCTTCAAAATGGCCAAAAGTTGCAATACCCCCCGAAAGGAACAATTTCGCCTCAAAATGGCAAAAAATTGCAATACCCACGAAAGGAACAATTTCGCTTCAAAATGGCCAAAAGTTGCAATACCCCCCCAAAGGAACAAATTCGCCTCAAAATATAAAAAATTTGCAATACCCCCCAAAGGAACAATTTCGCTTCAAAATGCCGAAAAGTTGCAATACCTTCCCAAAGGAACAAATTCGCTTCAAAATGCCGAAAAGTTGCAATACCCCCCCAAAGGAACAATTTCGCTTCAAAATGGCCAAAAATTGCAATACCCCCCCAAAGGAACAATTTCGCTTCAAAATAGCCAAAAGTTGCAATACCTCCCCAAAGGAACAATTTCGCCTCAAAATGGAAAAAAATTGCAATACCCCCCCAAAGGAACAATTTCGCTTCAAAATGCCGAAAAGTTGCAATACCTTCCCAAAGGAACAAATTCGCTTCAAAATGCCGAAAAGTTGCAATACCCCCCCAAAGGAACAATTTCGCTTCAAAATGCCGAAAAGTTGCAATACCTTCCCAAAGGAACAAATTCGCTTCAAAATGCCGAAAAGTTGCAATACCCCCCCAAAGGAACAATTTCGCTTCAAAATGGCCAAAAGTTGCAATACCCCCCGAAAGGAACAATTTCGCCTCAAAATGGCAAAAAATTGCAATACCCCCGAAAGGAACAATTTCGCTTCAAAATGGCCAAAAGTTGCAATACCCCCCGAAAGGAACAATTTCGCCTCAAAATGGCAAAAAATTGCAATACCCCCGAAAGGAACAATTTCGTCTCAAAATGGAAAAAAATTTCAATACCCCCCAAAGGAACAATTTCGCCTCAAAATGCCGAAAAGTTGCAATACTCCCCCAAAGGAACAATTTCGCTTCAAAATGGCCAAAAGTTGCAATACCCCCCGAAAGGAACAATTTCGCTTTAAAATGGCCAAAAGTTGCAATACCCCCCAAAGGAACAATTTCGCCTCAAAATGGAAAAAAATTGCAATACCCCCCAAAGGAACAATTTCGCTTCAAAATGGTCAAAAGTTGCAATACCCCCCCAAAGGAACAATTTCGCTTCAAAATGGCCAAAAGTTGCAATACCCCCCCAAAGGAACAATTTCGCCTCAAAATGTAAAAAAATTGCAATACCCCCAAAGGAACAATTTCGCTTCAAAATGGTCAAAAGTTGCAATACCCCCCCAAAGGAACAATTTCGCTTCAAAATGCCGAAAAGTTGCAATACCCCCCCAAAGGAACAATTTCGCTTCAAAATGGCCAAAAGTTGCAATACCCCCCCAAAGGAACAATTTCGCCTCAAAATGGAAAAAAAATTGCAATACCCCCCCAAAGGAACAATTTCGCCTCAAAATGCCGAAAAGTTGCAATAGCCCCCCAAAGGAACAATTTCGCTTCAAAATGGCAAAAAGTTGCAATACCCCCCCAAAGGAACAATTTCGCTTCAAAATGCCGAAAAGTTGCAATACCCCCCCAAAGGTACAATTTCGCTTCAAAATGGCCAAAAGTTGCAATACCCCCCAGAGGAACAAAATCGCCTTCAGATGGCCAAAATTTGCAATATCCCCCCAAAGATACAAATTTGCTCAAAAATGGCCAAAAGTTGCAATACCCCCCCAAAGGAACAAATTTCCTCCCAAATGGCCAAAAGTTGCAATACCCCCCCAAAGGAACAAATTTCCTTCCAAAATGGCCAAAAGTTGCAATACCCCCCCAAAGGAACAAATTTGCTTCCAAATGGCCAAAAGTTGCAATACCCCCCAAAGGAAAAAATTTCCTCCCAAAAAGCCAATAGTTGCAATGCCTCCCCAAAGGAACAAATTTGCTCCCAAATGGCCAAAAGTTGCAATACCCCCCCAAAGAAACAAATTCGCCTTCAGATGGCCAAAAGTTGCAATACCCCCCCCAAAGGAACAAATTTCCTCCCAAATGGCCAAAAGTTGCAATACCCCCCCAAAGGAACACATTTGCTTCCAAAATGGCCAAAAGTTGCAATACCCCCCCAAAGGAACAAATTTGCTTCCAAATGGCCAAAAGTTGCAATACCCCCCCAAAGGAATAAATTTCTTCCCAAATAGCCAATAGTTGCAATGCCTCCCCAAAGGAACAAATTTTCTCCCAAATGGCCAAAAGTTGCAATACCTCCCCAAAAGAACAAATTCGCCTTCAGATGGCCAAAATTTGCAATACCCCCAAAGGAACAAATTTGCTCCCAAATGGCCAAAAGTTGAAATACTCCCCAAAGGAGCAAATTTCTTCCCAAATGGCCAAAGGTTGCCACATTCCCCCAAAGAAACAAATTTGCTCCCAAATGGCCAAAAGTTGCAATACCCCCATAAAGGAACAAATTTGCTTCCAAATGGCCAAAAGTTGCAATACCCCCCCAAAGGAACAAATTTGCTCACAAAAGGCCAAAAGTTGCAATACCCCCCCAAAGTAACAAATTCGCCTTCAGATGGCCAAAATTTGCAATACCCCCCCAAAGGAACAAATTTGCTTCCAAATTGTCAAAAGTTGCAATACCCCCCCCCTAAGGAACAAATTTGCTTCCAAATGGCCAAAACTTGCAATACCCCCTCAAAGGAACAAAATCGCCTCCAAACGGCTAATAGTTGCAATACCCCCCCAAAGGAACAAATTTGCTTCCAAATGGCCAAAAGTTGCAACATCCCCCCAAAGGAACAAATTCGCCTCTAAACGGCCAATAGTTGCAATACCCCCCCAAAGGAACAAATTTGCTCACAAATGGCCAAAAGTTGCAATACCCCCCCCAAAGAAACAAATTCGTTTTCAGATGGCCAAAATTTTCAATACCTCCCCAAAGGAAAAAATTTGCTCCCAACTGGCAAAAAGTTGCAATACCCCCCCAAAGGAACAAATTTCCTCCCAAATGGCCAAAAGTTGCAATACCCTCCCAAAGTAACAAATTTGCTTCGAAATGGCCAAAAGTTGCAATACCCCCCAAAGGAACAAATTTGCTTCCAAATGGTCAAAAGTTGCAATACCCCCCCAAAAGAACAAAATCGCCTCCAGACGGCCAATAGTCTCAATAACCCCCTAAAGGAAGAAATTTGCTCCCAAATGGCCAAAAGTTGCAATACCCCCCCCCCCCAAAAAGAACAAAATCGCCTTCAGATGGCCAAAATTTGCAATATCCCCCCAAAGAAACAAATTTGCTCATAAATGGCCAAAAGTTGCAATACCCCCCCAAAGGAACAAATTTGCTCTCAAATGGCCAAAAATTGCAATACCCCGCCAAAGGAACAAATTAGCCTCCAAACGGCCCATAGTTGCAATACCCCCCCAAAGGAACAAATTTGCTTACAAATGGCTAAAAGTTGCAATACACCCCCAAAGGAATAAATTTCCTCCCAAATGGCCAATAGTTGCAATACCCCCCCAAAGGAACAAATTTGCTCCCAAATGGCAAAAAGTTGCAATACCCCCCCAAGGAAACAAATTTGCTCCCAAATTGCCAAAAGTTAAAATACGCCCCCAAAGGAACAAAATTGCTTCCAAATGGCCAAAACTTGCAATACCCCCCCAAAGGAACAAAATCGCCTCCAAACGGCCAATAGTTGCAATACCCCCCCAAAGGAACAAATTTGCTCCCAAATGGCCAATAGTTGCAATACCCACCCAAAGAAACAAATTTGCTCCCAAATTGTCAAAAGTTGCAATACTTCCCCAAAGGAACAAAATCGCCTCCAAACGGCCAATAGTTGCAATACCCCCCCAAAGGAACAAATTTCCTCCCAAATGGCCCATAGTTGCAATACCCCCCCAAAGGAACAAATTTGCTTTCAAATGGCCAAAAGTTGCAATACCCCCCCAAAGGAACAAATTTGCTTCCAAATGGCCAAAAGTTGCAATACCCCCCCAAAGGAACAAAATCGCCTTCAGATGGCCAAAATTTGCAATATCCCCCCAAAGAAACAAATTTGCTCAAAAATGGCAAAAAGTTGCAATAACCCCCCAAAGGAACAAATTTCCTCCCAAATGGCCAAAAGTTGCAATACCCCCCCAAAGGAACAAATTTGCTTCCAAATGGCCAAAAGTTGCAATACCCCCCCAAAGGAACAAATTTGCTTCCAAATGGCCAAAAGTTGCAATACCCCCCCAAAGGAATACATTTCCTCCCAAATAGCCAATAGTTGCAATGCCTCCCCAAAGGAACAAATTTCCTCCCAAATACCAAAAATTTTCAATACCCCCCAAAGGAACAAATTTGCTCCCAAATGGCCAAAAGTTGCAATACCCCCATAAAGGAACAAACTTGCTTCCAAATGGCCAAAAGTTGCAACATCCCCCCAAAGGAACAAATTCGCCTCTAAACAGCCAATAGTTGCAATACCCCCCAAAGAAACAAATTCGCCTTCAGATGGCCAAAATTTGCAATACCCCCGAAAGGAACAAATTTGCTCCCAAATAGCCAAAAGTTAAAATACCCCCCAAAGGAACAAATTTGCTTCCAAATGGCCAAAACTTGCAATACCCCCTCAAAGGAACAAAATTGCTTCCAAACAGCCAATAGTTGCAATACCCCCCCAAAGGAACAAATTTGCTTCCAAATGGCCAAAAGTTGCAACATCCTCCCAAAGGAACAAATTCGCCTCTAAACGGCCAATAGTTGCAATACCCCCCCAAGGAACAAATTTGCTCACAAATGGCCAAAAGTTGCAATACCCCCCCAAAGGAACAAAATCGCCTTCAGATGGCCAAAATTTGCAATATCCCCCCAAAGAAACAAATTTGCTCAAAAATGGCCAAAAGTTGCAATAACCCCCCAAAGGAATAAATTTCCTCCCAAATAGCCAATAGTTGCAATGCCTCCCCAAAGGAACAAATTTTCTCCCAAATGGCCAAAAATTTGCAATACCCCCCCAAAGGAACATATTCGCCTTCAGATGGCCAAAATTTGCAATACCCCCCAAAGGAACAAATTTGCTCCCAAATGGCCAAAAGTTGCAATACCCCCCAAAGGAGCAAATTTCCTCCCAAATGGCCGAAGATTGCCAAACCCCCCCTAAAGAAACAAATTTGCTCACAAATGGCCAAAAGTTGCAATACCCCCCCAAAGGAACAAATTCGCCTTCAGATGGCCAAAATTTCCAAAACCCCCCCCAAAGGAAAAAATTTTCTCCCAAATGGCCAAAAGTTGCAATACCCCCACAAAGAAACAAATTTGCTCCCAAATGTCCAAAAGTTGAAATACCGCCCCAAAGGAACAAATTTGCTGCCTAATGTCCAAAAGTTGCAATATTCCCGCAAAGGAACAAATTTCCTCCCAAATGGCCAAAAGTTGCAATACCCCCCAAAGGAACAAATTCGCCTTCAGATGGCCAAAATTTGCAATACCCCCCAAAGAAACAAATTTGCTCCCAAATGGCCAAAAGTTGCAATACCCCCATAAAGGAATAAATTTGCTCCCAAATGGCCAAAAGTTGGAATACCCCCCCCAAAGGAACAAATTCGCCTCCAAACGGCCAATAGTTGCAATACCCCCCCCAAAGAAACAAATTTGCTCCCAAATGGCTAAAAGTTGCAATACCCCCCCCCAAAGGACTAAATTTGCTCCCAAATGGCCAAAAGTTGCAAAACCCCCCAAAGGAATAATTTTGCTCCCAAATGGCCAAAAGTTGCAATACCCCCCCAAAGAAACAAATTTGCTCCCAAATGGCCAAAAGTTGCATACCCCCACAAAGGAACAAATTTGCTTCCAAATGGCCAAAAGTTGCAATACCCCTCCAAAGGAACAAATTCGCCTTTAAATGGCCAAAAGTTGCAATACCCCCCCAAAAGGAACAAATTTGCTCCCAAATGGCCAAAAGTTGCAATACCCCCCCAAAGGAACAAATTCGCCTCCAAACGTCCAATAGTTGCAATACCCCCCCCAAAAGGAATAAATTTGCTCCCAAATGGCCAAAAGTTGCAATACCCCCCTAAAGGAACAAATTCGCCTCCAAACGCCCAACAGTTGCAATACCCCCCAAAGGAATACATTTTCTCCATAATGGCCAAAAGATGACATATCCACCCAAAGAAACAAATTTGCTCCCAAATGTCCAAAGGTTGCAATACCCCTCAAAAAGGAGCAAATTTCCTCCCAAATGGCCGAAGGTTGCCACACACCCCCAAAGAAACAAATTTGCTCCCAAATGGCCAAAAGTTGCAATACCCCCATAAAGGAACAAATTTACTTCCAAATGGCCAAAAGTTGCAACATCCCCCCAAAGGAACAAATTCGCCTCTAAACGGCCAATAGTTGCAATACCCCCCCAAAGGAACAAATTTGCTCACAAATGGCCAAAAGTTGCAATACCCCCCCAAAGAAACAAATTCGTTTTCAGATGGCCAAAATTTGCAATACCCCCCCCAAAGGAACAAATTTCCTCCCAAATTGCCAAAAGTTAAAATACCCCCCAAAGGAACAAATTTGCTTCCAAATGGCCAAAACTTGCAATACCCCCTCAAAGGAACAAAATCGCCTCCAAACGGCCAATAGTTGCAAAACCCCCCCAAAGGAACAAATTTGCTTCCAAATGGCCAAAAGTTGCAACATCCCCCCAAAGGAACAAATTCGCCTCTAAACGGCCAATAGTTGCAATACCCACCCAAAGGAACAAATTTGCTCACATATGGCCAAAAGTTGCAATACCCCCCAAAGGAACAAATTCGCCTTCAGATGGCCAAAATTTTCAATACCCCCCCAAAGGAACAAATTTGCTCCCAACTGGCAAAAAGTTGCAATACCCTCTCCAAAGGAACAAATTTCCTCCCAAATGGACAAAAGTTGCAATACCCCCCTAAAGGAACAAATTTGCTTCGAAATGGCCAAAAGTTGCAATACCCCCAAAGGAAGAAATTTGCTTCCAAATGGTCAAAAACTGCAAAACCCCCCCAAAAGAACAAAATCGCCTCCAGACGGCCAATAGTCTCAATAACCCCCTAAAGGAAGAAATTTGCTCCCAAATAGCCAAAAGTTGCAATACCCCCGCAAAAGAAAAAAATCGCCTTCAGATGGCCAAAATTTGCAATATCCCCCCAAAGAAACAAATTTGCTCAAAAATGGCCAAAAGTTGCAATACCCCCCCAAAGAAATAAATTTGCTCCCAAATGTCCAAAAGTTCCAATACCCCCCCCCAAAGGAACAAATTTGCTCT
This sequence comes from Anomaloglossus baeobatrachus, assembly GCF_048569485.1. Taxonomy (NCBI): domain Eukaryota; kingdom Metazoa; phylum Chordata; class Amphibia; order Anura; family Aromobatidae; genus Anomaloglossus; species Anomaloglossus baeobatrachus. Next base: position 253,684 of record NW_027441819.1, read on the forward strand.
CAAACGGCCAAAAATTGCAATACCCCGCCAAAGGAACAAATTAGCCTCCAAACGGCCCATAGTTGCAATACCCCCCCAAAGGAACAAATTTGCTTACAAATGGCCAAAAGTTGCAATACACACCCAAAGGAATAAATTTCCTCCCAAATGGCCAATAGTTGCAATACCTCCCCAAAGGAATAAATTTCCTCCCAAATGGCCAATAGTTGCAATACCTATCCAAAGGAACAAATTTGCTTCCAAATGGCCAAAACTTGCAATACCCCCTCAAAGGAACAAAATCGCCTCCAAACGGCCAATAGTTGCAATACCCCCCCAAAGGAACAAATTTGCTTCCAAATGGCCAAAAGTTGCATCACCCCCCCCAAAGGAACAAATTCGCCTCCAAACGGCCAATAGTTGCAATACCCCCCCAAAGAAACAAATTTGCTCCCAAATGTCCAAAAGTTGCAATACTCCCCCAAAAGAACAAATTTGCTCCCAAATGGCCAAAAGTTGCAATACCCCCCCAAAAGGAACAAATTCACCTTCAGATGGCCAAAATTTGCAATACTCCCCCAAAGAAACAAATTTCTTCCCAAATGGCCAAAAGTTACAATACCCACCCAAAGGAACAAATTTGCCTTCAGATGGCAAAAAATTTGCAATACCCACCCCCCAAAGCAACAAATTTCCTCCCAAATGGCCAAAAGTTGCAATACCCCCCCCCAAAGCAACAAATTCGCCTTCAGATGGCCAAAATTTGCAATACCCCCCAAAGAAACAAATTTGCTCCCAAATGGCCAAAAGTTGCAATACCCCCCAAAAGAACAAATTTGCTCCCAAATGGCCAAAAGTTGCAAAACCCCCCAAAGGAATAATTTTGCTCCCAAATGGCCAATAGTTGCAATAGCCCCCCCAAAGGAACAAATTTGCTCCCAAATGGCCAAAAGTTGCAATACCCCACCCAAAGGAACACATTTCCTCCCAAATGGCCAAAAGTTGCAATACCCCCCCAAAAGGAACAAATTTGCTCCCAAATGGCCAAAAGTTGCAATACCCCCCCCAAAGGAACAAATTCGCCTCCAAACGTCCAATAGTTGCAATACCCCCCCAAAAGGAATAAATTTGCTCCCAAATGGCCAAAAGTTGCAATACCCCCCTAAAGGAACAAATTCGCCTCCAAACGCCCAATAGTTGCAATACACCCCCAAAGGAATACATTTTCTCCATAATGGCCAAAAGATGACATATCCACCCAAAGAAACAAATTTGCTCCCAAATGTCCAAAGGTTGCAATACCCCTCAAAAAGGAACAAATTTCCTCCCAAATGGCCAAAAGTTGTAATACCCCACCAAAGGAACAAATTCGCCTTCAGATGGCAAAAATTTGCAAGACCCCCCCAAAGGAACCAATTTGCTCCCAAATGGCCAAAAGATGCAATAAAAAGAAAGGAACAAATTTGCTCCCTAATGGACAAAAGTTGCAATACCCCCCAAAGGAATAAATTTGCTTCCAAATGGGAAAAAGTTGCAATACCCCCCCCCCCCCCCCAAAGGAACAAATTCGCCTTCAGATGGCCAAAATTTGCAATACCCCCCAAAGGAACAAATTTGCTCCCAAATGGCCAAAACTTGCAATACCCCCCAAAGGAGCAAATTTCCTCCCAAATGGCCGAGGGTTGTCACACAGCCGCAAAGAAACAAATTTGCTCCCAAATGGCCAAAAGTTGCAATACCCCCATAAAGGAACAAATTTGCTTCCAAATGGCCAAAAGTTGCAACATACCCCCAAAGAAACAAATTCGTTTTCAGATGGCCAAAATTTGCAATACCCCCCCCAAAGGAACAAATTTGCTCCCAAATGGCCAAAAGTTGCAATACCCCCCCAAGGAAACAAATTTCCTCCCAAATTGCCAAAAGTTAAAATACCGCCCCAAAGGAACAAATTTGCTCCCTAATGGCCAAAAGTTCCAATATTCCCGCAAAGGAACAAATTTGCTCCCAAATGGCCAAAAGTTGCAATACCCCCCCCCTCCCAAAGGAACAAATTCGCCTTCAGATGGCCATAATTTGCAATACCCCCCAAAGAAACAAATTTGCTCCCAAATGGCCAAAAGTTGCAATACCCCCCCAAAGGAACACATTTGCTCCCAAATGGCCAAAAGTTGCAATACCCCCCCAAAGGAACAAATTTGCTCTCAAACGGCCAAAAATTGCAATACCCCGCCAAAGGAACAAATTAGCCTCCAAACGGCCCATAGTTGCAATACCCCCCCAAAGGAACAAATTTGCTTACAAATGGCCAAAAGTTGCAATACACACCCAAAGGAATAAATTTCCTCCCAAATGGCCAATAGTTGCAATACCTCCCCAAAGGAATAAATTTCCTCCCAAATGGCCAATAGTTGCAATACCTATCCAAAGGAACAAATTTGCTTCCAAATGGCCAAAACTTGCAATACCCCCTCAAAGGAACAAAATCGCCTCCAAACGGCCAATAGTTGCAATACCCCCCCAAAGGAACAAATTTGCTTCCAAATGGCCAAAAGTTGCATCACCCCCCCAAAGGAACAAATTCGCCTCTAAACAGCCAATAGTTGCAATACCCCCCAAAGGAACAAATTTGCTTCCAAATGGCCAAAAGTTGCAATACCCCCCCAAAGGAATAAATTTGCTCCCAAATGGCCAAAAGTTGAAATACCCCCCCAAAGGAACAAATTCGCCTCCAAACGGCCAATAGTTGCAATACCCCCCCAAAGAAACAAATTTGCTCCCAAATGTCCAAAAGTTGCAATACTCCCCCAAAAGAACAAATTTGCTCCCAAATGGCCAAACGTTGCAATACCCCCCCAAAAGGAACAAATTCACCTTCAGATGGCCAAAATTTACAATACTCCCCCAAAGAAACAAATTTCTTCCCAAATGGCCAAAAGTTGCAATACCCCCCCAAAGGAACAAATTTGCCTTCAGATGGCAAAAAATTTGCAATACCCACCCCCCAAAGCAACAAATTTCCTCCCAAATGGCCAAAAGTTGCAATACCCCCCCCCCAAAGGAACAAATTCGCCTTCAGATGGCCAAAATTTGCAATACCCCCCAAAGAAACAAATTTGCTCCCAAATGGCCAAAAGTTGCAATACCCCCCAAAAGAACAAATTTGCTCCCAAATGGCCAAAAGTTGCAAAACCCCCCAAAGGAATAATTTTGCTCCCAAATGGCCAATAGTTGCAATAGCCCCCCCAAAGGAACAAATTTGCTCCCAAATGGCCAAAAGTTGCAATAGCCCCCCCCAAAGGAACACATTTCCTCCCAAATGGCCAAAAGTTGCAATACTCCCCCAAAAGGAACAAATTTGCTCCCAAATGGCCAAAAGTTGCAATACCCCCCCAAAGGAACAAATTCGCCTTCAAACGTCCAATAGTTGCAATACCCCCCCAAAAGGAATAAATTTGCTCCCAAATGGCCAAAAGTTGCAATACCCCCCTAAAGGAACAAATTCGCCTCCAAACGCCCAATAGTTGCAATACCCCCCCAAAGGAATACATTTTCTCCATAATGGCCAAAAGATGACATATCCACCCAAAGAAACAAATTTGCTCCCAAATGTCCAAAGGTTGCAATACCCCTCAAAAAGGAACAAATTTCCTCCCAAATGGCCAAAAGTTGTAATACCCCACCAAAGGAACAAATTCGCCTTCAGATGGCAAAAATTTGCAAGACCCCCCCAAAGGAACAAATTTGCTCCCAAATGGCCAAAAGATGCAATAAAAAGAAAGGAACAAATTTGCTCCCAAATGGACAAAAGTTGCAATACCCCCCAAAGGAATAAATTTGCTTCCAAATGGCCAAAAGTTGCAATACCCCCCCCAAAGGAACAAATTCGCCTTCAGATGGCCAAAATTTGCAATACCCCCAAAGGAACAAATTTGCTCCCAAATGGCAAAAACTTGCAATACCCCCCAAAGGAGCAAATTTTCTCCCAAATGGCCGAGGGTTGTCACACACCCCCAAAGAAACAAATTTGCTCCCAAATGGCCAAAAGTTGCAATACCCCCATAAAGGAACAAATTTGCTTCCAAATGGCCAAAAGTTGCAACATCCCCCCAAAGAAACAAATTCATTTTCAGATGGCCAAAATTTGCAATACCCCCCCCAAAGGAACAAATTTGCTCCCAAATGGCCAAAAGTTAAAATACCGCCCCAAAGGAACAAATTTGCTCCCTAATGGCCAAAAGTTGCAATATTCCCGCAAAGGAACAAATTTCCTCCCAAATGGCCAAAAGTTGCAATACCCCCCAAAGGAACAAATTCGCCTTCAGATGGCCAAAATTTGCAATACCCCCCAAAGAAACAAATTTGCTCCCAAATGGCCAAAAGTTGCAATACCCCCCCCCCCAAAGGAACAAATTCGCCTTCAGATGGCCAAAATTTGCAATACCCCCCAAAGAAACAAATTTGCTCCCAAATGGCCAAAAGTTGCAATACCCCCCCAAAGGAACACATTTGCTCCCAAATGGCCAAAAGTTGCAATACCCCCCAAAAGAAACAAATTTGCTTCCAAATGGCCAAAAGTTGCATACCCCCAAAGGAACAAATTTGCTTCCAAATGGCCAAAAGTTGCAATACCCCCCCAAAGGAACACATTTCCTCCAAAATGGCCAAAAGTTGCAATACCCGCCCAAAAGGAACAATTTTGCTACCAAATGGCCAAAAGTTGCAATACCCCCACAAAGGAACAAATTCACCTCCAAACGTCCAATAGTTGCAATACCCCCCCAAAGGAATACATTTTCTCCATAATGGCCAAAAGTTGACATATCCACCCAAAGAAACAAATTTGCTCCCAAATGTCCAAAGGTTGCAATACCCCTCAAAAAGGAACAAATTTCCTCCCAAATGGCCAAAAGTTGCAATACCCCACCAAAGGAACAAATTCGCCTTCAGATGGCCAAAATTTGCAAAACCCCCCCAAAGGAACAAATTTGCTCCCAAATGGCCAAAAGATGCAATAAAAAGAAAGGAACAAATTTGCTCCCAAATGGACAAAAGTTGCAATACCCCCCAAAGGAATAAATTTGCTTCCAAATGGCCAAAAGTTGCAATACCCCCCCAAAGGAACAAATTCGCCTTCAGATGGCCAAAATTTGCAATACCCCTCAAAGGAACAAATATGCTCCCAAATGGCCAAAAGTTGCCATACCCCCCCTAAAGGAAAAAATTTCCTCCTAAATGGCCAAAAGTTGCAATACCCACAAAGGAACAAATTTGCTTCCAAATGGCCAAAAGTTGCAATACTCCCCCAAAGGAACAAATTTGACTTCAGATGGCCAAAATTTGCAATACCCCCCAAAGGAAAAAATTTGCTCCCAAATGGCCAAAAGTTGCAATAACCCCCAAAGGAACAAATTCGCCTCTAAACGGCCAATAGTTGCAGTACCCCCCCAAAGGAACAAATTTGCTCACAAATGGCCAAAAGTTGCAATACCCCCCAAAGAAACAAATTTGCTCCTAAATGGCCAAAAATTGCAATACCCCGCCAAAGGAACAAATTCACCTCCAAACGGCCCATAGTTGCAATACCCCCCCAAAGGAACAAATTTGTTTACAAATTGCCAAAAGTTGCAACACCCCCCCAAAGGAACAAATTCACCTTCAGATGGCCAAAATTTGCAATACCCCCAAAGGAACAAATGTGCTACCAAATGGCCAAAAGTTGCAATACCCCCCAAAGGAGCAAATTTCATCCCAAATGGCCGAGGGTTGCCACACCCCCCCAAAGAAACAAATTTGCTCCCAAATGGCCAAAAGTTGCAATATCTCGCCAAAGAAACAAATTCGCCTTCAGATGGCCAAAATTTGCAATACCCCCCCAAAGGAACAAATTTGCTCCTAAATGGCCAAAAATTGCAATACCCCGCCAAAGAAACAAATTCGCCTAAAAATGGACCACAGTTGCAATACTTCCCCCCTAAAGGAACAAAATCGCCTCCAAACGGCCAATAGTTGCAATACCCCCCCAAAGGAACAAATTTGCTCACAAATGGCCAAAAGTTGCAATACCCCCCCAAAGGAACAAATTCGCCTTCAGATGGCCAAAATTTGCAATACCCCCCAAGGAATAAATTTGCTCCTAAATAGCCAAAAATTGCAATACCCCGCCAAAGGAACAAATTCACCTCCAAACGGCCCATAGTTGCAAAACCCCCCCAAGGAACAAATTTGTTTCCAAATGGCCAAAAGTTGCAATACCCCCCAAAGGAATAAATTTCCTCCCAAATGGCCAATAGTTGCAATACCCCCCCAAAGGAATAAATTTGCTCACAAATGGCCAAAATTTGCAATACCCCCCCAAAGGAACAAATTTGCTCCCAAATGGCCAAAAGTTGCAATACCCCCCTAAGGAAACAAATTTGCTCCCAAATTGCCAAAAGTTAAAATACGCCCCCATAGGAACAAATTTTCATCAAAATGGCCAAAACTTCCAATACCCCCCCAAAGGAACAAAATCGCCTCCAAACGGCCAATTGTTGCAATACCCCCCAAAGGAACAAATTTGATCACAAATGGCCAAAAGTTGCAATACCCCGCCAAAGGAACAAATTCGCCTAAAAACGGCCCATAGTTGCAATACCCCCCCCAAAGGAACAAATTTGCTTCCTAATGGAAAAAGTTGCAATACCCCCTCAAAGGAACAAAATCGCATCCAAACGGCCAATAGTTGCAATACCCCCCCAAAGGAACAAATTCGCCTTCAAATGGCCATAATTTGCAATACCCCCCCAAAGGATCAAATTTGCTCCTAAATGGCCAAAAATTGCAATACCCCGCCAAAGGAACAAATGCGCCTAAAAACGGCCCATAGTTGCAATATCCCCCCAAAGGAACAAATTTGCTTCCTAATGGAAAAAGTTGCAATACCCCCCCAAAGGAACAAAATCGCCTTCAGATGGCCAAAATTTGCAATACCCCCCCAAAGGATCAAATTTGCTCCTAAATGGCTAAAAATTACAATACCCCCCCAAGGAACAAATTTGTTTCCAAATAGCCAAAAGTTGAAATACCCCCCCAAAGGAACAAATTCGCCTACAGATGGCCAAAATTTGGAATACCCCCCAAAGGAACAAATGTGCTCCCAAATTGCCAAAAGTTGCAATACCCCCCAAAGGAGCAAATTTCCTCCCAAATGGCCGAAGGTTGCCACACCCCCCAAAGAAACAAATTTGCTCCCAAATGGTCAAAAGTTGCAATAACCCCCAAAGAAACAAATTTGCTCCCAAATGGCCAAAAGTTGCAATACCCCATAAAGGAACAAATTTGCTTCCAAATGGCCAAAAGTTGCAATACACCCCCAAAGGAATAAATTTCCTCCCAAATGGCCAATAGTTGCAATACCTCCCCAAAGGAACAAAGTTGCTCCCAAATGGCCAAAAGTTGCAATGCCCCCCCAAAGGAACAAATTCGCCTTCAGATGGCCAAAATTTGCAATACCCCCCCAAAGGAACAAATTTGCTCCTAAATGGCCAAAAATTGCAATACCCCGCCAAAGTAACAAATTAGCCTCCAAACGGCCCATATTTGCAATACCCCCCCAAAGGAACAAATTTGCTTCCAAATGGCCAAAAGTTGCAATACACCCCCAAAGGAATAAATTTCCTCCCAAATGGCCAATAGTTGCAATACCTCCCCAAAGGAACAAATTTGCTCCCACATGGCCAAAAGTTGCAATACCCCCCAAAGAAACAAATTTGCTCCCAAATTGTCAAAAGTTGCAATACTTCCCCAAAGGAACAAAATCGCCTCCAAACGGCAAATAGTTGCAATACCCCCCTAAAGGAACAAATTTGCTCACAAATAGCCAAAAGTTGCAATACCCCCTCAAAGGAACAAGTTTCCTCCCAAATGGCCAAAAGTTGCAATACCTTCCCAAAGGAACAAATTTCCTCCCAAATGGCCGAAGGTTGCCACACCCCCCAAAGAAACAAATTTGCTCCCAAATGGCCAAAAGTTGCAATAACCCCCAAAGAAACAAATTTGCTCCCAAATGGCCAAAAGTTGCAATACCCCATAAAGGAACAAATTTGCTTCCAAATGGCCAAAAGTTGCAATACACCCCCAAAGGAATAAATTTCCTCCCAAATGGCCAATAGTTGCAATACCTCCCCAAAGGAACAAAGTTGCTCCCAAATGGCCAAAAGTTGCAATGCCCCCCCAAAGGAACAAATTCGCCTTCAGATGGCCAAAATTTGCAATACCCCCCCAAAGGAACAAATTTGCTCCTAAATGGCCAAAAATTGCAATACCCCGCCAAAGTAACAAATTAGCCTCCAAACGGCCCATATTTGCAATACCCCCCCAAAGGAACAAATTTGCTTCCAAATGGCCAAAAGTTGCAATACACCTCCAAAGGAATAAATTTCCTCCCAAATGGCCAATAGTTGCAATACCTCCCCAAAGGAACAAATTTGCTCCCAAATGGCCAAAAGTTGCAATACCCCCCAAAGGAGCAAATTTGCTTCCAAATGGCCAAAAGTTGCAATACCCCCCCAAAAGGAACAAATTTGCTTCCAAATGGCCAAAAGTTGCAATACCCCTCCAAAAGAACAAAATCACTTCCAGACGGCCAATAGTCTCAATACCCCCCTAAAGGAACAAATTTGCTCCCAAATGGCCAAAAGTTGCAATACCCCCCCAGAGGAACAAAATCATCTTCAGATGGCCAAAATTTGCAATATACTCCCAAAGAAACAAAGTTGCTCAAAAATGGCCAAAAGTTGCAATACCCCCCAAAGGAACAAATTTGCTCCCAAATGATCAAAAGTTCCAATACCCTCCCAAAGGAACAAATTTTCTCCCAAATGGCCATAAATTGCAATACCCCGCCAAAGGAACAAATTCGTCTCCAAACGGCCCATAGTTGCAATACCCCCTCAAAGGAACAAATTTGCTTCCAAATGGCCAAAAGTTGCAATACCCCCCCAAAGAAATAAATTTCCTCCCAAATAGCCAATAGTTGCAATGCCTCCCCAAAGGAACAAATTTGCTCCCAAATGGCCAAAAGTTGCAATATTCCCCCAAAGGAACAAATTCGCCTTCAGATGGCCAAAATTTGCAATACCCCCCAAAGGAACAAATTTGCTCCCAAATGTCCAAAAGTTCCAATACCCTCCAAAGGAGCAAATTTCCTCCCAAATGGCCGAAAGTTGCCACACACCCCCAAAGAAACAAATTTGCTCCCAAATGGCCAAAAGTTACAATACCCCCATAAAGGAACAAATTTGCTTCCAAATGGCCAAAAGTTGCAATACCCCCCCAAAGGAACAAATTCGCCTCTAAACGGCCAATAGTTGCAATACCCCCACAAAGGAACAAACTTCCTCCCAAATGGCCAAAAGTTGCAATACCCCCACAAAGGAACAAATTTGCTTCCAAATGGCCAAAAGTTGCAATACCCCCCCCAAAGGAACAAATTTGCTTCCAAATAGTCAAAAGTTGCAATACCCCCCCAAAAGAACAAAATCGCCTCCAGACGGCCAATAGTCTCAATACCCCCTAAAGGAAACAAATTTGCTCCCAAATGGCCAAAAGTTGCAATACCCCCCCAAAGGAACAAAATCGCCTTCAGATGGCCAAAATTTGCAATATTCCCCCAAAGAAACAAATTTGCCTCAAAAATGGCCAAAAGTTGCAATACCCCGCCAAAGGAACAAATTCGCCTCCAAACGGCCCATAGTTGCAATACCCCCTCAAATGAACAAATTTGCTTCCAAATGGCCAAAAGTTGCAATACCCCCCTAAAGGAACAAATTTGCTTCCAAATGGCCAAAAGTTGCAATACCCCCCAAAGGAACAAATTCGCCTTCAGATGGCCAAAGTTTGCAATACCCCCCCAAAGGAACAAATTTCCTCTCAAAGGCCAAAGGTTGCAATACCCCCTAAAGAAACAAATTTGCTCCCAAATGGCCAAAAGTTGCAATACCCCCCCAAAGGAACAATTTCACCTTCAGATGTCCAAAATTTGCAATACCCCCCCAAAGAAACAAATTTCTTCCCAAATGGCCAAAAGTTGCAATACCCCCTCAAAGGAACAAATTTGCTTCCAAATGGCCAAAAGTTGCAATACCCCCCTAAAGGAACAAATTTGCTTCCAAATGGCCAAAAGTTGCAATACCCCCCCAAAGGAACAAATTCGCCTTCAGATGGCCAAAATTTGCAATACCCCCCCCAAATGAACAAATTTACTCCCAAATGGCCAAAAGTTGCAATACTCCCCAAAAGAAAAAATTTCCTCCCAAATGGCCAAAAGTTGCAATACTTCCTCAAAGAAACAAATTTGCTCCCAAATGTACAAAAGTTGAAATACCGCCCCAAAGGAACAAATTTGCTCCCTAATGGCCAAAAGTTGCAATATTCCCGCAAAGGAACAAATTTCCTCCCAAATGGCCAAAAGTTGCAATACCCCCCAAAGGAACAAATTCGACTTCAGATGGCCAAAGTTTGCAATACCCCCCAAAGGAACAAATTTCCTCTCAAAGGCCAAACGTTGCAATACCCCCCAAAGAAACAAATTTGCTCCCAAATGGCCAAAAGTTGCAATACCCCCCCAAAGGAATAAATTTGCTCCCAAATGGCCAAAAGTTGGAATACCCCCCCAAAGGAACAAATTCACCTCCAAACGGCCAATAGTTGCAATACCCCCCCAAAGAAACAAATTTGCTCCCAAATGTCCAAAAGTTGCAATACTCTCCCAAAGGAACAAATTTGCTCCCAAATGACCAAAAGTTGCAATACCCCCCCAAAGGAACAAATTTGCTCCCAAATGGCCAAAAGTTGCAATACCCCCCAAAGGAACAAATTCGCCTCCAAACGGCCAATAGTTGCAATACCCCCCCAAAGGAACAAATTCACCTTCAGATGTCCAAAATTTGCAATACCCCCCAAAGAAACAAATTTCTTCCCAAATGGCCAAAAGTTGCAATACCCCCCCAAAGGAACAAATTTGCCTTCAGATGGCCAAAATTTCCAATATCCCCCCAAAAAAACAAATTTGCTTCCAAATGGCCAAAAGTTGCAATACCCCCCCAAAGGAACAAATTTGCTTCCAAATGGCCAAAAGTTGCAATACCCCCCCAAAGGAACAAATTTTCTCCCAAATGGCCAAAAGTTGCAATACCCCCCAAAGAAACAAATTTGCTCCCAAATGGCTAAAAGTTGCAATACCCCCCCAAAGGAACACATTTGCTCCCAAATGGCCAAAAGTTGCAATACCCCCCCAAAGGAATAAATTTGCTACCAAATGGCCAAAAGTTGCAATACCCCATCAAAGAAACAAATTTGCTCCCAAATGGCCAAAAGTTGCAATACCCCCCCCAAAGAAACAAATTTGCTTCCAAATGGCCAAAAGTTGCAATACCCCCCCCAAAGGAACAAATTGGCCTCCAAACGGCCAATAGTTGCAATACGCCCCCAAAGGAACAAATTTGCTCCAAATGGCCAAAAGTTGCAATACCCCTCCAAAGGAACAAATTCGCCTTTAAACGGCCAATAGTTGCAATACCCCCCCCAAAGGAACAAATTTGCTCCCAAATGGCCAAAAGTTGCAATACCCCCCCCAAAGGAACAAATTTCCTCCCAAATGGCCAAAGTTGCATACCCCCCCCAAAGGAACAAATTTGCTTTCAAATGGCCAAAAGTTGCAATACCCCTCCAAAGGAAAAAATTCGCCTTTAAACGGCCAATAGTTGCAATACCCCCCCAAAGGAACAAATTTGCTCCCAAATGGCCAAAAGTTGCAATACCCCTCCAAAGGAAAAAATTCGCCTTTAAACGGCCAATAGTTGCAATACCCCCCCAAAAGGAACAAATTTCTCTCCCAAATGGCCAAAAGTTGCAATACCCCCCAAAGGAACAAATTCGCCTCCAAACGTCCAATAGTTGCAATACCCCCCAAAAGGAATAAATTTGCTCCCAAATGGCCAAAAGTTGCAATACCCCCCTAAAGGAACAAATTCGCCTCCAAACGCCCAATAGTTGCAATACCCACTGTGAGACTGTGACCGGGGTTATCTATGACGGCCGGTATGTCTCGCCCCGGTTGTGCTCACTCCATGATAGAAAGTAACTCCACTCCAGGGTTAATGCTGTTTCCCTACAGGCTGAAGGAAGGGTTAAAAGGAAACAGGAACAAGGGCGGGGGGTGCCGGGGTGTGAGGGAGTGAACACAACTCCCTGAGTTCTCTGCCGGAGAGGCACATGTGTACTGTTGTGGACTTTTGTTTGGATATTAAACCGTGTGCTGTGACCCTTGGTGCCTGGATCCCGTGTCTTCTGCTGCGCAGCCGACCACGCTACCTCACATATGGTGGAGTATGCGGGCATGCCAGCCCCGGTGAGGTGTAGCATCCATTTCTGGTGACCCGGTAGCACATGTCCTGGATTCAAGCGGCTATACTACAGCCCAAACCCGGCGACGCCATGGAGGAACAATTTCACCTCCAAACGGCCAATAATTGCAATACCCCCCCAAACAAACAAATTTGCTCCCAAATGTCCAAAAGTTGCAATACTCTCCCAAAGGAACAAATTTGCTCCCAAATGACCAAAAGTTGCAATACCCCCCCAAAGGAACAAATTTGCTCCCAAATGCCCAAAAGTAGCAATACCCCCCCAAAGGAACAAATTCGCCTCCAAACGGCCAATAGTTGCGATACCCCCCCAAAGAAACAAATTTCTTCCCAAATGGCCAAAAGTTGCAATACCCCCCCCCCAAAGGAACAAATTTGCCTTCAGATGGCCAAAATTTCCAATATCCCCCCAAAGAAACAAATTTGCTTCCAAATGGCCAAAAGTTGGAATACCCCCCCAAAGGAACAAATTTGCTTCCAAATGGCCAAAAGTTGCAATACCCCCCCAAAGGAACAAATTTGCTCCCAAATGGCCAATAGTTGCAATACCCCCCCCAAAGAAACAAATTTGCTCCCAAATGTCCAAAAGTTGCAATACTCTCCCAAAGGAACAAATTTGCTCCCAAATGACCAAAAGTTGCAATACCCCCCAAAGGAGCAAATTTGCTCCCAAATGGCCAAAAGTTGCAATACCCCCCCAAAGGAACAAATTCACCTTCAGATGTCCAAAATTTGCAATACCCCCCCAAAGAAACAAATTTCTTCCCAAATGGCCAAAAGTTGCAATACCCCCCAAAGGAACAAATTTCCTCCCAAATGGCCAATAGTTGCAATACCCCCCCAAACAAACAAATTTGCTCCCAAATGTCCAAAAGTTGCAATACTCTCCCAAAGGAACAAATTTGCTCCCAAATGACCAAAAGTTGCAATACCCCCCCAAAGGAACAAATTTGCTCCCAAATGGCCAAAAGTAGCAATACCCCCCCAAAGGAACAAATTCGCCTCCAAACGGCCAATAGTTGCGATACCCCCCCAAAGGAACAAATTCACCTTCAGATGTCCAAAATTTGCAATACCCCCCCAAAGAAACAAATTTCTTCCCAAATGGCCAAAAGTTGCAATACCCCCCCCCCCAAAGGAACAAATTTGCCTTCAGATGGCCAAAATTTCCAATATCCCCCCAAAGAAACAAATTTGCTTCCAAATGGCCAAAAGTTGGAATACCCCCCCAAAGGAACAAATTTGCTTCCAAATGGCCAAAAGTTGCAATACCCCCCCAAAGGAACAAATTTGCTCCCAAATGGCCAATAGTTGCAATACCCCCCCAAAGAAACAAATTTGCTCCCAAATGTCCAAAGTTGCAATACTCTCCCAAAGGAACAAATTTGCTCCCAAATGACCAAAAGTTGCAATACCCCCCAAAGGAGCAAATTTGCTCCCAAATGGCCAAAAGTTGCAATACCCCCCCCAAAGGAACAAATTCACCTTCAGATGTCCAAAATTTGCAATACCCCCCCAAAGAAACAAATTTCTTCCCAAATGGCCAAAAGTTGCAATACCCCCCAAAGGAACAAATTTCCTCCCAAATGGCGAAAAATTGCAATACCCCATTAAAGGAACAAATTCGCCTCCAAACGCCCCAGAGTTGCAATACCCCCCCAAAGGAATGCATTTGCTCTCAAATGGCCAAAAGTTGCAATACCCCCGAAAGGAACAAATTTGCTCCCAAATGGCCAAAGGTTGAAATACCCCTCAAAGGAATAAATTTGGTTCCAAATGGCCAAAAGTTGCAATACCCCCCAAAGGAACAAATTCGCCTTCAGATGGCCAAAATTTGCAATACCCCCCCCAAATGAACAAATTTACTCCCAAATGGCCAAAAGTTGCAATTCTCCCCAAAAGAAAAAATTTCCTCCCAAATGGCCAAAAGTTGCAATACTTCCTCAAAGAAACAAATTTGCTCCCAAATGTACAAAAGTTGAAATACCGCCCCAAAGGAACAAATTTGCTCCCTAATGGCCAAAAGTTGCAATATTCCCGCAAAGGAACAAATTTCCTCCCAAATGGCCAAAAGTTGCAATACCCCCCAAAGGAACAAATTCGCCTTCAGATGGCCAAAGTTTGCATTACCCCCCCAAAGGAACAAATTTCCTCTCAAAGGCCAAAGGTTGCAATACCCCCCAAAGAAACAAATTTGCTCCCAAATGGCCAAAAGTTGCAATACCCCCCCAAAGGAACAATTTCACCTCCAAACGGCCAATAGTTGCAATACCCCCCCAAAGGAACAAATTTGCTCCCAAATGGCTAAAAGTTGCAATACCCCCCCAAAGGAATAAATTTGCTCCCAAATGGCCAATAGTTGCAATACCCCCCCAAACAAACAAATTTGCTCCCAAATGTCCAAAAGTTGCAATACTCTCCCAAAGGAACAAATTTGCTCCCAAATGACCAAAAGTTGCAATACCCCCCCAAAGGAACAAATTTGCTCCCAAATGGCCAAAAGTTGCAATACCCCCCCAAAGGAACAAATTCGCCTCCAAACGGCCAATAGTTGCGATACCCCCCCAAAGGAACAAATTCACCTTCAGATGTCCAAAATTTGCAATACCCCCCCAAAGAAACAAATTTCTTCCCAAATGGCCAAAAGTTGCAATACCCCCCCCAAAGGAACAAATTTGCCTTCAGATGGCCAAAATTTCCAATATCCCCCCAAAGAAACAAATTTGCTTCCAAATGGCCAAAAGTTGGAATACCCCCCCAAAGGAACAAATTTGCTTCCAAATGGCCAAAAGTTGCAATACCCCCCAAAGGAACAAATTTGCTCCCAAATGGCCAAAAGTTGCAATACCCCCCCAAAGGAACACATTTGCTCCCAAATGGCCAAAAGTTGCAATACCCCCCAAAAGAACAAATTTGCTCCCAAATGGCCAAAAGTTGCAATACCCCCCCAAAGGAATAAATTTGCTCCCAAATGGCCAAAAGTTGCAATACCCACCCAAAGAAACAAATTTGCTCCCAAATGTACAAAAGTTGCAATACCCCCCCAAAGGAACAAATTTGCTCCCAAATGGCCAAAAGTTGCAATACCCCCCCAAAGAAACAAATTTGCTTCCAAATGGCCAAAAGTTGCAATACCCCCCCAAAGGAACAAATTCGCCTCCAAACGGCCAATAGTTGCAATACGCCCCCAAAGGAACAAATTTGCTCCCAAATGGCCAAAAGTTGCAATACCCCTCCAAAGGAACAAATTCGCCTTTAAACGGCCAATAGTTGCAATACCCCCCCCAAAGGAACAAATTTGCTCCCAAATGGCCAAAAGTTGCAATACCCCCCCAAAGGAACAAATTTCCTCCCAAATGGCCAAAAGTTGCATACCCCCCCAAAGGAACAAATTTGCTCCCAAATGGCCAAAAGTTGCAATACCCCCCCAAAGGAACAAATTTCCTCCCAAATGGCCAAAAGTTGCATACCCCCCAAAGGAACAAATTTGCTCCCAAATGGCCAAAAGTTGCAATACCCCCCCAAAGGAATAAATTTGCTCCCAAATGGCCAAAAGTTGCAATACCCACCCAAAGAAACAAATTTGCTCCCAAATGTACAAAAGTTGCAATACCCCCCAAAGGAACAAATTTGCTCCCAAATGGCCAAAAGTTGCAATACCCCCCAAAGAAACAAATTTGCTTCCAAACGGCCAAAAGTTGCAATACCCCCCCAAAGGAACAAATTTGCTCCCAAATGGCCAAAAGTTGCAATACCCCTCCAAAGGAACAAATTCGCCTTTAAACGGCCAATAGTTGCAATACCCCCCCAAAGGAACAAATTTGCTCCCAAATGGCCAAAAGTTGCAATACCCCCCCAAAGGAACAAATTTCCTCCCAAATGGCCAAAAGTTGCATACCCCCCCAAAGGAACAAATTTGCTTCCAAATGGCCAAAAGTTGCAATACCCCTCCAAAGGAAAAAATTCGCCTTTAAACGGACAATAGTTGCAATACCCCCCCAAAAGGAACAAATTTCTCCCAAATGGCCAAAAGTTGCAATACCCCCCAAAGGAACAAATTCGCCATTAAACGGCCAATAGTTGCAATACTCCCCCCCAAAGGAACAAATTTGCTCCCAAATGGCCAAAAGTTGCAATACCCCTCCAAAGGAAAAAATTCGCCTTTAAACGGCCAATAGTTGCAATACCCCCCCAAAAGGAACAAATTTCTCCCAAATGGCCAAAAGTTGCAATACCCCCCAAAGGAACAAATTCGCCTCCAAACGTCCAATAGTTGCAATACCCCCCAAAAAGGAATAAATTTGCTCCCAAATGGCCAAAAGTTGCAATACCCCCCTAAAGGAACAAATTCGCCTCCAAACGCCCAATAGTTGCAATACCCACTGTGAGACTGTGACCGGGGTTATCTATGACGGCCGGTATGTCTCGCCCCGGTTGTGCTCACTCCATGATAGAAAGTAACTCCACTCCAGGGTTAATGCTGTTTCCCTACAGGCTGAAGGAAGGGTTAAAAGGAAACAGGAACAAGGGCGGGGGTGCCGGGTGTGAGGGAGTGAACACAACTCCCTGAGTTCTCTGCCGGAGAGGCACATGTGTACTGTTGTGGACTTTTGTTTGGATATTAAACAGTGTGCTGTGACCCTTGGTGCCTGGATCCCGTGTCTTCTGCTGCGCAGCCGACCACGCTACCTCACATATGGTGGAGAATGCGGGCATGCCAGCCCGGTGAGGTGTAGCATCCATTTCTGGTGACCCGGTAGCACATGTCCTGGATTCAAGCGGCTATACTACAGCCCAAACCCGGCGACGCCATGGAGGAAATACTAAAGCAGCAGCAACAGATCAATGCACACCTGCTCCGGTCGTTGGATCATCAGCAGCACTCTTTGAAATTGCAGGAACAAAGGCACCAAGAAGAGATGGTTCTTCTGGCCAAGTCGATCCGTGCCGGACCGGCAGCAACAACCCCGGGACCGGGTGACGACGGCAGCGTCCGGAAAGCGGTGAGACAAGCGTTGCAAAAGATGACCCCGGGGGATGATGTGGAAGCGTTCCTGGTGGTGTTTGAGCGGGTGGCCGAGCGGGAAAAGCTGCCGACCCCCCAGTGGGCTGAGGTATTGTCGCCCTATCTGACGGGGGAGCCCCAAAAAGCGTACCTGGACCTCTGTACCGAGGACGCCTTAGAATATGCGACCCTGAAAGCCGAAATACTTGCTCGGATGGGGGTGAATAGGTATGTACGGGCTCAGCGGGTAAATCAGTGGTTCTATGAGGAAGCCAAACCCGTACGCTCCCAGGCCTATGACTTGTTGCATCTCGTAAAGAAGTGGTTGCAGCCTGACACTCTGAGCCCGGCGCAAATGGTGGAAAGGGTAGTAGTTGATCGTTTTGTGCGCACTTTACCCGTCACCATTCAACGGTGGGTAGGACAGGGCGACCCAAGTACCCTGGACCAATTAGTGGGCCTGGTAGAGCGGCATGTGGCTACGCAGGACTTGATACGGGACACTGAGCCTTTGCGTACCGCTCGTCGGTCCGGCCCCTCCAAGCCTAGGGCCAAGGACCCACCGCTGACACCGGGGCAGGAGTCCGCTACCGTCCCGTCTGAGGCCGCGCCCTCTGTCCCTGAGGTCCGGAAGGCTATATACCCTAAACGACAACTCGTCAAGGGGGTTTCCGTCCCTATTAGATGTTGGCGGTGCCAGCGGGTGGGACATATGGAAGCCCAGTGTCCACTCACCACAGAGCCCATGGATTGTGGGGTTACCCGGCGGGGTTCAATGTATGCTCAGGTGGTGCATACCGCTGACCTGGTCTCCCCAGAGACTGAGCCCCACTTGTGCCAAATACAGGTGAATGGATGTCCGGTTACAGGCTTGTTGGATTCCGGAAGCTTAGTGACCCTTGTGCGATCAACCTTGAGGGCTAAAGTAAAGGCCACAGGACGTACCGTGGGGGTGGTTTGCATACATGGGGACCGCCGAGACTATCCCACGGGGATTGTCACCATCACAGCACCTTGCGGTCAGGTGCAACATGAGGTGGGACTTATTAACACTCTTCCCTATGACGTGATCCTAGGAAGGGATCTGCCCTATTTTTGGACTTTATGGAAGGGACCTCCTAAGTCCCCTCAGATATTGGTCAGTCCGGGACCTGAGCCCTACAATCCTGAATCCGGGACGCCTGCCGTAGGGGTCCCCATGATAGGGACAGAATGTGAACCCGATAGGTCGCCCCTAGAGGTATTGGCAGGCGAGGCTGAGACGGTCGAGCCCATCCCGGAGTTGGAGGCGTCCCCGGATACGTTTGGGACAGCCCAACTCCAGGACCCTTCATTAATACATGCCCGGAGTCGGGTGACAGTAGTTGACGGGGTAGCACAGCTGCCCGGTGCCCAGGTAAGGTACCCCCATTTCGCTCTTAAGCAGGATTTACTCTACCGGGCAGATGAAATACGGGGCGTGGGGGTAGAGCAGTTGGTGGTGCCCCAGCCGTATCGCCGGCGGGTCCTCGACTTGGCTCATAAACACCTGATGAGTGGCCACCTAGGGGTCAAGAAAACGCAGGAGCGAATATTGCAAAGGTTCTATTGGCCCGGGGTCTTTGGGGAGGTAAAACGGTTCTGCGAAACCTGCCCGGAGTGTCAACTTACCGCACCCCTGACCCACTTTCGCAGCCCGTTGGTACCGTTACCCATTATAGAAGTCCCTTTTGAACGGATAGGGATGGATCTGGTGGGGCCCCTCGTAAAGTCCGCTCGAGGGCACCAACACATCCTAGTGATCGTTGACTATGCCACCCGGTATCCAGAGGCGATACCTCTCAGACATACTGCGGCGAAGCTTATAGCTCGGGAGTTGTTTGCTGTGTTCTGCCGGGTGGGGTTGCCCAAGGAGATCCTTACGGATCAGGGGACCCCATTCATGTCTAAAGTAACCAAAGAGCTATGCCGGCTACTCCAGATCAAGCAGTTGCGTACGTCTGTGTATCATCCTCAGACGGATGGGTTAGTAGAACGATTCAATAAAACCCTGAAAACCATGCTCAAAAGGGTGATCTCCAAAGACGGGAAAGACTGGGATATGATGCTTCCCTATTTGATGTTTGCCATACGAGAGGTGCCACAGGCATCCACGGGGTTTTCGCCTTTTGAATTGTTATACGGGCGACATCCCCGGGGATTGTTGGACCTGGCAAAGGAAACATGGGAGCAAGAGCCCACCCCCCATAAAAGTGTGATTGAACACATTTTAGGAATGCAGAACCGCATAAGCGCGGTCATGCCAATTGTGAAGGAGCATTTACAGGAGGCTCAGGCCGCGCAAAGCGGCCGCTACAATAGACAAGCCACCGTGCGGACCTTTAAACCCGGGGATCGGGTGTTGGTTTTAATCCCCACGGCGGAGAGTAAATTCCTGGCTCAGTGGCAAGGCCCCTACGAGATAAAGGAAAGAGTCGGGGTGGTCAACTATAAAGTATTGCAGCCCGGTAGGCGGAAACCTGAACAAATATACCATATCAACCTATTAAAACCTTGGCAGGAACGGGAAAGCCTGATGGTTGTTTTCTCCCCATCTCCCTCCTCTTCGGGTCGTTCACATCCGGCTCCAGCGACCTCCGGAGAGGACGAACCGGAAGTAAGGATTGGAGAAGCCCTCACCAAGACACAGAGGCGAGAGGCCAGACGGCTGGTTCAGCAGAACCCCGATGTCTTCTCCGAGTTGCCTGGTAGGACCAGTCTGATACGACATGACATTGTCACCGAGCCTCACCTGAAGGTACGCCTGAAGTCATACCGGGTGCCGGAGGCTCGAAGACAAGGCATATCAGAGGAAGTGAAGACAATGCTACGCCTGGGGGTCATCGAAAAATCCCGGAGTGAATGGGCTAGTCCCATTGTCCTAATACCAAAACCCGATGGCTCCTTAAGGTTCTGCAATGACTTTAGGAGATTGAACGAAACATCCAAGTTCGATCTCTACCCCATGCCCCGGGTGGATGAGCTGATTGATAGGCTGGGACAGGCGCGATATTTCACCACGCTCGACCTGACCAAGGGGTACTGGCAGGTGCCACTGACGGAGTCCGCCAAGGAGAAAACCGCTTTTGTTACGCCGGAGGGTCTCTTCCACTATGTTGTCTTGCCTTTTGGGTTACATGGCGCTCCGGCCACGTTCCAGAGGTTGATGGACTTGGTGCTGGAACCCCACCAGGCGTATGCATCAGCGTACCTTGATGACATCATTATTTACAGCTCTGAGTGGCAGACCCACTTGGAACAGGTACAAGCGGTGGTGAACGCGCTCCGAACAGCCGGATTGACAGCCAATCCCAAGAAATGTGCGTTGGGGCTCACGGAAGCCCGCTACTTGGGCTACGTAATAGGCCAAGGAGTGATTAAGCCCCAAATTAACAAAGTTGAGGCGATCCAGAAGTGGCCTAGACCCCTGACCACGAAGCAGGTTAGGGCCTTCCTGGGTATCGTGGGGTATTACAGGAGGTTTGTAAAAGATTTTGCGGGACTATCAGCCCCCTTGACGGACCTTCTCAAAGGCAAGAAGTCCGTCATGGTGCGCTGGACTCCGCAGGCCGAGGACTCCTTCCGGGCCTTAAAGGGGGTCCTGTGCGGACAGCCCGTTCTTGTCAACCCTAATTTCCGGAAGGAGTTCATAGTACAGACTGACGCCTCGGAGGTCGGCCTGGGTGCAGTGCTGTCTCAGGTAGTTCAGGGGGAGGAACACCCAGTCCCCTTCTTAAGTAGGAAGCTCACCCCTCCCGAGCGGAATTATAGCGTAGTGGAGGAGTGCCTGGCGATCAAGTGGGCCTTGGAGTCCCTACGCTATTACCTGCTGGGACGGCAGTTTCGCTTGGTGACGGATCACTCTCCGCTGGTCTGGATGAGGTCCGCCAAGGAACGGAATGCCCGGGTTACCTGGTGGTTCCTTTCTCTGCAGAACTTCCGGTTTACGGTTGAACACCGGGCCGGTAGGTTGCAGGGCAACGCCGATGCCTTGTCCCGCGGCCCGTGTTTGATGGCGAGAGTTCAACCCCGCACGCTTGAACTGAGGGGGGGGGTATGTGAGACTGTGACCGGGGTTATCTATGACGGCCGGTATGTCTCGCCCCGGTTGTGCTCACTCCATGATAGAAAGTAACTCCACTCCAGGGTTAATGCTGTTTCCCTACAGGCTGAAGGAAGGGTTAAAAGGAAACAGGAACAAGGGCGGGGGTGCCGGGTGTGAGGGAGTGAACACAACTCCCTGAGTTCTCTGCCGGAGAGGCACATGTGTACTGTTGTGGACTTTTGTTTGGATATTAAAGCGTGTGCTGTGACCCTTGGTGCCTGGATCCCGTGTCTTCTGCTGCGCAGCCGACCACGCTACCTCACACCCCCCAAAGGAATACATTTTCTCCCAAATGGCCAAAAGTTGCAATATCCACCCAAAGAAACAAATTTGCTCCCAAATGTACAAAAGTTGCAATACCCCCCCAAAGAAACAAATTTCCTCCCAAATAGCCAAAAGTTGCAATACCCCCCAAAGAAACAAATTTGCTCCCAAATGGCCAAAAGTGTCAATACCCCCCCAAAGGAACAAATTTTCTTCCAAATGGTCAAAAGTTGCAATACCCCCCCAAAGGAACAAATTCGCCTCCAAACGGCCAATAGTTGCAATACCCCCCAAAGGAACAAATTTGCTCTCAAATGGCCACAAGTTGCAATACCCCCCAAAGGAACAAATTCGCCTTCTGATGGCCAAAATTTGCAATACCCCCCAAAGAAACAAATTTGCTCCCAAATGGCCAAAGGTTGCAATACCCCCCCAAAGAAACAAATTTCTCCCAAATGGCCAAAGTTGCAATACCCCCCCAAAGGAACAAATTTGCTTTCAAATGGCCAAAAGTTGCAATACCCACCCAAAGAAACAAATTTTCTCCCAAATGGTGACAGAAAGAGATGATACATGTTCCTCACGCCTTAGAGGCCTAAAACACACTTCCGCAAAAAAACGTACGTGTCTCACGGTCTGTTTTTCGGGTTCGTGTTCCGTTTTTTAGGGGCGTTTCTCCGGTAAGTATGGCATCCGTGTGATGGCGTATGCAAGCCGTGTGTGCGTGTGGAATGTCCGTATTGACATAAAAAACGTACGTGTGCTGTCCGTGTGCTGTCCGTTTTTAAAGGCCCGCATTCTTACCCAATTAACGATTTTAATCATTCATCATGAGATCCTGGTGTTGTTGTTTGCCTTCAATTGACCTGATAGATTGGAAACAAGTGTTTCAGATTTTTTGATGAAAAACGGACACGGACGATACGTGCTGAACACGGACATACTCCATGTGCGGTCCGTGCAGGCACGGACCTATAGACTAAAGCGGGTCCATGCCTGCGTGCTGCCGGCCAAAAACGGACATGTCGTCCGTGTAGAAAAGCGCACACACGTACTTACCACACGGACACACGTTCCGTGTGATTTTACGTGTGTGTGCCATCTACCATTGAATAACATGGGTCTCCGTGTCTCCGGTACGTGCAAATACGTACCGCACACGTACAAAAAAAACGGATTTGTGTTGCGGGTCATAGATAAATGAATACCGTGTAAGGAACACTATATATAGTATCTAATGGGAGTCTATAGTAGATATATACGCCATGTATGAATGGTACGTGTGTGTGCGTGTTTTGTGTCATATAGTTATGTGTGTGTGTGTGTGTGTGTGTGTGTGTGTGTGTGTATACAGTACAGACCAAAAGTTTGGACACACCTTCTCATCTCTAGAACAACTGTTAAGAGGAGACTTTGTGCAGCAGGCCTTCATGGTAAAATAGCTGCTAGGAAACCACTGCTAAGGACAGGCAACAAGCAGAAGAGACTTGTTTGGGCTAAAGAACACAAGGAATGGCCATTAGACCAGTGGAAATCTGTGCTTTGGTCTGATGAGTCCAAATTTGAGATCTTTAGATCCAACCACTGTGTCTTTGTAGAAAAGGTGAACGGATGGACTCTACATGGCTGGTTCCCACCGTGAAGCATGGAGGAGGTGTAATGGTGTGGGGGGGCTTTGCTGGTGACACTGTTGGGGATTTATTCAAAATTGAAGGCATACTGAACCACCATGGCTACCACAGCATCTTGCAGCGGCGTGCTATTCCATCCGGTTTGCGTTTAGTTGGACCATCATTTATTTTTCAACAGGACAATGACCCCAAACACACCTCCAGGCTATGTAAGGGCTATTTGACTAAGAAGGAGAGTGATGGGATGCTACACCAGATGACCTGGCCTCCACAGTCACCAGACCTGAACCTAATCGAGATGGTTTGGGGTGAGCTGGACCGCAGAGTGAAGGCAAAAGGGCCAACAAGTGCTAAGCATCTCTGGGAACTCCTTCAAGACTGTTGGAAGACCATTTCTGGTGACTACCTCTTCAAGCTCATCAAGAGAATGCCAAGAGTGTGCAAAGCAGTAATCAAAGCAAAAGGTGGCTACTTTCAAGAACCTAGAACATAAGACACATTTTCAGTTGTTTCACACTTCTTTAAGTATTTCATTCCACATGTGTTAATTCATAGTTTTGATGCCTTCAATGTGAATCTACAATTTTCAGAGTCATGAAGATAAAGAAAACTCTTTGAATGAGAAGGTGTGTCCAAACCTTTGGTCTGTACTGTATATGTATATATATATATATATATATATATATATATATACATACATACAGTGCTTTTTTTGTAAAAAAATATTTCCTGGTACGCATCTATGGGGCGAGGAGCGGGGGGGGGGTGCTGTCAGGCGCCGCTGGCCGACATTGAGGTGCGGGGGAGGGGGGGTTTGGACACGAGCGCAAGGGATTGTCCACTACTTTAACCATTAACGACCTTTCCTTAGGATAGGTCACGAATGTCTGGATGGTCGGGGTCCGGCACCTGGCACCCCCGCCAATTCCCTACACTAGGTGCCGGTGGTGGCCGGAAGTGCTCAGTTCTGGATCTATTCCGTCTTCTGATAGTGGCAGCAGTCTCCTATTACAATCAATGAGGCGGATGTGCAGTACCCGGCCGCGAACACTATCAGAGGACGGAGCAGATCCAGAAATAAGCATTTCCGGCCACCTGCACCATAATCAGCTGATCAGTGGGGGTCCCATTGTGCTCACATCAGAAGCAATGCACAAGTGGGACCAAGACCTAATGATGAGACATAGTCAGTATCACAAATAAACATTTACATTCAGGTACCTTATAGATGATGTTGTCTCTGAGTCATTTCTTTCTATTCTTCATCTTATCCTGACGCAATGATGACTTTTCACATTCACATCTCGTCTCTGCAGATTTCCATCTTCTCCGGTCTTCTGCAGCACATCCCGACACGATGCCCCTAAAAATAGCAGAATAATTATATTACTTTTACTTAAAAGTATCTGCCCTACACAGTGCCCCAGAATAAATAATGGCCCCTCACTGTATTCTCTGCACAAAATATGACCCACACTGTCCCTCTTATGGTACATGCCCTCCATATTCCCTTTCCAAACTGAGCCTACTGTTTAGTGTCCTTTACACTGTGTCCCCTTATACTGCACCGTCTTTATACTGTGCCTTCATCACACTTCCCTCTCCTTGCTATAACCTCACACTGTCCTCCCATTCTGCCCTCTCTCCATACCGCCCCCCTCCACTACCCAGTCTCTTTTCTCTACCCCTCACATTCTTCTCTTCCCTTACTGTCTCCACACTACCTCCTGTGTGTCCATATACTTTTCCCCTCACTCCACATCCTGCCCACTTGCTCCTCATACCATGTCACTCTTTATTCTGTGTCCTCAAAATTTCTTTCCAGTTCGCTCCACGTCCTCTCTGCATGAAACCTCATCCTCTCTGTCCCCATGCATGAAACCTCATCCTCTCTCTCCCCATGCTTTTCCCCTCATCCTCTCCCCATGCTTTACCCCTCATCCTCTCTGTCCCCATGCATGAAACCTCATCCTCTCTGTCCCCATGCATGAAATCTCATCCTCTCTCTCCCCATACTGTGTCCAAAGATACTTCCCCCTCCCCATCCTATCTTCCCACCATACTCTGTGCACAGATAGTTCCCTCCCCCAGCCATACTGTGATATACATATTCCCCCCTCCCCACCCTCTGTCCCCCCCCATAGTGTGTGCACAGATGGTTCCCTCCCCCACCCTCTGTCCTCCTCATAGTGTATGCACAGATGGTTCCCTCCCCCACCTTCTGTCCTGCCCATAGTGTGTCAACAGATGGTTCCCATTCCCCACTCTCTGTCCTCCCCATAGTGTGTCCACAGATAGTTCCCTCCCCTCACCCTCTCTCCCCCATACTGTTTCATAAATACTCCCCTCTTACCCCATAATGTTCCTCCTCCGTGTCCTCTTCAGCTCCACAGTGGAGCAATTCTCAGCGTTTCTCTGCCCTCCGCGCTGCCTTCCGGGTCAGCAGTCTGATCAGCTGACCTGATCACATGACCGTCGTCACGCTGACCCGGAAGTCAGCGCCAGGGATCACCGCTTCAATTGTCCTCGCGTCTGACAGATGCAAGGACAATTGACAGTGGGAGCCGCGCGCTGCACATTCTATGAGTGCGGTTGTCAGCGTGACCACCGCGCTCAGAGAATAGTGGCTCCCACCCAACAGACTTCCACACCGCCGCATCAGCCAGCCCAACAGCGCCCCCTAGAGACGCCTCTGGCTTGTGCCTTCGCTCCACATGGCTAATTTGTATAGTTTACAAATTAGCCATGTGGACAGAGCCAGAGGCACTCTTCATATTTTCCGGTACGCCGTACCGGCCTGTACCACCACAAAAAAAGCAATGTATATATATATATATATATATATATATATATACTAGAAGGAGGCCCGATTCTACGCATCGGGTATTCTAGAATTTACGTATTGTGTAGTTCATGTATGATTTTTGTTATATATATATATATATATATATATATATATATATATATATATATATAGATGTTGTTGTGTGTAGTTACCAAGTGTTTGTGTAGGGCGCTGTACATGTTCTGGGTGTTGTCTGGGTGTGACGGGGGGTGAGAGCGGTGTTGTATGTGTGTTGCGTTGTTTGTGGAGCGCTGTGTGTCTGTAGCGTTGTGTGTGTGTGTGTGTGTTGCGCGGTTTGTGTGTGTGGTGTGTTTTGGGGGGAGGTATGTTTTGTGCAATGTGTGTGTTGTGCGGTATGTGCGTATATTTGTGTGTGCCGCGGTGTTTGTATGTTGGGTGTTGTGTGTGTGCAGCGTTGTCTGTGTGTGTGTGGGTCTCTGTGTAGGGCAGTTGTTTGTGGTTCCCAGTGTGTGTGTGGTGTGTTGTGCAGTGCGCGCGCGTGTGTGTGTTGGGGGGAGGTGTGCACTTCCCATCGTGCTCCATCCCCCATGCAGCGCACTCCCCATCGTGCTCCATCCGCCATGCTGCGCACTCCCAAACGTGCTCCATCCGCCATGCTGCGCACTCCAAACGTGCTCCATCCCCCATACTCCGCACTCCCCATCATGCTCCATCCCCCATGCAGCGCACTCCCCATCGTGCTCCATCCCCTATGCTGCGCACCCCCCATCGTGCTCCATCCCCCATGCTGCGCACTCCCAAACGTGCTCCATCCGCCATGCTGCGCACTCCCAAACGTGCTCCATCCGCCATGCTGCGCACTCCCAAACGTGGTCCATCCGCCATGCTGCGCACTCCCAAACATGCTCCATCCGCCATACTCCACACTCCCCATCGTGCTGCATCCCCCATGCTGCGCACTCCCAAACGTGCTCCATCCGCCATGCTGCGCACTCCCAAACGTGCTCCATCCGCCATGCTGCGCACTCCCAAACGTGGTCCATCCGCCATGCTGCGCACTCCCAAACGTGCTCCATCCGCCATGCTGCGCACTCCCAAACGTGCTCCATCCGCCATGTTGCGCACTCCCAAACGTGGTCCATCCGCCATGCTGCGCACTCCCAAACGTGGTCCATCCGCCATGCTGCGCACTCCCAAACGTGCTCCATCCGCCATGCTGCGCACTCCCAAACGTGCTCCATCCGCCATGCTGCGCACTCCCAAACGTGCTCCATCCCCCATGCTGCGCACCCCCCATCGTGCTCCATCCCCCATGCTGCACCAGCATCAGCCTCTCTACCCGCAGCATCAGCCTCTCTGCCCGCAGCATCAGCCTCTCTCCTCCCAGCATCAGCCTCTCTACCCGCAGCATCAGCCTCTCTCATCCCAGCATCAGCCTCTCTGTCCCCAGCATCAGCCTCTCTGTCCCCAGCATCAGCCTCTCTCCTCCCAGCATCAGCCTCTCTCCTCCCAGCATCAGCCTTTTCTGTCCCCAGCATCAGCCTCTCTCCTCCCAGCATCAGCCTTTCCTGTCCCTAGCATCAGCCTCTCTCCTCCCAGCATCAGCCTCTCTCATCCCAGCATCAGCCTCTCTCCTCCCAGCCTACCCCAGCCTCAGCCTCCCCCAGCATCAGCCTCTCTCCTCCCAGCATCAGCCTCTCTCCTCCCAGCATCAGCCTTTTCTGTCCCCAGCATCAGCCTCTCTCCTCCCAGCCTACCCCAGCCTCAGCCTCCCCCAGCATCAGCCTCTCTCCTCCCAGCATCAGCCTCTCTCTTCCCAGCATCAGTCTCTCTCCTCCCAGCCTACCCCAGCCTCAGCCTCCCCCAGCATCAGCCTCTCTCCTCCCAGCATCAGCCTCTCTCCTCCCAGCATCAGCCTCTCTCCTCCCAACCTACCCCAGCCTCCCCCAGCCTCTCTCCTCCCAGCATAGCCTTTTCGGTCCCCAGCATCAGCCTCTCTCCTCCCAGCCTACCCCAGCCTCAGCCTCCCCCAGCATCAGCCTCTCTTCTCTCAGCCTCCCCATCCCAGCCTTCCCCAGGATCAGCCTCTCTCCTCCCAGCCTCCTCCAGCACGCCATGCTCCTCTGCCGACACTCACAGATCTGATGGCATACACTCCCACACACACCCGATCGCATACACTCACACACACCCGATCGCATACACTCACGCACACACACATTGACGATATTGCACATATGCGCTCATACTCACAACATCCGGAGATACTACATGCTTCTGGCCATGTGATCCTCCGGCAGGTCCTGGAAGCTCACAGCACAGTATCGCCGCCGAGAAGCAAGCGATATCCCAGGATGTTGTGAGTATGTGGATGCGATGTGATGTGTGAGGTGTGTGTGAGAGTGAGTGTGATCTGATATGTGTGTGTGTATGTGTGTGTGTGTGCTGTTATGTGTGTGCGTGTCTGTATGTTCCGCCGCTGCAGGACCTTGATGCGCTGGTAACTATGCTACCATGGTTACCAGCGTATCTCGTCCCCCGCTCGCACGGGAGCCCACACCAGCATACGCCGGCCAGCCCCAGCAATGCGAGGGTATGTGTCGGCTGGTTTGGCGGCGTACGCTGATGTGGGCTCCCAGGGGTACAGTACTCATCTGGTAGTCGTGGCTCCGTGACCATGTCGGTTCGGGGAATGCGTGGGGGGGCGGGGCCAGAGCTAGCGTGCATTGCGTGAGGGGGGCGGGGCGTGGCAGAGTTGCCAATGCCTGCAGGGTGCCGGGGCAAGAGGCCAATCTGTGGGGGGGGGCGGAGCCTGGGCGAGCGGCCGGCCAATCCGTGTGGGGGCGCAGCCTGGGCGAGCGGCCAATCCGTGCGGGGGGCGGGGCCATGGCGAGCCCAGCGGCCAATCAGCTTTGTGTCACCGTAAGGACACAATTTTGGAGCAAGACAGACAGACAGACAGACAGACAGATAGACAGACAGAATAAGGCAATTATATATATATAGATATATACAGTACGTGTATGTGTGAGCCAATATATACTGTCAAGGGGGAGGGCTTTCTGTTGCCTGGAGATTTATCAGGCTTCCAATAGCAACCAATCACAGCTTAGCTTCTATTTTGCTACAGTTAATTAATCTGAGCTCTAATTGGTTAATATAGGCAACAAAGGACATTCTCAGTATGTGTGAGGTCATAGGATGTTAAATCTGTGTGGAATATCTGTGGTGTTGAAATATATGTTGTGAAATGCTTCTATTAGCTTAGTTTTTGCCTTTTAATAATTACATTTCTATCTATTAGTTTTGTGGTTTTTGTGTGCAGAATAAATTTTTGTTAATACATTCCATTTTGTTAACTGCAGTTATTCACCCGGGCGAAGTCGGGTAGTACAGCTAGTAATATATATATATATATATATGTTCTGCCTTCGTCCACGTGTGAGCTGTGTGGACTCCGGCATACAGCTAACCTTCATCCACTGTTTCAATAAACAGACTGTGTTGCCTTTAAGTCTTTATTATTAAATGATGATGGATAGGTGGATGATCATAAGAAATGGATGATTGATTGGTAAAAACTATAACAAAAGATACAAATCCATATCAGTACAGGCATATCACAAATAACAGAATGACATACATAGTAGTACTGGTATTTACAGAATCTGCATAACACAGAAAGCAATGCATATGACTGAATACAACATTTACACTGCTGATGCCGCCCTACACCTGCTCTGCATGTATCACAGCCTATGCAATCTGAGTAGAGCCACTGCCACTTCACAGTGCCTACATAACAACTGTACACATATTCCAACACAAATATGTAGTCTAATACAATGATTCCTACCGGGATCCATTAGTCAGGAGGAACGATTGAAGAGAAGGAACTGGAGCCAGCTAATAGCACCTCTGAATCCTATGGAGGCACCAAGACATCTGGTCTCCAACTCAGGAAGGGCAGGGAAAAAAGGGCGGTCCAAGGAAGTATCTCTTCCTTAAAGCAACAGGCTCCAACCACAGAAATACTATGGAGATGTATGAGGAAAACATAAGAAAGCCAACAGTGACCTCTTGTGGGCAACAAACGATATTACCCTTATCCTATTTAATGAATAGAAGACAGAACACTCCCCGCTTGGCGTTAACCAATGCCACTATTGGACTCCTGAGGGGATAACAACAACACAAGTTCAGTGACTGGTCTGGTGAACAGTTTGTTCTCTCCGAGCTTGCTCACTCTGACCTCTACCTTGCGTACTCTCCCATCCTTGCTGGGAAAGGGTTTGGTGACTAGGCCGAGTGGCCACTCATTTCGGTGTGATTGACTGTCCTTTACAAGTACCACATCGCCAAGTCTGATGTTTGGATGGTCTTTCTGCCATTTTGTTCTGGTTTGCAGAGTGGAGAGATATTGTTTCCTCCATCTGTCCCAAAAGGCATTGGACACGTTTTGTACTTGCCTCCATTGTCTTCTGTAGAGGTCTTTCTCGGTGAATTCTCCAGGTGGAGCTCCTGGGACACAGGTTTTCTGTGTAAGTAGCATGGCAGGAGTAAGAACTGTTGAGTCTCCAGAATCTCCAGAAAGAGCTGTCAATGGCCTAGCATTCATGATAGCTGTAACTTCGGCCAAGAACGTAGTCAAGCTTTCGTGGGTAAGTCTGGTGTTTGCTTGCAAGAGGATAGAATCTAGAATCTTGCGTGCAATTCCTATCATTCTTTCCCAGGTGCCTCCCATGTGCGAAGAGTGTGGCGGGTTGAAGGTCCAGGTGCATCCTTGCTCACCTAGGTACCTCTCTACATTTGTAATGTCTAGATTGGAAGGGATTTGGAGTTCTCTTGCTGCTCCAATAAAGTTTGTGCCTCTATCAGAACGAATGTGCTTCACAGGGCCTCTGATAGCAATGAAGCGTCGAAGTGCATTTATGAAACTTGAAGTGTCCATAGATTCTATTACTTCGATATGAACAGCTCTGACAGACAAACAGGTGAATAGAACTGCCCAACACTTTGCTTCGGCATGGACCTTCCTAGTGCGTCTTGTAGCTACGGACCAGGGGCCGAACACATCCAGTCCAACGTTGGTGAAGGGGGGTTCAGTACTGAGCCTGTCAGGTGGAAGATTGGCCATCTTCTGGTTTTGAAACATGCCACGAAGTTTGCGACACGTAACGCAGTTGAAGATGAGTTTACTCGCGCTTCTCTTCGCTCCGACTATGCATAGTCCAGCCGCTCGTAGACTCCCTTCGGTAAACAAACAACCTTGATGTCTCACCAAGATGTGATGATGTTGAATGAGCAAGGTTGTGACGTGATGACGTCCGGGAATTATTACCGGGTGTTTCTCTGAGACTTCTACCTTAGCTTCTTGAATGCGGCCACCTATTCTCAGCAGCCCATCTTTGTCAATGAACGGGTCGAGTTTCCTCAACGCACTGTCTCTAGGAATGGGTAGTCCTTTGTCGAGATTGTCTATCTCCTTGTTGTAGGCTTCATTTTGTACAACATGGAGTATTGTAATCTTGGCTTTCTCTAGGTTGGGAGCAGTAAACGCATGCTTGCAGTGATGCCAACCTTTACTGCATCTCTGATTTGTTGGTAGTTTGGACTTGTAAAACTGAGTCACGTGTAGTAAAAAAGCGATGGCTCTAACAAGTGAGTTCCAGGTTGAGAATCTACTGAACCGATGAGATCCAAGGTGACGTCCTGAAACCACTGTATGAAGAGCTGACACTTGAGGACGAAGGTCTTCATCGACATCTGGATCCACCAGTTCGAATGTATCGGGCCTGCTGATGTAGGATGTTGTTCGGTACAGGAAGGCAGGGCCTGTGAACCATGTAGCGTCCTTAAGGTGACTTGGTGCAACGGATCTAGTCGTATGGTCGGCGGGATTGTGATGAGCAGATACGTAATGCCACTGATCAGGGGGAGTTGATCTTCTTATTCTCAATACCCGGTTGCTGACGTAGACATAGAAGCGTCGTGTTTCGTTGCAGATGTATCCTAGTACCACCTTGCTGTCAGTGTAGAACTCTGCATCTTTGATCTCCTGATTCATTCCATCTGAGATAAGTTCAGCCAGCTCTACTGCAAGGACGGCAGCACAGAGTTCCAGTCTAGGTATCGTGTGTTCACGGAGTGGCGCCAGTTTTGTCCGACTCATGACGAACCCAATATGGATCTGTTCATTCACATCGGTGGTTTTAAGGTATACTACTGCTGCGATTGCTTTGACTGATGCATCGCAGAAGATACAAAGTCTTTGAGATTTGACTTCTGTGGATGGCACAGGAGCGTATGGTCGGTTCACATGAAGATCGGTCAAGGCCTCGAGAGACTTCTTGAGCTTGTGTCTGAGGGAAACAAATCGACTGTAGTCCTGTTTCCTGTTGTTGGGTAGGCGTTGTCTCCGTGGTCGGAATGGTAAGGGTGCCACCCAGCTGTTCGACTTGTCTTTGGTTATTTCTTGGTCCATGATATCCAAGAACATCCTGTCTTCTATGGACATTGCTTTTTTGTTGTCCTCTTTGGTCCTGTGGAAGACTGTACAGCCTATGTGGTCTTGTTCACCCTCACAAGCGTGGTCTTCGTTGGAAGGAACTGCGAAAGGACATGGCAGAGGAGTACTGCTTGGTAATTCCTTTACCAACAGACTGTTGTGACATGGTCGGAAGAAAGACGGACGTCCATTTTCTAGTGTGTTGGTGAGCATACTGTTGACTGAGGCTGGCTTGTGTGCTCCTCCTAGACAGACATCTCCTATTACGACCCATCCTAGGTCAAGTCTCTGCGCATATGGAGCGTTCTGGGAGCCGTTAATGGACTCTCTAGCCTTATGCACACGTAGCATGTCTCTTCCAAGGAGTAAGGCTATTGGAGCTTCTGAGTCCAGTTCTGGAATCAGGTGAGCTATACGCTTCAGATGGGGGTGATGAGCTGCTACCTCTGGTGAAGGTATCTCGGACCTGTTGTCAGGAATCTGGTTGCACTCCAGTATGGTAGGTAATGATAGGCAGGTCTGGCCATCTATGGATTCCACCTTGTATCCGGTTGCCTTCCTCCCCGCCGTCTCAACGGTGCCTGAACATGTCTTCAAGGAGTAGGGAGAACCGGGGCCCGCAATGTTGAAACTGCTGAAGAAGATGGACTTGGCAAGAGATCTGTTGCTCTGGTCGTCCAAGATCGCATAGATCTTAATTGCTTTGTCCCTGCGGCCTGCTGGGTAGACTCTGACAAGGCAGATTTTCGAACAGGACCTTCCTCCTGTGAGTCCTTTACAGATCTCCGTACATTGAGAGGTAACCACCGTGGTGTCTTCATCAGTGTTCTTCTGTTTTCCATCGTGTTCTTCTGCTTGCGGCAACACTCGTGTAGGTGGTCCAGGGTGTAAGGCTGTATTGTGATCCGTGCTGTCACATTCTGCACATTTCACGCTAGCTTCGCAGTTCCTGGCCATGTGCGATGTTGCAGCACAGCATTTGAAGCAGATGTTGTGTTCCTTGAGGAAGCCTTTGCGATCCTCTAGAGACTTCTCCCTGAAGGCTCTGCATTTTAGTAGAGGATGTGGTTTCCGGTGTAGAGGACACTGTTTACTGATATCCTGGGGTTTGTTCTCTTCTGGAGGATGCTTACTTTCTTTGTGAGCAGGACCTGAGGAGACAATGTTAGTTTTGTGGACCGCCACGGGTGTCCTACTGGGTTTGACATCGGGGGCGGTGGTACATGACAGAGTAAAATCAAAACTAGGGTCATTTCTGATTTTAGCTTGCTGAGCTACAAAACCTACAAATACGGCAAAAGGAGGGAATGGCGCGTTATGTGTTTGCTTATACCGTGAACCGTGTGAGACCCACTTTTCTTGTAGATTGTAAGGAAGTTTTTGCACTATCGGATTGACACCCCTAGCGGTATCCAAGAATGCCAATCCGGGCAAATCTCCTTCCTCTTGGGCAACCTGTAACTCTACTAAGAGATCGCTTAGCTCTCTTAGCCTTTGAAAGCCTTTGGGTCCTATCTTAGGGAAGTCATCAATTCTTTTAAACAAAGCATTTTCAATAACTTCTATGGACCCATAGCATTCATCAAGTCTCTTCCACACCAAGTGTAGACCTTTGGGTGGGTTTTTAATGTTAATGTCTCTTAGTCTTTTGGCGTGTTCTACCGATTCACTACCAAGCCATTTTACCAGGAGGTCTAACTCCTCACTACAAGAAAGGTCCAAACCTCTTATGGTGTTCTGGAACGAGGCTCGCCACGACCTATAATTCTCGGCACGATCATTGAACTTTACAAGTCCTTTTGTGACCAGATCTCGACGAGCAAAGAACTTTGCAAAGTCCATGGTGGCTTGGTCAGTGCTGGTGCGAGCCGGTGTATGGTCATGTCTATTGTGTGGTGTATCACCATACCTGTAGGGTGTTTCCGCCTTCGGAAAGTCAGCATAGTACCTCCCCGGAGAGGAAGGTGTCTTTTTGTGGTAAGATGGTGATTGTACCTTCCGCTCTGTGGGATAGTAGTTTTGGTGAACCTCCTCGTGCTGTACACTCTCTTGCTTGAAGCGGTGTAATTCAAGGTTGGATGGCTGGCCGTCTGCGTAGTCTGTTTGGTGAAGCACATCTGAGCTGTCATCTATCCTGGAGTATTGGTAGATGTATTCTGCGACGCGCTGTGCTGGATCCTGCTGGTCTAGGTCCGGCCTAAGAACATCGCTGCGTCTTCCTTCGGGTTGCTCTGCCGCTTCCAGGAACTCTGCCTTGGCTATTGCGGCCGCTGTCTCCTTTTCTACGGCAAGTCTTTCTAAAGTCAGTTGCAGACGTGCATTCTCTGCTTCTTGCTCCGCTTGCAGACGTGCACTCTCTGTCTGCTTTAGTTTGAGTTGCATTTCCTGTTCAGCGAAGGAGGACCTCACTTTAGCTGCTTCGGCCTCAGCGCGGGCGACGGCAGCAAGCTCCCTAATTGAGGATTTAGTAGAGCTTGCCCGTGACCTTGTCTTCAGGGAAGACGCTCGGCTGACAGACATTGTGCACTTGGCTGCAGACTATTTTAGCGGGAAACAGAGTCTATTTGCGGACGGCCTTCCGCGTGGTGGAGAGTGGAATGGTGGTTTCTGGCGTACTGCGGTCTAGTCACTGCGGCTGTGTGGTGGCTGCTGCGACATCCATATGCGGTACAGCGTGGATGTTAGCGGTCCCGTACTACAGCCTGCGACCGGCTATCTTTACTGGAGCTGGACTGCGCTCTTGTTCTATGTAGCTGTATGGCGGCTGCTGTAATACCCGTGTGCCGTGTAGCGTGGGTGTTAGCTGTCCCGTACAGTTCGTACAATCGCTGCCTGCGACCAGCAGCCCGTTTTTACTGTTCTGCCTTCGTCCACGTGTGAGCTGTGTGGACTCCGGCATACAGCTAACCTTCATCCACTGTTTCAATAAACAGACTGTGTTGCCTTTAAGTCTTTATTATTAAATGATGATGGATAGGTGGATGATCATAAGAAATGGATGATTGATTGGTAAAAACTATAACAAAAGATACAAATCCATATCAGTACAGGCATATCACAAATAACAGAATGACATACATAGTAGTACTGGTATTTACAGAATCTGCATAACACAGAAAGCAATGCATATGACTGAATACAACATTTACACTGCTGATGCCGCCCTACACCTGCTCTGCATGTATCACAGCCTATGCAATCTGAGTAGAGCCACTGCCACTTCACAGTGCCTACATAACAACTGTACACATATTCCAACACAAATATGTAGTCTAATACAATGATTCCTACCGGGATCCATTAGTCAGGAGGAACGATTGAAGAGAAGGAACTGGAGCCAGCTAATAGCACCTCTGAATCCTATGGAGGCACCAAGACATCTGGTCTCCAACTCAGGAAGGGCAGGGAAAAAAGGGCGGTCCAAGGAAGTATCTCTTCCTTAAAGCAACAGGCTCCAACCACAGAAATACTATGGAGATGTATGAGGAAAACATAAGAAAGCCAACAGTGACCTCTTGTGGGCAACAAACGATATTACCCTTATCCTATTTAATGAATAGAAGACAGAACAATATATATATATATATATATATATATACATACATACATACACATAGCTTGTCCAAGCTTATCCCTCTAAGTGTCACTATATGAATTGACACATTGGGCTCAGAATGTGGAGTGTGCATATTGCAGACGAGTGGTCACATGACCATTCATTCTGACTGTTGACAACTCACTGTCTGCTGCATGTGATGTGAGGATTCACTTATCTGCACTGTGAAGCGCCATGCAATAAATAGTGCGATAATAATAAATAATAGTACTTTGCAATAAAATATAGTTACTGCTGATTTTTGTGAAAAACCTTGACCACTATTTTTTCCTTGGGCTACATGACATTTTGGTTATGCTGTCAAACATCGCAGCATGCCCATGTCACTACTAGCATGATGCAGGTCCGTGAGGTCGCTTTCATTTCTGCACTGGTAATAGCCCCATAGACATAGACAGGGTAAGAGACAGACACAAAGAGACAGACTGACAGGGAAAGAGACAGACACAGGGAAACAGACAGACAGGGAAAGAAAGGGAAAGAGACAGACAGGGTTAGACCCGCAACACACATCCGTGTAATTTGTACGTGTGCGGTACGTATTTGCATGTACCGGAGACACGTACACACGGAGACCCATGTTATTCAATGGTAGATGGCACACGTACGTAAAATCACACGGAACGTGTGTCCGTGTCATAAGTACGTGTGTGCGCTTTTCAACACGGACGACATGTCCGTTTTTGGCCGGCAACACGCAGGCACAGACCCGCTTTAGTCTATGGGTTCGTGCCTGCACGGACCGCACACGGAGTATGTCCGTGTCCGTGTTCAGCACGTATCGTCCGTGTCCGTATTTCATCACAAAATCTGAAACACTTGTTACCAATCTATCAGGTCAATTGTAGGCCATTAATTCTGGCGCCAAACATACATTTCCTGTCCATTTGCACGCCAGACAGCAGCTGGGCACCTGTCCTCTCACTGCAGGGGAACTTTGAGCACAAAGAACAACACAGGTACTGAGCATGGCGCCCAGAATCGATACAGAGAGGCTGGAGAAGTGGAGAGGCATCCAGAGCTGTGGGACACACGTGTTGATGGCTATCATGACAGGTTAATGGTGGAACGAGCATGGATGGCTGTGGCAGAGATAGTCTACCCTAGGAATGGATGGTCTCAATGTACCCCTGGAAAGAAAAATAGATATGGTGAGTACACATATTTACATTGCTTCTGTCTTTACCTACATGTGCACATTCTGTAGGCAGAGTATAATCATATTTGTATTGTTTATTGGGCCTGACTCATTTTGAGATACACTGGAGAGGAAAGACAGACAGTGGGATGGCATCACCCACGGGGATCTCCTAGGTACACTGCGTTACGTGGCAAGAACAAGAAA
Source organism: Anomaloglossus baeobatrachus (assembly GCF_048569485.1). NCBI lineage: Eukaryota > Metazoa > Chordata > Amphibia > Anura > Aromobatidae > Anomaloglossus > Anomaloglossus baeobatrachus. Next base: position 291,365 of record NW_027441819.1, read on the forward strand.
AAGACGTACCTAAAAAATGGGATCACCACTTATGAAGTATTATTAAGAATCATCAATGTTTTATTGTCAATAGAACACACATAAAACACATAGTGAAAGTGAAAAAATACCGATAAACGAATACACACAGACAAATACGGACATCTAAAATCAATTAAAAGCACTAATGCACTTGAGAGATACCCACATTGAAAAATGTATATTCTTGGTCCAATGCCAATAGGCTGTAGTCAATATTGAACAAACCCTGAAATACCCCTATATTTGTGCCACAAGGAGAGGACTTTCCACAAAATAGAATAGCAGCTTATGCCGAGGATCCCACAGGTACTCAAATGAAATTACCTGGCTGGCCCATGGCAGAGTGAGCAGCAGAAAATAAATGAACAAGATCAAAAATTGTACAGTTCACAAATTCACAAAGACCTGAGCAAGACACCTAGCAGGCATTTCAAACAGGTTTTAGATAATCAAGCAAGCGGGCTAAAGTAATAAAGAAAAGCCCAGAGAGCAACTAAGGAAAATCCCTCAGGATGACATACCAAAACCTCAAGGAGGGTGCAGCAAAAAATGCTAAAAAACCGTCCGGGGCAGGGCAAGGAAGGGTGGTGGACCAGATATGGGTGGCCCCACGCGTATCGCTACCTCTTGGTAGTTTTCTCAAGGGCAGACATTAACCTGCAGGGGAACTTTGAGCACAGAGAACAACACAGGTACTGAGCATGGCACCCAGAATCGATATAGAGAGGCTGATTGGAGAAGTGGAGAGGCATCCAGAGCTGTGGGACACACGTGTTGATAGCTATCATGACAGGTTAATGGTGGAACGAGCATGGATGGCTGTGGCAGAGATAGTCTACCCTAGGAATGGATGGTCTCAATGTACCCCTGGAAAGAAAAATAGATATGGTGAGTACACATATTTGCATTGCTTCTGTCTTTACCTACATGTGCACATTCTGTAGGCAGAGTATAATCATATTTGTATTGTTTATTGGGCCTGACTCATTTTGAGCTACACTGGAGATTCACAAACAGGAGAGTGTAGTTCTCTGCACTTTTGAAGTATTCATTGCAATTTACTAGTAATGTCAGCATGTGTGTATATATGGGCTGCAAAGCATTTTATGCATGTACAAATGGCATTTCATGGTGGGGAAGCCACTATTAAACATGTTTGGGGGTTTTTTTGGTTACCATTTCTGTGCATTTTCTATTGCAAATGTGCTGTGATTTGTCTATATTTTTGGATTTGTATTTCTATGTTTGGGTTATTATGCAAGTTCCTTGGTGTCACCATGTCTGGAATGGTAACAGTAATTTGTAGTGTGTAATGGAAAATATATGTGGAACATATGGCACTTCATGGGTTTGTAGATATTTTATTTCATGGCTTTCTGTAGGTTTTTTATTGTTTGAACAATTATAAGGAGATGAATGATGAATAAGTGGTTGAAGATGTTTACTGCTGAACTTGTTTTTTCTCCCATGCTTATTGTGTTAGTATGTCACTAGATGAGTGTAATGGGTTGTTGTTGTCATACACATGGATGTGTGTTCCTATTTCATACAATTGATGCAATCCAAGACTAATGTCTAATTTTTTTACATCTACAATTGTTTGAATTAGTGACCTTAATTTACATTTTTTAATGTTTTTTAACAGTGGATCTTGTCAAACGGCGATGGCGCTCAGCCCGTGACCAGTTCCGCAGAGAGTATAACCCTGTGGCCACCACAGCTGCCGCTGCAAAAAAGAAAAAATATGTCCATTATGAAAAACTGAGCTTCCTTATGCCCATTATGGAAGTACCAAAGTAAGTTTCAAGCATTACATCACATGGTGGTTTTATTTAAAAGGCACACAGTAATGGGTTTTTTTTTTCTCATCAAAGTACAGAGGATAACCTGGAAGATAGTGAGGAAGCCCAGTCAGCAGTATTAACAGCGACCTCTGCTTCTGAGATGGAGCCTACCTCATATCAACCACCAACAATCCCCAACACCATCCAGCCAGACGCAGAAGAAATGTCCTCTGATTTGGGTTTGGGCACAAGTCAATCCACTAATGAAATTGCAGGCCAGTCTACAGGGAAACAAAGTGGCCCTTCACCAGTTCTTGCAGACAGTAGTCCACAGCAACATGCAGGCACACTGCCAAGAATATCAACTAATACCATGCGCACAGTAGCACAATCTATCCGTGGTCGCAGACATAGGCGTTATGAAGATTTACGTTCCCTGCCAGATATCATTGATACCAGACTAATACACATGATGAATTCACTGATACCAGAGAGTGATGGAGAGAGATTTTGCCGCTCCCTTTATCCCTCTCTTGCATTGGTTCATGCTGATCGGCAGGACAGATTGAGGGCGTCCTTAATAACACTAATATCTGCTACCCAACGTGAGCCAGAACCCATTTATTGTTTTGAAGTGATAGAACAATGGAGAGCCAATCCACGTGGCCCACACACAAACACAACTCAACAAACTGTGGAAACCCAAACAGAAGAACATTTCTCTAATTTTCAACTTAATCCTGTAGTGCAACAAACACATATACAGTGTCCATCTTCTTCTATGGTAACTGATGTACAAATTAGGCCAACAGTTGTCCCACACCAAACAGGTACATTAATGACACAAAGGCCATCTCAACAGCCAACATTTGTCCCACAAGTAGCCCAACAAACACCAATGCAAACCTCTTTTAACTATCCTAGTATTGTTAGTAATGTTCATAGACTACCTCAAATGTTTCAACAACCAACAGCCTACCATGTTCCTAATAATCCACAACAACAGTACTTTCAACAACAGACTTACCCAACTAACTTCACATACACACATACACAGCCTCTTCCAACACATCAATATGTACCACCTACACTTGGTCTCCCATCTGCTCAAACAACTGCCTCATTATTTGTTCCTAGTACAACAACTGTTACTAGTGGAAACACTGATCAGACACTCACTACAACATCTACTGTTATGCAGCAAACATATTCTGTAGATGTCAATGCAATGGAGCTTACACAGGAAAACATCAGTAGCCTAGAGGATTTAGTTGAATCATAGTGTGATATTGTATGTATTATTTTACATTTTGGTATGTTTTCTAGGGTTTTGCTGGTCGGAAAACATATCGAAATGTAACACATTACTTACTCTATATGCATGGGGTCATAGTTTTGTTTTCATTTACCAAAAAAAAATAGCAATTACTCTATCACTTCAAAAACAATACCTGCCTGTTAGAATGATGCCTTGCTCTGGACATGTTGTTTGGACCATCCATTAGAATTAACTGGGTTTAGGGATAAGATGCACGCACATAAACTACTACACTAACATGCAGACACCTTTATTATTAAAAATCCAGCCACTATGCAGTATCTGCATATTGTCTGGTCCCATACTTGTATTCCAATAGTGTCAAACAAATTATGTTTGCGTGACATTATTGCATAATAAAGTATGGTGTTTTGTATGGGCTAAAGTCCCTGACAAAATTGTATATTAAAAAAAAATACAGTGTGTTTTGCAAAAGAGAACATACATACATAGGTAAAATAATAATTCTGGACTAAGTTTTTCATAACAAATTTGTCATAATTTTATTAGTCATGTACATTCAGTAGTATTTTTTTAAGAATAACAAAAAATCCTGATGTCATAACAATATAGTTATATCACAAAAGCTTATGGGGACCACAAACACAACCAACCTACCAAAAAACCACAAATTATACCTATGTATGGTCATTTTCTCTTTTGTATTACATATGTGTTTGTGCTTATGTAACCAAGTGTTGACAAACTTTCTTCATGTCAAAATTATACATGACTATAGCTATTTAAACTAAAAAAATCTTTAAACTGATTCCTCACTTGTAGACCAGAAGTGGACACAGGGGTTCTGACACTACCATTCTCTACAAATGGTGCATTTAAAGCAGGCAACTCCTCAATATCTTCGTCATTGCTTTCATGTAATCTACAGTAATTATGGAACACTACTGTCGATTTAATGACAGCCTTGACGGTGGTTGGTTGGAGTTGTATTGTGGTTTGATAAATGCGCCATCTTGAGGCCAAAATGCCAAAGGAACGTTCTACATAGCAACATGCTGTGGCCAATTTGCTATTAAATAGGGCTTTTGATCTGTCCAGCCCCCTTCTGGGATATGGACGCATCAAATGCCTTGACAATGCAAACCCCTGATCTGCAACCATTACAAAAGGGACAATTGGGCCATTAGTACCAGGCAATGGTCTTGGTGCAGGCAAACTTAAACTATCAGACATTAATCGTCTTGCTAAACGTGAACTTCTGAAAATGCGTGCATCTGATGCACTGCCATAGGCACCAATATCCGCAAATAAAAAGCAATAGTTTGTATCTACCATGGCCAAAATAACTACAGAAAAAAACTTATGATAATTAAAATATCTTGATGCAGAGTTCGGTGGTTTCTTCACTCTAATGTGTTTTCCGTCAATGGCACCAATACAATTAGGAAAAGCTGTTTTCTCCCAAAATTCATCTGCAATGTGCATCCATCCCTGTGTTGAAGGCAGCTGCATGACATGATGCCTAAGGGTCTCCCAAAGCACAGTGCAGGTATGTGTGAGGGCCAGGGAGGACTGGTAGGCCCAGGAGGTGGATCCACTGGACCGAGCACCCCACCTGGAGGGCAGGGTACACGGTAGCTGGAGCACTAACGTGGCAGGAACGGGTGCAGGTATCAGGAAGCAAAGACAGGACCAGGTCACTAAGGTCACAGCGTACTTTAAGGCAGGAATAGGAAACAGGAACAAAGCCCTGAGCACCTAGCTCACAAGACAAGGCATAGAAACACAAGCGATGATCAGGTCCCGCCCACATGGAGAGGCCAGTCTTATATACTCAGCACAGCCTCGGGTCATTTCCTGTTGCAGCAGTGCTGGGGCTATAAGACCAGGTGAGTGGGCGCGGCCCGGTCCTATACAGAACATTAGTCAGAATCAGACTCCTGAGACCAGGAACAGGACTCAGGTGAGCAAGAGCAGGTGCGGCAGCCATGACCGGTGGACACGTGGACTGGATCAGTGAGTAAGGAGTGGTGCTGGGACACGGGGAGCGTGACAGTATGCAGGATAATCTTGCCAATTGTGGACCTTCCCAATAAGAATTCGAAGTGCAGACTGCTGATGGATTGCCCAGTTGCTAGGTAACTGAAATAGAATAAAAACATGACATTACTTTGACTATTCATGTAATTTATATTTCAAAACACATATTTGTAACATCCAATGACTGGCGAGATACTGTGTATGTTTTGTTATAATTTCTTTGGTTGGGAAAAGCATATGTGATCTTTACTTTCCATATTGGAAAATTATCTAATTTTGTGTTTAATAAACAAGTTTGTTTGAATTAAGCCTCTTGTTTCTTTAATCTTGGTAAATATAGAATGGAAGAAGTGACTTCTCAGTTTTTAATTTGATTTTGCAATGTGGTTAAGTGATCAAAATAAGGTTTCCACAAATTCGATATTTTTAAATTTAAATATATCTACAAAATGATGCTTTAGCAAGTTAACATGTATTTCAAAATGACAGATAAGGCATGAGTATACATGTCAACACCTACCGTAAAGTCACCAACAGTCGTTCCTCAGGGGAGATGCTGAGGCGCATAGAAGTGTCCTGATGCTTCAAACGTTGGTACACAAGTCCAAGGATGTTGTCAAATGAATTAATGGTGAGATGGCAGTAGGCTTGGAATTTAGGTGGATATTTCCGCATTTCCCCATATAAAATATTAAAATGCCCATGTGTTTTCCTGAGTTTCACAAGGGGGTGAATCCACATCCTTCTCTCCAGTGGTGGCTCTTCTTCAATCACATGTCGCCTAACCCCAAATCTCCTAGATATCAACCAGAGCAAATACATGGTTGCTTCATTGGAGAGAGACATTTTGGAGTGTGTCTCATGTGAGAAAGAGCTTTGAAGCCATGTTTTTTAAGGTTATTTAAGCAAACTAAACAAATTGGGTAGTTAATTGACCAATTTAGCACACCAGGAGCACATTATGAAGGGCTAACAAGGTTATTTGTGTGAAAATACGTATAAAAAACGGACGGCACACGGACTGCACACGTATGTATTTCATGACAATACGGACATTCCACACGGCTCGCATACGCCATCACACGAATGCCATACGTACCGGAGAAACGCCCCACAAATACGGAACACGGACCCGAAAAACGACCGTGTCATACAGACGTTTTTTTGCGGAAGTGTGTTTTAGGCCTAAGAGACAGACAAAGACAGGTAAAGAGACAGACAAAGAGACAGACACAGGGAAAGAGACAGACAGGGAAAGAGAGGGAAAGAGACAGACAGGGAAAGAGACAGACAGGGAAAGAGACGGACAGACAAAGAGAGAGACAGAGAGAGAATGGGAGAGAAACAGAGAGACAGTTACTATCCCGGGCGTTAATACATTCTATTTTGTTAACAACAGTTATTAACCCGGGCAAGGCAGCTAGTGTATATATATATATATATATATATATATATATATTGAAATAAAGGTTGTAGACCAGCTCACCTGTCTGAGCTCAAGCCCCGGCGTCCTTGTTCTCCTTATTGCACGGACCCAAAGTGGGAGACTTCCAAGATATGTAGAACAAGCTGAAGAAGGATCCAGCAAGGCAGAATGACTCCAAAGGGCAACAAAAGTTTTTCTTTTTTTCTCTGACTTTATTAACTAAGAATAAAACATTCCAGAGCTCTTGACAAGTTGTTAAGTGCAAGGTATATGCAGTATGGACTACGCGTTTCGGCGGACGCAGCCGCCTTCTTCACGGTCCCAAGACAAAGAGTTTTGTCTTGGGACCGTGAAGAAGGCGGCTGCGTCCGCCGAAACGCGTAGTCCATACTGCATATACCTTGCACTTAACCATTTGTCAAGAGCTCTGGAATGTTTTATTCTTAGTTAATAAAGTCAGAGAAAAAAAGAAAAACTTTTGTTGCCCTTTGGAGTCATTCTGCCTTGCTGGATCCTTCTTCAGCTTGTTCTATATATATATATATATATATATATATATATATATATATATATATATATATAGTGCAGACCAAAGGTTTGGACACACCTTCTCATTCAAAGAGGTTTTTTTTACTTTCAGGAGTCTGAAAATTGTAGATTCAGATTGAAGGCAACAAAACTATGAATTGGAACATGTGGAATGAAATACTTAAAAAGTGTGAAACAACTGAAAATATGTCTTATATTCTAGGTTCTTCAAAGTAGCCACCTTTTGCTTTGATTACTGCTTTGCGCACTCTTGGCATTCTCTTGATGAGCTTCAAAAGGTAGTCACCGGAAATGGTCTTCCAACAGTCTTGAAGAAGTTCCCAGAGATGATTGGCACTTGTTGGCTCTTTTGCCTTCACGCTGCGGTCCAGCTCACCCCAAACCATCTCGATTGGGTTCAGGCCTGGTGACTGTGGAGACCAGGTCATCTGATGTAGCATCCCATCACTCTGCTTCTTAGTCAAATAGCCCTCACACAGCCTGGAGGTGTGTTTGGGGTCATTGTCCTGTTCAAAAATAAATGATGGTCCAACTAAATGCAAACCGGATGGAACAGCTGGTATTGTCAGGCTGGGGAGACCCCTAGTTATTGGGCAGCCCCCCTGCCTAAAAATAGCAGCCTGCAGCCGCTCAGGATTGTCACATCTATTAGATGTGACAATCCCAGCACCTTACCTGGCTCTTCCTGATTGCTCTGGGGCAGTGTCAATCGGGCTAATAAGGGGTTAATCACAGCCCACAGCTGCCACTAAGCCAGATATTATTAATCGGCAGGGTCTATGAGACCCCCCATTAGTAATCTGTAAGTGACAGTAAATAAACATAAACACGAAGAAAAAACATTTATTTGTAATTAAATACATCACCCTCATAAGCCTCTTTATTAGGCTACATTCACGACTGCCCCGTTTTTGCTGTGTTTTTTCACTGACGCATCTGAATGGCATCCTTTCTGTTCCCTATACTGTCCGTGTGTCATCCGCGTGCCTTCCTTTTTTTTTGCGTACTGGAAGCAGCTAGATAGATAAATAGATGGATAGATAGATATAGATAGAGGGATAGAGAAACAGAGAGATAGCTAGAGGGATGGATGAATGATGATGAATGAATGAAGGGATAGAGGGATAGATAGATAAAGACATATAATGTCCCACTCCCCTACATTTTGTAATCTTGCACCCTTTAGTGCCTTTCATGTGGCACCAAAAGGTGTTTAGCCTTGTATTTAGCCAAAAAAAAAATAAATTTAAAAAACGACGTGGGGTCCCCCCCTATCTTTTCTTGCCCGCTCAGTTAAAGCAGACAACGGCAGCCTGCAGACCACAGCTGGCAGCTTCACCTTGGCTGGTAAGCCAAAACAGAGGGCACCCCACGCTGTTATTTTAAATTAAATAATTTAAAAAAGAAAAAAACGTGGGATCTCCCCAAATGGGACCACCAGCCAAGGTAAAGCGGACAGCTATGGTCTGATATTCTCAGACTAGGGAGGTCCACCGTTATTGGACACTCCCCAGCCTAAAAATAGCAGGCTACAGCC